>NC_059104.1:118506489-118818520 GCF_020740685.1 Jaculus jaculus
TGCCTGTGAAGCCTAAGGACCCCAGTTTGAGGCTCAATTCCCCAGGACCCACGTTAGCCAGATGCACAAGGGGGTGCACGTATCTGGAGTTTGTTTGCAGTGGCTGGAAGCCCTGGCGTGCCCATTCTTTCTTTCTCTCCCTCTCTCTGTCTCTCTCTCTCTTTCTCTCTCTTCCTCTTTCTCTGTCTGTTGCTCTCAATAAAAAAATAAATAAAAATAATTAAAGATTAACCTTTAAGACAACCTTAAAGGTTTACCATCATATCATGTCAACTTTATGAAATCAGGTCATCCTATTTAAGATCAAATAAAGTGTATATAATAGATATCAGAAATAATTGTTAAATCCATATGTCTACAGCTATGAGAAAAGGGTACATGTGACAATATGTATAGATGAATTTATCTAGCATGGACATGGTGAATATACATATACTAAATTGAATGTTCTTAAAGGTACTCATGAGTACAGAACTGAAGACAGAGAAAATTCCACAGCAGTAATCCCAGCTTTCCTGTGTGGCTTTTCAGGACATATCAGATATAAGAGCCAGGTTATTTTGTTTACAGTTCAAAAACCTCTGTATTCTCCCTGCCTCAGCTTGATTCCTACAGTGAGATCAACAAGTTATGGAAAACTTCTTTGTTTCTAATCATTACACAAGCCTGGTTCACTTGGGATTGATGTGTCTGACCATAACACATTTTTGTTAACATTGGAACTCAAGAATAAATGGCCAGGAGGTCAGTCCTGCCAGATAAAAATACTAGGGCTCTATTAGTCAAAAAACTTTCACAGGCAAAGTGCCATACAGTATAAAAGGATATATATTTTAGAGAATAAAATTAAGACCATCTACAGAAGACAGCAGAAAGAAAATATGTATCATATAATGCTAGAAGTTTCTGGGTTTGGAGGCCCAGCTAAAAAGCTCTTTTTAAAGATCATAATCTAGTTTTAATTGTTGATATGAGCTTATATATTGGTGAACATTCAAAAACCATTAAATTTATCTAAAACATCCTTAGTTAGGTTTCTTTCATATCATCAAGTGAATCATGTCAAACACTAGGGGTGTTTTCAATATGAAAGGATGCCCCATAGGCTCATTTGCTCAAATCATTAACCCCAGCTTGTTACACACTTCTGGAAGGTTGTAGAATCTTTTGGCAGCGGATCCTTGCTGGAGGATGTTTGTCAATAGGGTGGGTCCTCAGATTTTATAGTCCAGCTCCAATAAGGTTCATCTTTCTCTAAAAACCTCTTGCTGATATGATGATGTGACAACCAGATTACTGTTCCAATCATTCTTTTCACACCAGGACAAACACTGCTTTGAAACTATGAGCCAAAAAGAAACCCTATCCTTCCTTATGGTGCTAATTATTGGACAATTTGTCCCAGCAATGACAAAGATACTGATAAAAGCAACATATGTGTATGTATGTGTGCATGTCTTTGTGAGTGTGCTTCTGTGTACAGTTTTTCCACGTTATCTACTCCTTTGAAATTATTTGCATAACATTTTCACAATATACCTTTATTATATCTATTGAAAGATGGAAGCATAAAAATATATTATCCAAATGGCTTTATTGTTACTAAAGCAATTGAATTTACACTTACTCTCAGAGATTGAATTTTCAATGATTTTTCTCCCTTTTGGTTTACATATCTATGTTAATGAAGGTAACTGTCCTTTGTTTTAGAAGAATAGAAGATGCTTATTATCATGGAAGATAAGGATCATTCCTCAGCCCAGAATAAGAGACAGGCTTGTAAGCAAGCACCTTTAACCACCGACCATCTCTTTTGTCAACAAAATTGCATGCTGTATTAGATAATAGCAATGGGTTCTCAAACATATTTAGAGACCACAAAAATATGTGGTTTCCTATATGCAATGGCCATTGTGTACAAAAGAAAATTATGCAAATAAACTATGGGCTATGATACATATGCTTCAGCAGTGATGAGGACAACTTGAATCCTCTTCCAGAATTCACTCAGACTTCCCATTCTTTTTTTAAAATTTTACTAGTTTTATTTGTTTTAAAAGATTATATACTTTTGTTCCCTCCCCATATTCCCATTTCCCTGGTGTCCTTCTCTGTGGGTTTATGGGATTCCCTGTGGGGTCACGAAGGCTCCAGTCAGTTCCTATGTAGTATTGGGTGCACCACGCCTCAGGGTATTCCTGCTCACTCTGTGCCTCTTACAATCGTTTCACTACCACTTCTGCAATATTCCCTGAGTGGTAGCAGCCTGTTAGCAGTCTGATTTAGTGTTTAGTTCTTTGCAATCTATAGATATCTGCTTTGATATGCTTTGTTTGATCACCTTCTCTGCCACCATCACCATGGAGCTGGTTGTCAGGCTATCAGTAAGAGGACTGTTCATAGTGCTGCTCCGCTGCAAGTTCTCTTGGGCCCTGGTAGATGTGGCAGATGTGGCAAGTCTCGTGATGGTGGAACATTATCTTCTTGTCTTATCAATGGATCTTGACTTAGTACCATTTTCACTGCCATCTGTAAAATAAAGCAGACTGTCCAAACAAGAGCACGAGTGCTGCTTCCATGCTAAACCTGACAATCATCACCAGGGTGAAGGAGATAGACCCTGAGGATACTCAATCCTATCAAAGCAGAGCTCCAGAGGCCCCTAAGAGTTCATCATTGAAGGAGACATAAAATTCACCTACCACAGCTCAGGCAATTTTGCAGGAAAGGGGCAGGGCAGAGACAAGGGAAAAGAGGGTATGAACACATGATGCATCCATATGAAATATGTTGTTAATAATAATAATAATAATAATAACAAAACATAAAATAAACTTTAAAAAAGAGAGAGTGAGAAGAGTTTGTGTTAAAGGCGTTATACAAAGTTATTTGAGAGATTTGTGGTATACAAGCCCACTCTTGTTTTCCAGAGAGTGGAGGGGGCCTTTCTCTGAAGACTGAGTTTCCTGACTGTGGAAATATCACTTGGTTTCTAGTACCAGGTATGAATTGTTTTCCATTGAGCAGGCCTCATATACACAGAGGCTTTTGTCACTATAGACAAGTGTGTACTTCTTGTTTGGCTGGTTGATTTTATAGCATGCAGGGTCCCTTGTTTACTCATATTGGTTAATATTTTCTTCTAACAGCTCACATAGTGGCCTATGGCATCTTCAGCAATAGCATCTTACCTTTTAGCTCTTCCATGTAATAATTTTTTTGTTGTTGTTTGTTTTGTTTTTTCCACTGGCATACATTGTTTTGGTGACCTCATGTATCTTTCTGCCAACAACTCAATGTGGAGAGCAAGCTCACTCTGGGCCTGGGAATTACCAGCCAGGGTTTGTGGTTTGAAGAAGGTTAAGCTTATTTTACATTCTGTTCAGACTGCCCTCACCTCCCCCTTTATTGGTGGTTATATCTTGTAGAATGCTAGTTAGAACTGATATTTCTATGGAACTGACCTGTGTTGTGTTAATTTTGTGTAAATGCTTTCCCACCCTCTCTAGCCCCATCCCTCCAAGACTACCCACCCCCCATTTTCTGTCCTGTCCTAACTTGTCATGTAGCTCCTCTCCCTTCTCCCTAGTTCTTCTCTCTACTGATGGTGTTTGTCTGTGTCCATCTGACCTCACATAGAATGATTATTTTCCCCCAACTTCATCTATTTACCTGCAAATCTTATTTTATTTTATTTTTTCATTTTTCCTTATTACTAAGTAGAATTCCATTGTGTATAAGTACATCTTGATTAACTGTTCATTCATCAGTTGATGGACATCTGGGCTGGTTCCAGTTCCTAGCTATTGTGAATCAAACATGGCTGAACAAGTATCTCTGCAGTAAAGGTTGAGTCTTTAGGGTATAGGGCCAGAAGTAGTATTTCTGGATCAAATAGTAACTCTGTTTTCACCTTTTTACAAGGCTTCATACTGATTTCCATAGCGGTTGTACAACTTTGCACTACTACCAGCAATGGGTAAGTGTTCCTCTTTTCCAATGGCTTCTCCAGCCATTATTGTCATTCAAATTCTTGATAAATACCATCTTGACTAGAGTAAGATGGAATCTCAGAGTTGTTTTGGTTTGTATTTTCTGATAATTAAAGGTGCTGAACATCTTAAATGTGGAATAGTCATTTGTATTTCTTCCCATGAGAATTCTCTGATCAAATTTCTACCCCATTTTTTATTTGATTTTTTTTGAATGCTTTGTAAATTCTCAATATTAAATCTTGATTGAAGGTGTAGGTGGTGGAGATTTTTCTCCTATTTAGTGAGTTATCTACTGACTCTATTAATAGTTTGTCTACGCAATGGCTTTTATTTTCATGAGGTCTCAGTGGTTGAGTATTGATACAATTTCCTGTGCTACTAGGGTCTTATTCAGGAAGTCTTTTTCTATGCCCATATCATAAAGTATACTCCTATCTCATGTATTATATTGAGGTCCTTAATCCATTTAGAGTGTACTTATTTATAGCTAAGTAGGTCTAATTTTATTCTTCTACATGTGGTTATTCAATTTCTCCAATACTATTTATTGTAGATGCTCTCTTTTATCCAGTGTGTATTTTTTGGCCCCTTTGACAAAGATGTGGTAGCTGTATTTTCTCGGATTTAGAGATAAGTCTTCTATTCTATTCAGTTAATGTGTATGTCAGTTTTTGTGGCAGTGCTATGCTTTTTTGTTTACTATACATTTGCAGTATATCTTGAAATTAAGTGATACCTTCAAATTTATTTCTGTTGTTGAAGAAATTGAGCTACCCAAGGCCTTCTGTTCTTCCACATGAGTTTTGAGACTATTTTTTTTTTTTCTATCTATCTGTATCTATCTATATGGTAGTTTTGGTAGGATGGCCATTTTCACAATATTAACTTGGGTAATCCATTCGCATAGGATATCATTTTATCTTCTCACATCCTCCTCAATTTCATGCCTCCATGGTTTTATATTTTCATTTTACAGATCTTTCACTTCCTTAGTTAGTGATATTCCAAGATTTTTATTTATTTATTTATTTATGTGTACATGTGTTTGTGTATGTGTGTGGGGGGGGGTATTATAAATGAGATAGTGCTGCTTACCCCTTTCTCTATATGTTTTTCCTTTGGTGTATAGGAAGGCAACTGACTTTTATATTTTGACTTTGTATCCTGCCATTTCACTGAATGTATTTATCATTTTTGGACTTAAGATATGTCTCAGTGATTAAGGCACTTGTCTTTGATGTCTAAGGACTCAGGTTCGATTCCCCAATACCCACATAAGCCAGATGCACAAGGTGGCACATGTGTGTAGAGTTCATTTGCAGTGGCTGGATGCCCTGGCATACCAATTCTCTCTCTCCCCTCTGCTTTGTTCTCTTTCTCAAAGAAATAAATACATAATAAGTTATTAAAATAAAAGAATTTATCATTTTCATAAAGTTACTGCTGGAACCCTTTGGCTCACATATATAAACTCAAGTCATCTGTAATAGCGCTAGTTTGAGTTCTTTCTTACCAATTTTATCTTTTTTACTTGTTTCTCTTTTCTTATTACTTGAGCTAAAACTTCAAGTACTATGTTGAAAAGCAATGGTGAGAGTGAGCACCCTGTCTTGTTCCAGACCTTAATGGGAACACATAAAATATTTTCTCATTTAATGTGATCTTGGCCTTAGGTGTTTTGTAAATAACCTTTTTATGTTGAGATATAGTCACTACACACCAAGTCTCTCCTGTGCTTGGCTCATGAAAGGGTATCATGTTTAGCCAAATGCCTTTTCCCATATATTGAAATAATTCTGTGATTCTTGTGTTTAAGCTTATTCATGTAGTGAATTACATTAAAAGAATCCCTTATGTTGAACCATTCTAATTCCTTGAGATGATATATACTTGATCAAGATATATGATGCTTTTGATGTGCTCTTGAATTTGGTTTGCAAAGATTTTATTGAGAACTTTTGCCTCAAAGTTTATTATGGATATCATTCTATAATTTTCTATTTTTATTTGGTCTCTCTCTGGTTTAGGTCTTAGAGTAATGTTAGTTTCATAGAAGGAATTTGGGAATATTCCTTCTTTTTCAATTGGGAAAAATAATTTGTGGAGTAGTTTTAGGTCTTGATTCAATCCTTCAAGGTCTGGTAGAACTCAGTGGTGAATTCATAGGGCCTGGAATTTTTTATTCATTTATTTATTTTGGTGGGGGGTACGGGGAGAGAGTTTTAATGACTTTTTCAATTTCATTAGAAGTAATAGGTTTGTTTAGGAGTTCAATCTGTTTTGGATTTAGGTTTGGAAGGTTATAAGAGTCAAGGTATTTATCCATTGTTAACAGGTTATCCAATTTTGTGGAACACTGGTTTTTGAATTATGTCCTGGTAATTCTTTTAATTTCTTTGGTGTCAGATGTGATGTCTTCATTTTCACTTCTAATCTCATTGATTTGTGTTTTCTTTTTCTTCTTCTTCTTTTCTTTTTTTAGTTAAATTGATCCATGGTTTATCAATCTTCTTTGTTTTTTTCAAAGAGCCAGCTTTTTGTTTCATTAACCTTTTAAATTGTTTTCTTTATTTCCAGTTTATTGATTTCTGCTTTGTTATTGATAATTTCTTTCCATGTGGTACTGTTGGGCTTGAACTGTTCTTGTTTATACAGTGCCTTCAAATGCATATTTAAGTAGTTTATTTGAGTTTCCTCTGTTTTTGTAATGCAGGTATTTAGTGCTATAAACTTCCCTCTTAAAACTACTTTCATTTTGTCCCAGAAGTTTTGGTTTGTTGTGTTTTCATGGTCATTCAGTTTGATAAAATTATGAATTTCCTTTAACATTTCAACAAAACATTTTTATAGTGATTTGTTCAGACTCCAGGAGTTGGTGTGTTTTCTTTTGTTATTGTTGCTGTTGATTTGTAGTTTTAATGCGTTGTGGTTGTATATACTGCAGGAAATTATGTCAGCTTTTCTGAATTTGTGGAGACATGCTTTATGCTCATAAATATGGTCTATTTTGGAGAAGTTTCCATAAGCTGCTGAGAAGAATATGTATTCAGTACAATTAGAGTGGAATGTTCTATAGATGTCTGTTAAACCCATTTGATTTATGGCACTGTTCAGGTGCCCTGGGAAGGCTCTCCCTTCGGTATGTAACCTGCAAGCTCAGCCCTATCTCACAATAGTGTGCAGTGTGGCCCTGCTCCCACCTTCTTTTATGCTGGTTTTACCCTCCCAGGTAGTCACCCAGGAATGGCTCTACCTCTGAGGTGCAACACCCAGCTCAGACAATGGTATGAGTGCAACCTTGCTCCCAGCTGTTCGCCTTCCCATGCCTGAGAAAACTTCTTCATAAAGGTGTTTAGACAACCATTTCATTTAGTATTTAGTGAATACGTAGTATACATGTTAGGTTTTTACATAGTGTTTATTGAAACTTGATGATACTGAAACTCTTAAATCAATATTTCCCATGTTGTAATACATACATGTATTCTTAGTATCACAATAATTTGTGGCAGATATGAGTTTACATGGGTTGCTAGACTATCACTGTCATAACTTACTATAGATCATATGTGTGCATGCACTATATTGCATTTAGCAGTTTTCAAAGACAAGTTACTGTTCTTTTTTTCAAGGACACAAGGTAGTTTGAAGTCTGTGACCTGAAGAGTGACCTGCAGGTAAGCACAGAGTTGCAGAATATTTGAGAGATATCATGGAAAGAAAGCTAATATTGGTCAAATACTTGCTGTGTTTGATTAAGCTTTTCACATAAAAAAATGTGATATTCTATCTTTATCACAGCTGTCTTTTAGGGGAAACTGTAAATAATTCAATTTTTATGCTTCTGTGAAAGATCATCAAAGGGCCAAAAGGTAAAAAGCTGCAGATAATATCCTAATCCATTTGCCTTTGAAGAATTGTAAGCACATACTGTAGATGATCAAATCCATGCCAGGAAATATAAAATAGATGTGGAATGAGCATCGTCATTTTTTTTAGTGCTTTGCAGAGGAGACATAAAAATCATCAGATGGAATGTTCAAACTTTCATGCAAAGAGCTCAGCATTGCATTTGTCTTCTCAGCATTGGGCTGCTCCCGCAGGTGCCTGAAAGGATGAAACATAATCTCTCAGATGGCTGTTTGATGTGATTCACATAGGGCAAAACAGATTGCAGAAATTCATAACCTCTTTTGTAGAGAGAATAAGAGCTATATTCAACAAGAATGGGGAAAGGGACCTCTATTGAGCAATAATAACCAACAAGCTGAGAACAGTAAAGGCTTTCAGTCAAACTTCTAAAAGGAATAATTTGGATCAAATACATGGTAAAACTAATTCTTAAGAGCTATAGAGAGAGCTTAGAGAACAGCTAAGATCCTGAAATGGAAAAGATATGGGAACTCCCTTGAGTAAAAATCATGTATTTAAGCTGTTTAGTTGAGCAGATGGTTCCTGGATTTTTGAGGTCTATAATAAAGAGTGATTTTCCCTATGACATAAAAGGATCAATTTTCATATACTGGTAAGTAGAAAAAGAATTAAGAAGCACAATGACTGCCACTTCTGATGAACTGTGTAAGTGAAGTGGAATTTCTGGGCTGGCTTTAAAATGAATCATTTCAAGAAGAAATAATGCACTTCTTTTCAGTATCTGGCAATATTAAAAAAATAAAATGCATAACACAAGAGAAAGAGAGAGAGAGAGAAGGAAAGAGAGATTTCTATTGCACTAAACATATGGAAGAACTTCTGTCTAAGAAGCAGATATATATATTTCTTTATTGAGCTTGGAATTCATCAGTGCTCAGTTGCTAGAACATAATAGATGATTTAGAAGAAGGAAGTTCATTTAGCTCCCAGAGTTGGAGGCTGAAAACCTAGCAGGCATATTCCTGATTCTAGTGAAGACGACATGATCGATGGCATCATGGTAGGAGTGCAGGAGACATGGCGATGAGGGCAATGTGGGAAACTGGAGAGAGACTGGGATGAATGGATTGTCTTTCCATAACAACTCCTTAAAGAGAACTAGCAGGATCCCATAAGAATGATCTTAATCTTTTCCTGGATAATGCCTAAATGACAGAGTTACCTCACCCCAGGTTTCACCTCTTAAAAGATCCATACTTATGCTACCGCTCTGGGGTTGAATCTTCTACATGAACTCATGGGACACAAATTTCATTCAAACTGTAGCAATCCTCATCATAACATAAAAAAATAAAGAACTAAAGTACTACCAGTGTCTCTGCATATCATGACCCAACATGTGGCTCTGACATTCTTTCCGCCCCCTCTTCCGCAAAATTTCCCTGAGCCATGTTGGGTTCATTTTTGGTCTGCTTCAATGATGAGGTGTTGTGGGCCTCTGAGGCTCTGGCTCTCTGATTTGGTAGGAGTTGATTTTTCTCTGTGTTGGTCTCCTTCCCCCTTGTGCTGGTATCTGGTTCATCAGGAAAACAGCACCCTTGCTTTTTTTGCCAATTTTCCTTAGCAGAGACATTTATGGTACCAATAACTGTGGGCTAACTCCACAATGTAAGGCCCATATACCTCAACAATAATGGGCCAATGGGGAGGGTAGTAGGTCACAGATGAGCCTAATAATGGTACCAAACTCCCTGTATTTGCTGAATAGAAAACTAATAAAAATAAAATAAAATAAAGTACTACCAGAGGTGTTTTGGTTATAAAATCCTGTGTTTGAATACTTACCCTTAGCAGGGAAGATACTACTCGGGAAGGGATTAGAATCGTAAGGCAGAAGAGCCTTGCTGGAGAAAGTGGGTCACTGAAGGTGGACCTTGAAGGATTTTAGCCTGGCACCTAATGCTGTTCTTAATCTGCTTTCTGATTGTGCTTCAGTGTGATATAAAGCTTCCTACTCTGGTCTCCCTCTCCTTCTCCACCATGATAAAATGTCTGCTTGAAACTGTAAGCATAATAAACTCCTTTCCTTCCATAAGCTTCATCTTGTTGAGTATTTATTTGTCCATAACTATGAGAAAATAACTGATATATACAAGTGGAACCAAAGAGTGTGGCACTGCTGCCATAAACATGACCATGTCTTTCTTAGTCTTTAGGACCTCATGTGTATGAAGAATGTGGAAAGGAAGCCACACAATACTGTAATAAAGTTTAATGTGCCTCTGTGTTGGGACCTTGATAAAACCAGAAAGCCAAGAAAAATGTTGACTCTGGAGGCCCAAATCAAGATGTGCTGAAGAGAGAAAAGGATTCTATCTGGAACAGAGAAAGAAGCAATGTGTTTGATATTGTGGCAAATAAATTAGCTGCATTCTACCCATACCCTAATATCCTGAGCAGTGTTAATTAAAAATAATAATAATGGGGGCTGGAAAGATGGCTTAGCAGTTAAGCGCTTGCCTGTGAAGCCTAAGAACTCGGTTTGAGGCTCAATACCCCAGGACCCATGTTAGCCAGATGCACAAGGGGCGCAAAAATCTGGAGTTCATTTGCAGTGGCAGGAGTCCCTGGCACATCCATTTTCTCTCTCTCTATTTGTCTTTTTCTCTCTGTATAAGTCACTCTCAGATTAAATAAAATGAGAAAAAAACTAAAAATATAATAATAATAGCCTAATTTATTTGTCAGAATAAGTTTCAAGGCAGAAATATATTGAGTCATTTGTGTGACTGCTTTTAGCTCCACTTGCTTAGAAATACAATGAAAAGGAAAACATAAAACTGAACCCAAATTGAACTAGTACCAAAGAAACCTATACTCTTTTTTTTTAATTTTTTTTTTTTTTAATTGGGCTGGAGAGATGGTTTAGCGGTTAAGCACTTGCCTGTGAAGCCTAAGGATCCCGGTTCAAGGCTTGACTCCCCAGGACCCATGTTAGCCAGATGCACAAGGGGCGCACCCATCTGGAGTTCTTTTGCAGTGGCTGGAAGCCCTGGCGTGCCCATTCATTCTCTCTCTATCTCTGTCAGCCTTTCTCTCTGTCACTCTCAAATATATAAAAATAAACAAAAAAAATTATATATATATATATATATATATATATATATATATTTTCTTTTCACAATTTTGATTAACATTTTACATGATTATAAAAAATATCCCATGGTAATACCCTCCCTCCCCACTCCCCCACCTCACCCCCGCACACTTTCTCCTTTGAAATTCCATTCTCCATCATATTACCTCCCCATTACAATCATTGTACTTACATATATACAATATCAACCTATTAAGTACCCTCCTCCCTTCCTTTCTTTTCCCTTTGTATCTCTTTTAACTTACTGGCCACTGCTACTAAGTATTTTCTGTTTCACACAGAAGCCCAATCATCTGTAGCTAGGATCCGCATATGAGAGAGAACATATGACGCTTGGCTTTCTGGGCCTGGGTTACCTCACTTAGTATAATCCTTTCCAGGTCCATCCATTTTTCTGCAAATTTCATAACTTCATTTTTCTTTACCACTGAGTAGAACTCCATTGTATAAATATGCCACATCTTCATTATCCATTCATCAGTTGAGGGACATCTAGGCTGGTTCCATTTCCCAGCTATTATAAATTGAGCAGCAATACACATGGTTGAGCACATACTTCTAAGGAAATGAGATGAGTCCTTCAGATATATGCCTAGGAGTGCTATAGCTGGGTCATATGGTAGATCAATCTTTAACTGTTTTAGGAACCTCCACACTGATTTCCACAATGGCTGGAACAGGTTGTATTCCCACCAGCACTGTAGAAGGGTTCCTCTTTTTCCACAACCCCATCAGCATTTATGATCATTTGTTTTCATGATGGTGGCCACTCTGACAGGAGTGAGATGGAATCCCAATGTAGTTTTAATCTGCATTTCCCTTATGACTAGTGACATAGAACATTTTTTTAGATGCTTATATACCATTTGTATTTCTTCCTTTGAGAATGCTCTGTTTAGGTCCACAGCCCATTTTTTGATTGGCTTGTTTGATTCCTTATTATTTAACTTTTGAGTTCTTTGTATATCCTAGATATTAATCCTCTATTAGATATATAGCTGGCAAAGATTTTTTCCCATTCTGTAGGTTGCCTTTTTGCTGTTTCACTGTGTTCTTTGCAGTGCAAAATCTTTGTAATTTCATGAGGTCCCAGTGATTAATCTGTGGTTTTATTGCCGGAGCAATTGGGGTTATATTTTGAAAGTCTTTGCCAAGACCAGTATGTTGAAGGGTTTCCTTTACTTTTTCCTCTACCAATTTCAGAGTTTCACGTTTGGTGTTAAGGTCTTTAATCCATTTGGACTTAATTCTTGTGCATGGCGAGAGAGAGGAATCTATTTCCATCCTTCTGCAGATATATATCCAGTTTCCCAACACCATTTGCTGAAGAGGCTGTCTTTTATCCAATGGGTATTTTTGGCATTTTTATCGAATATCAGGTGGCTATAGCTACCTGGACTTACATATGGGTCCTCTATTCTGTCCCACTGAACTACATGTTTGTTTTTGTGCCAGTACCATGCTGTTTTTGTTACTATGGCTCTGTAGTATAGGTTAAAATCAGGTATGGTGATACCACCAGCCTTATTGTTGCTCAGTATTACTTTAGATATTCAAGGATTTTTGTGATTCCAAATGAATTTTTGGATTGTTTTTTTCTATTTCCACGAAGAATGCCTGTGGAATTTTGATAGGGATTGCATTGAATGTGTAGATTGCTTTAGGTAAGATTGCCATTTTCACAATATTGATTCTTCCATCAAGGAACAAGGGATGTTTCTCCACTTTCTAGTGTCCTCTGCAATTTCTCCCTTGAGTGTTTTAAAGTTCTCATTGTAGAGATTCTTTACTTCCTTGGTTAGGTTTATTCCAAGGTACTTTATTTATTTATTTATTTATTTATTTATTTTTTGATGCAATTGTGAATGGGAGTGATTCTCTGATTTCATCATCTGTGTGTTTGTTGTTAGTATATATGAAGGCTACTGATTTCTGTGTATTTATTTTGTATCCGGCTACATGGCTATAAGTTTTTATCAGCTCTAACAGTTTGGTAGTAGAGTCTTTAGGGTAATTTATGTATAGAATTATGTCATCTGCAAATAATGATAACTTGATCTCTTCCTTTCCAATTTGTATTCCTTTTATGTGTGTCTCTTGCCTTATTACTATGGCTGAAACTTCCAAAACTATATTAAATAAAAGTGGGGACAGTGGACACCCTTGTCTTGTTCCTGATTTTAGTCAAAAAGCTTCCAATGTTTCCCCATTTAGTAATATGTTGGCTGTAGGCTTGTCATAAATAGCTTTTATTGTATTGAGATATGTTCCTTCTATTCTCAGTCTCTGTAGGACTTTTATCATGAAGGGATGTTGGATTTTGTCAAATGCTTTCTCTGAGTCCAATGAGCTGATCATGTGATTTTTGTCCTTCAACCTGTTTATATAAAATATTACATTTATAGATTTGCAAATATTGAACCATCCCTGCATCTCTGGGATAAAGCCTACTTGGTCAGGTTGAATGATTTTTTGATATACTCTTGTATTCTGTTTGCCAATATTTTGTTGAGAATTTTTGCATCTATGTTCATGAGGGAGATTGGTCTGTAATTTTCTTTTTTTGTTCTATCTTTGCCTGGTTTTGGTATCAGGGGGATGCTACCTTATAGAAGGAGTTTGGTAGAATTCCTTCTTTTTCTATTTCCTGGAAAAGCTTAAGAAGCAATGGTGTTAGCTCTTCCTTAAAGTTCTGATAAAATTCAGCAGTGAATTCATCTGGACCTGGGCTTTTTTTAGTTGGGAGATTATTGATAACTGTTGAGAACTCCATGCTTGTTGTAGGTCTATTTAAGTGATTAATCTCATCTAGATTGAATTTAGGTAGGTTATACAAATACAAGGAAATCATCCATTTCTTTCAGATTTTCATACTTTGTGGAGTATATGCTTTTATAGTATGTCCCTATGATTTTTTGAATTTCTCTGTAATCTGTTGTGATGTTACCTTTTCATCTCAGATTTTATTAACTTGTGTCTCTTCTCTTTTTATTTTGGTTAGGTTTTCTAAGGGTTTATCAATCTTTTTATCCTTTCAGAGAACCAAATCTTTGCTTCATTAATTCTTTGGATTGTTTTTTTTTTTTTTTTTTTTTTTTTTGTTGTTTCTATTTCATTAATTTTGCCCTAATCTTTATTATTTCCTCCTGTCTACTGATTTCTTGTTTGCCTTGCTCTTTTTCCAAGGCTTTAAGGTGAAGCATTATGTCATTTATTTGTGACCTTTCTAATTTCTTAATATAGGTACTTAAGGCTATAAATTTACCTCTTAGAACTGCCTTCTTTGTGTCCCAGAGATTTTGATATGTTGTGTTCTCATTATCATTTGACTCTATAAATTTTTTGATTTCCTTCTTGATTTCTTCATTGACCCATTCATTTAGCAGTGTATTGTTTAGTTTCCATGATTATTTGTATGCTCTATAGCCTTTCTTGCTACTGATTTGTAGTTTAATTACATTGTGGTCAGATAGAATGCCAGGAATTATTCCAATTTTCCTGGATTTGTTAAGATTTGCTTTGCGTCCTAATATATGGTCGATTTTAGAGAATGTTCCATGTGCTGCTGAAAAGAATGTATATTCTGCAGCATTTGGATGAAATATCCTGTATATATCTGTTAGGTCCATTCCTTCTATGACCACATTTAGTCCAGATGCCTCTCTGTTTATTTTTTTCCAAGATGACCTGTCAATTGATGAGAGTGGGGTGTTAAAGTCACCTACCACCACTGTGTTTGGTGTTATCTGTGACCTTAGTTCTAATAGCTTTTGTTTGATGAATTTGGGAGCCCCCATGTTAGGTGCTTATATTTTTAAGATTGTAATGTCCTCCTGCTGGAGTGTGCCCTTAATCAATATAAAGTGACCTTCCTTATCTTTCTTAACCAATGTTGGACTCAAGTCTACCTTGTCAGATATTAGAATTGCAACACCTGCTTATTTTCTAGGTCCATTTGCTTGAAACACCATTTTCCAAACTTTCACCCTAAGATAATGTCTATCTTTTGTAAAAAGGTGAATTTCTTGGAGACAACAAACTGTAGGTTAATGCTTGTTAACCCAGTCTGCAAACCTATGTCTTTTGGTTGGGGCATTGAGGCTGTTGATATTAAGAGATATTATTGAAAGGTGGGATTTATGTTTGCCTTTTTTTTCTTGTTGTTGTTGTTCTACCTCTGCTCTCTTGTGTTAACTAGTATATGAGTATTGCTTGTTTTTTCTAGGTTCCTTATATGTGTGCTTTTCCTTTTCTTCTGCATGGAGGATTTTGTCAAGTATTTTCTGTAGAGCTGGTTTTGTCTTCAAATACTCCTCTAACCTGCCTTTGACATGGAATACCCTTTTTTCTCCATCTATTTGAATGTATAGCTCTGCAGGATAAAGTAACCTTGGTTGACAGTTGTTATCTTTCAGAACTTGGAATATATCAATCCAAGCCTTTCTGGCTTTTAAAGTTTGTGTTGAATAATTTGCTGTAATCTTGATGGACTTGCCTTTGTAGGTAACTTGATTTTTCTCTCTAACTGCTTTCAATATTTTTTCTTTGGTTTGTGTTTTTGGAAGTTTGATTATAATCTGGTATAATTGGCACCTCTTTCCCAATTGGGGGAAACTTTCTTCTATGATTTTGTTGAAGATGCCTACCATGCTTTTGGAGTGGAATTCTTCTCCTTCTACTATGCCCTGATTTCTTATATTTGATCTTTTCATAGTTTCCCAAATATCTTGAAATTCCCACTCATAGTTTTCTGTAAGTTTGTCTTTCTCTTTGTTGGACTGTATTAGATCTGCCACCTGGTCTTCTAGCTTACATATTCTGTCCTCTTCTTCATCCATTCTACTGGTGAGATTTTCTATAGAGTTTTTTTTTTTTTTTTTTATTTTATTAACTGTGTTCTTCATTGCTAGAAATTCTGACTGGTTTTCCTTTATTATTTCTATTTCCTTATTTATGTCTTGTATTGCCTTCTTATTTCATTAAATTGGTGTCCTGCATCTTCTCTGATTTCCTCTTTGATTCCTTTGATTTCCTCTTTGAATTCTTCTTTGATTCCTTTGATTTGTTCTTTGACCTCTTCAAACATACTTACAATCATTGTTTTGAATTCTTTCTCTGGCATTTCCTCTAACTCATTCTCACTGGAGGTCATTTTTGGTACATTAATACCTTTAGGTGGATTTATATTTTCTTTCTTTTTAGTGTTTCTTGTGTTATGATGTATATGTTTTTGCATCTTGGATTAAGTTAATGCTTGGATTTTCTAGCTACCTGGGTATTCTTAGCTGTATCAATTGATTTGATGATATATATTTTCAGAGTAGGAGCTTAAGGTGTTAGGTGTGGCTCTTAAGACTCTCAGAGTATCCACAAAGGTGTTCCTAGGTGTTGAGTTTCCCTGCTATGAGAGTATTCAAGTAGGCTGAGTGGTATAAAATACAGGTAGATTCTAAAAGTTAACTAAACACTGTACACATTCAATCAAAAACAGCCCCAACTATGTATGCAAGAGTAGTTATTATAACAACCTTATCCTATACCAACAAAGAGGTTAAGTTTACTGGTCTGTTGAGGGATCCAAGTCCGCTTGTGACCAAGTGAGACCCTTCCCTGGTGCAATCCCAGTTACCTGATGATTTTGGTCTCAGTCAATTTGCTGCCTGATTGGTAGGGCTGGTGTTCTGATTTCTTGAGCTGGGCACTGGCTTTTCCTGCGGGGCACAACTACACTGGAAACTGTGGCCCTGAAGATCAGTACCCCTGCTTCTGGAATTGCTGCTCCTAAAGTTGACACTGCTGGATCTGTCGTCACTGCTGCTAAAGCTGCCACTGCTGGGTCTGTCGCTGCTGCTGCTAAAGCTGCTGCTGGTGTGTCCACTGCTGCTGCCTCTGCTGCTGCTGTATCTGCCACTGCTGGAGCCACCACTGCTGCCTCTGAAGCTGCCGCTGCTGGGTCTGCGGCTGCTGCAGCTGAGGCTGCCGCTACTGGATCTGCTGCTGCTGGTGCCGCTATTACCGGTGCTGGAGCCGCTGATGTTGCTGCCAGACTCTGCTCCTGCTTGGGTCTCGCTGTCACCTGAAGTTGGTGTGGCCGGGTCCCAGGACCGCTGCTCTGTTCACTGGAGCTGGGCACAGGCTGTGGGGTGGGGAGGGATCTGCAGCTGTTCTAGTTCTTTCACCGTTCCACATGTTCTTCTATCTTGTGATCTGCTCGTCCATTGTTCACTGCCGTTCTCCCTTCACATTTCTTGAATTGCAGACACCTCCAGTGTGAGTGGAAGCTCCCTGCACCTGGCTTTTCCTGCGGCTCGAGCCAAGCGTGGCAGCTTTCTGGTGCACTGCTGTCACTGCCACCACAGTCAGCAGAGCTGCCGGGTCCGCTTTTGCCAGCCTGTGCGGGCTCTGGATGTTCTGGATCTCTTCTACTTCTCCGCTGCCGCTTCAATTTCCTATACACCTCACTTGTTAGTAAAAGTGTGTATTTTGCTGAGTGTTTTTGGTCTTTTTCCCCCCTAGGCTGCTTTGGTTTGGTACCTATGCTGCCATCTTAACTGGAAGTCCGAAACCTACATTCTTGAAGATAGACTAAAAGGTCAAACCCTTCCCTCGGGGGTACCACCTGAAAAGAAGGATCCTGGAGAGGGTGGGATGAAGCCTAACCTTAAATTTTTCTTTTTTTTTTTTTTTTCTTTTCCCTATTCTATTGCTTTTCACTTGGCTCTGGCCTATAACTCCCAGTTCCAGGTTATGGTTAAGACCCCAAATGAGTTGTTGATCAGAGAGGCCTATAAGGTCCTCCAAAACAAGACAGACTTCTGTCAGAGCACTTAATTATCCCCAGAGGTTAATGGCAAGGGCCTACTGTTAACGATACCATAACTGTTAGCATGGAACATGAAAAGACCTGGTTGAAACTCAGAAGAGAGTCAGTCCCTACACAGTTTACCCATCTAGTGCTGGAAGGTGTTACATGACCTAATGGAGGAAACTGGCCAACGTCTCTTTGAGCAACTTGAGTTCTAAGCTATTCCAAAGCAAACAACCACATATCATGCTCACACAAGTGCAATAGTGGCACACAGCCTTGATGGGTAACCAACTGCTTTCAGATTGGCTAACAGATCCATTCAGTGGAAAGAAAGCCATATCTGGAAGTGGGAAACAAGTCAGAATCATATCCAGACAATGATTTTGCTCTCCAATATCTATTTTCCCCTAATCTTTGGCTATGTGAGAACTACACCCATTACATTTTCTGTAAATTAAAAGTGCTTATCCCATTTAACTTGTAATGACTTTACCTTCTGTTGGAGAATCTGCTTCTCTTTTCAGACAGGAGACAGACCTGAGGAAATAAACAAAGCTGAAGGAGACAGACACTGAGGGCACTTAACACCTACTAAACCAGAGATCCAGAGGCTCCGAAGAGCACATCACAAACATAAACTTTAAATGCCCCAACATGGCTGAGGGAATTTTGTATAAGAGAGGCTGGGAAGATTATTAGGACCCCATTATGCATAGAGGCATTGCCTCTTCTCCATAACTGACTGCTGCCCCCACAATGCATGACCCACAATCCTTATAGGGATAACTTGTGTTCCAAACAAGGAGTGCCTTTTTGGAAAATTGGCAGGAATGAGGGATAGGATGGTGCCAACGTGTGTTGTTTACCTACTAGGTATGTTCAGAACTAATAAAAATAAATTAAAAAGAAGAATCCTTGAAAAAAAGAAATATAGCAAAATGTAGAACACAAACATTTAAAGAATTCAGTTTGTATGGAAAGAAATGTGCACAAATTTAAGTCCAGAGCAAGGAGATTGTAGCTGATTTGGCTTTATTTGTTATGGAAATTAGCATGATTTTAAATAAAAACTAATTAATTGATAGTGAATAAATTAATTAGTAAAAATGTTACTGCTCTGCACTGAGCTCATAGGAAAGATTTCCCAAGGACAAGAGAGTCAAGATAGCACAAATGCATTGTTTTTGAAAGGATAAGGCTAGAAAGAACAAGCCAGAGCCCATCCCTATTTGGCAGCAGAACTTGGCAGCATTACCTGGGTGTTAAAGGTTTTTCTTGTATGAAACAACATGATGAAAGAAGTCATGGACTATCACTGTACTCTATAGCCTCTGAGAATAAGCCATGTGAGCCAAGTATGGGTTCCCTAAAAGGAGGTTACTGAGTAAAGCTGTGAAGGGGAATCCTAAACTGCAATGACAAACACAAGATATTGGGGATGCCAAGACCATGGAATGCTCACCAAGGAAAGCTGCAGGCACAGTGCGCATGCTGCCCAGGGAAGATGTTATAGACAGTAAAGTGAAGTAATCGAGATACCCATGGTTTTTGGAGCCCAGTCAATTTTGTTATGAGTCCTAGATACCAGTTAGAACCACAGGATTTGATGTTTGCCTAGATGAGTTTTGGCCTTGTCTTGGTCTGATCCTCCCTTGCTATCCCCCCATCCTTGCCTTTTGCAAAGGGAATGATAATTCTATGTCATTGTATGTTGGAAAAAATTAATTTGTGATTTGGTTTTCCAGGACTCACAATGAAGAAACTGCCTTGAGTCTCAGATAAGAATTTTGACAATGGACTTTCTAATATTATCAGTAATACTAAAGAACAGGGCAAATTTTTAAATTGGACTGAATGTATTTTGCATCAGCTCTATTGACCCTATGGGGGTTGGCTTAAATGTAAATGAATGTAAGTGAATACCAGATCCAAGATTATGGTACTGTTTGGAAAGGTTACTTTGGTAGTTTGAATGTGAAATAACCTTGATAGACCATGTGTTTATGATTAAGCCTCACACTTAATCCCCAGTTGGATGGGCCTTCAGCATGTAGAGCCTTAGAAGAGGTATTTTTCTGGGAATGGGACTTTTGATTTCATAGTTTAGCCACTTTGCCAGTGCTAGATATCTAACTCAGAGGATTTTCTTCCTACATCTGTGACAAGATGTGATGGCCCGCTGCCTACTCTGCCATGTATTCCCTACGACTATTAAATTTGCCCTCAAAACTATCCACCAAAATAAATCCTTTACGCCTATAAGCTGCTTCTGTTCAGGGGTTATGTCCCAATAATGAGAAGGTAACTGCAACACATATAGAAATGTTAGAAGGTAGAGCCTTCATGGAGGGAATATGTCCCTGGGAAAGGGCCTTGACGTCTTTCTAGCTGAGTCCCGTTCACTGGTTTGCTCTGCCCTCTCATTACACTGTAGTGTGACATGAGGATTCCCATTGTCTTGACATTCCTCTGCCACCATGATGAATCTTCCCCTCAAAACTATAAGCCAAATCAAACCCCTTTTGTTCTATAATTTCCTTCTGGTTGGGTATTCATAGCAGTGAGAAAGTAACATATATACCACCAAACAATTTCACCATACTAAAT
Source organism: Jaculus jaculus (assembly GCF_020740685.1). Lineage (NCBI taxonomy): Eukaryota > Metazoa > Chordata > Mammalia > Rodentia > Dipodidae > Jaculus > Jaculus jaculus. Next base: position 118,526,930 of record NC_059104.1, read on the forward strand.
TAACTATCCCTTGAAAACATCATTTTTGTGAGAAGCACATAATAGTTATTTTCAATAATGTGTATCTAAGGAATTTAAAGTTTCAATCATCCATGTGTAGTATCAAAATTTTATATTGCTTTTTTGTCTATTGATTATTTTTCTTCCTCTTATTTATAATAAATGTACCCCAATTCCTTTATACATAAGTATCTATGTTTAGATATACTCCAATTATTTATATCTCCATCAGTGTCACTTCTTTCTTTGAGTTTAAAAACCTGAGTCTTAATTGCAAGTAAGTGCAGTACAAAATAAACAGAATTTATAGCAAAAGTTCCTATTTTTTATTCTTAGGGAAGTTATAGTTATGAAAAAAGATTCTTGTGACAACTAATATAAAAATTCAGATTCTTAGAACTGACAGCCTCCAACTTTATGTCAAAGTATGTATGTATTTCAGTTTTTTATTCCTACTCATCCACACCACTTGCTGTCTACCCAACCATCCCTCCTCTCCACTTTTCTACACAATGACTTCAGGGAATAAAGATTTCATCTATCAGTTGGCCTCCTGCAAAGCCAAGAAGTGACTATGAATAATTGAAATTTTGCTAAACACTCACCCTGTGAATGCCCCATAGTTGCTTTGTTGTTGTTATGTTGCAGCGTGGGTTTTAGATCCTCAAGAAACTCTGCAACTAGATATTTCTGCCTGCTGCTGGAAGGATATCCTGTTACATGGTTCATTTCAAATTGAACCTTCAAGCAAGTTGATTACTTCACTTATGACTTCAGTAGACATTCAGTGTGGCCTCAAAGGTCCTCTGTGTGGCATAGACATTGAGAGAAAAATTGCACAGACTCATGTCTTATTATAATGCAGTGGCTTAAGTCGAATGCTTTCCACTTTGATATCACATAGAGATTTTAACAGTTTTTCCATGTCCTTTTTTTTTCTAAGTGGGTTTGGTGTGGAACAAAGCTATTTGTTTTTCTTCACATGGTTACTGTATTATTTTCATCATAAATAAATCATATACTTTATTTGAAAGACAAATAATATTAAAATGATTGAATAATTTCAAGTAGTTTTAAATAGTAGATTTTCATCCACCAAAGCAGTAACCATATATAGTATTTCACAAATGCAGTTATTCTTCCTCAATTTTTTTTAAATTCTTATATGTTGACCATTTCATAGAAAGTTACACATTATTTATCATGAGGCAATTTCTAAAGAACATTTGAACACCTTCATATGGACTTAGAATAATGAAAATAAAATCATGTATGATATGTAAATTTGAAATAGCATTTATAATCACATAGACATGGTTTATATAAATGCATACTTTATTTTCAACCAGATAATGAATTGTACAAACAACTTGTAGTAGTAATAAAATAAGTTAAATCTATGTCATAAGCAGAATGTGTTTCATTTCTGATGCCTGTGAAGCAGAGAACTATATTTTCAAACTTACTGAAAGTAAAATGTTTATGTTTAAAACAAATAAGGGCTGGAGAGATGGCTCACCATTAAAAGGTGCTTCCCTGTAAAGCCTGATAGCCCAGGTTGCATTTCCCAGTACCCACATAAAGCCAGATGTGGTTTAGGCGTCTGGAGGTTGCGGTGACAAGAGGCCCTGCCATGTGCACTTTATTTTGGTCATGCCTTTCTTTCTTAGTCCTTCTGCTTATAAGTAAATAAATCAAATAATGAAAAAGTGGAATCAAGATACATACAAAAATAAATAGAAGAGATACATAAATTGTTTATAAACTGTACCTTGTAAATGACTTCTGCTCATGCTTCTTATAGTGTCTTCATTATGGTAAGGCATACACTATGTTTGAAGCACAAATAATACTGGGTAATGTCAAGTTGCTTCATGACTAATTTTAGATAGTGCATTTACTGACTCAAAAGACATGAACATGCATATCCTGGGAAATATACATGTATACACTGGCCTCCAATCTTGGATAGTAGAAATAACAAGACAAAACTCAGCCTCTTAAATTGCCCTAATACCAGGCAGAAACCTGTATGATACAAAAACAAATATGTAAGTTGGCCTGTATCAATACTAATTATATCATGGATCTGGAAAACTTTGATGTTGTCCATGTCCTTGTTGCATTGCGATCAAGGATTGGCACACTCAAATGTCATTCTATTTAGCCAAGGTCTGCCTTCTTCAGCACTTCCCACACATAGGCAGTTCAATATGTTATATACTTCACTCTCTGGAATTAGGACAAGGTAGCAAGACCACGACCAATTTTCCTTGGAAGTTATTTCAGTGTTCATGGAAACACTATCAAGATGTTGGAGAGAGCTAAGTAGATTCTTGGGGGAAAATTTATCAGCCGTTTTAACAAGCAGTAGATCTTGCAATTTGTACTTCTGGGAAGTCAGGCCAAATGTACCAACTGGTGCAATGATGGTGTGGTGGTCTGATTTAGGAGCCCCATAAATTTAAGTGTGCTGAAATCTAGGTCTCCAGCTGATAGAAATTGAGAATTAAAGCCTCCTGGAGGCAGTGTATTGTTGGGGGCTGATTTATGGGTGTTATAACCAGATTCTTCTTGCCAGTGTTTGGCACATTGTCCTGTTGCCATTGCCCACCTGATGTTGGTGAGGAGGTGATGTATACCCTCTGCTCGTGCCATCATTTTTTCCTGCCATCATGGAGCTTCCCCTTGAGTCTATAAGCCAAAATTACTCCCCCTTGCTTTTTTTCCCACAAGTTGCTATTGGTTGGATGTTTTCTGCCAGCAATACAATCCTGACTGCAACAGTAAAGTTTGTACAAGAAGAGAGGGATTGTTGCTGCTAGAAACCAGGCTCTGTGAATTAGGCATTTTTTGGAACTGCTTTGCCAGAGGATGTGGACAAATTTGAAAGTGTGGCTTAAGAAATGCTTTGCAGTGCTGTGAATACAGCTTGATGGACTATACTGGTCGGAGTTTAAACACCTTAAAGCAGAGCAAACAACCTGACATGGTGCTCACACAAGTGCAATAGCAGCACATAGCCATGATGGGTAATCAACTGGTCTTGAATTGGCTAACAGATCCATTCAACAGAAAAGATTCTAGGGCTGGAGAGATGGCTTAGCGGTTAAGCACTTGCCTGTGAAGCCTAAGGACCCAGGTTCAAGGCTCGGTTCCCCAGGTCCCACGTTAGCCAGATGCACAAGGGGGCACACGTGTCTGGAGTTCATATGCAGTGGCTGGAAGCCCTGGCGTGCCCATTCTCTCTCTCTCCCTCTATCTGTCTTTCTCTCTATGTCTGTCGCTCTCAAATAAATAAATAAAAAATGAACACAAAAATTAAAAAAAAAAAGATTCTATATCTAAAACTGGAAAACAAGTCACAATCATATCCAGACAATTATTTTGCTTTCCAATATAAATCTCACACTAATCTTGGGCCACAAAAGTGTTTACACCCATTAAATTCTCTCTAATTTAATAATAGTTATCCCATTTAACCTGTGCTAACTACACCCTCCATTGGAAAATCTGCTTCTCTTTCAGATGGGACCATGACATAAGAAGAGAAATGACCCATCACACTTTGCAAGGACCCCAGCTGAATCCACAGAGGAATTGGGGAAATGAGCAAGAATGCTACATTCTTGGTGAACCTAATATCCTCACAAAGGTGAAGGCGATAGACACTGAGGACACTCAATACATACCACCAGAGATCCAGAGGCTCCTAAGAGCCCATCCCTGAGGTAGACGCTAAACAAACCTAACATTGCTCAGAGAATTTCACTGAAGAGGGGTAGAAAGATTGTTAGAGCCACAAATTGGGACATTATTCACTGAGACATTTCCTCTCCCCCATAACTGATGGCTGCTACACAATGCATGGTCCATAATCGCCATGGAGAGAACCTACATCCCCAAGGAAGGACCCTTTAGAAAAGGAGCAGGGATGAAGAAAGGGATGGTACCAACTTATGCTGTTTACATACTATGTATGTCCATGACTAATAAAAAAATATTTCAGTGAAAAAAAAAGAACTTTGACAAAATGAGAAACCTATAAAAAGATGTTTACAAAGAGGAATGACTGAGCAGGGATTGCTCTCAAAGTGGGCAGCATCTTTCAGTGGGTAGCCCAGATGAGAAGAGGTTGAGGAAAAAGGCAGTGTGCTTCCACCTGCTTTCTTTACACCTGTATGAGACAGTGTATCTGTCACTGTTACAGCTGTCCTCCTCAGACACCAGAAGCCAGATATTTCAGCCTTCAAAGAAGATGTAGTACCAGAAGCCCTTCTGGAAGCTTCCAGGCTCTCTGCCCTGAATTTGGTCAATGAGGAATTCAGCTTCATGGACTGAGAGGTTACCAGGCCCTCTGCCTCTCCAGTGTACAGAAGCTTACTGTTGGACTACCTGCTCCTGTCATGTAAACCAGTCTAATAAATCCCCTGTATAATAAGAGAAAAAAAAAAGTTGTAATGAAACCAAAGTCAGATGTCAAGCAGAGCTGTACTTAAATACTGACAAAGAAACAACAACAAATAAAAGTACAAAGATGAAAGCAGGCTGAGAGATCCATGACACCCACTGTGTGCTGGTGTTACTATAAATAATCACTTCTAAGAGTCTATGAAAGACAGATATCCATTATGAAAGAAGCCTATTTCCAAGTATGCATTGTAGATGCTTAAATTAATGTCTTGATTTTAGAGAACTTCAAACCATAGAAAAAAACATATAAAAGTAAAAAACATAGCTACAGAGAAAAAAGAATTTTAGAATATAAAATTCTGCATCTAAAGAATTTCATATAATGCTAGATTATTGAAGAAGATATCAAGGGGTTTATAAGATAAAGCAAAAGATTCAAATTTACTACAAGCTAAAAGACTGTACATTATCAAAATATAGGATATGTATAACACATTGACCAATAATTATATTTTAATTAAGAAGAACACTCTGTCCAAGAATATTTGAGCTTGATTAGTCACCAAGTGAATGTGTATGATTTCTCTGAAAGAAATATGAACTTGGCTGAGTGTGGTGACACACACTTTTAATCCCAACACTCTGGAAACAGAGGTAGGAGGATGCAGTAAGTTCCATGTCACCCTGAGACTAGTGAATTCCAGTACAGCCTGGGCTAGCACAAGACCCTACCTTGAACAACAAAACCAAAAAAGAAAAGAAAAAAGATAAACATGAACTTGATGGCACTGTGAAAGAGTGAAGTGCTCTCAGGAAAATGAAAAATTACATTTTGACATAGCTAAATCATATTACATTAAAAGAATTCAAATTTCTGCTCAGTCTTAAAGTACTTCATTGTAATAAAATATAAATAATTCATACTAAAAATTAGAAATATTTTCTATGTGAAAATAGAATGATTCAATGACAGAACAGCAAAAAGCAACTTATTAAAATTAAACATATTAACAAGAATATTTCTAATTGTTTAAAATGACTTCAGCCAGTGGAACAGTACAAACTTTTAAAAATTGTGAAGAGATAAAATGAAGAAATTTCATTTTATTGAGCAGCATCATATATTGCTATCAGAATTTGTAAAACCATAATGTGGACTTTCATGGACTTGAAGATTTCTTAGTCACAGTTTGTGCAGAAACTCATGAGCTGATGACTTGTCAGAGTTGAACATACAGGTAGGTGTTCACTGAGAGAAAGGTAGTTACCCAATCTTATGTCAATTATTAACCATTTCAGTTCAACTCGCATGACAATATAATGCTAATTTATAAACTGAATGAGCAAAGATGTAGCCTTTATACCATGGTGGAAGAAATATTATTGAAGAAATATGCCATTGAACAATCATTAAATGGAAAAGTAAACCAAAGTCATGTCATATAATTCTATGCTTAATAAGATACAAGGAATAATTAAAGTTAGGAAAAAAATCATGTTACAGCTTATATATAACTTTCAGTAGGTTATATTGTAAGGAATTACAAAATATCTGAAAGGAATTACACTAAAATTGTTAAGTTTGGTTGTTTTTTGATTAGTTTAATTCTTGAGAATTTCAGGATTAACTGGATATTGGAAATATATTGCTTATTAGTCACCCCAAACAATGGGTGGTTCAACATCCAAGTGTAGGGTTATTTGACACCATGGGAAACAGGCTCCAGAGAAGCCATGCAACGTTACTCATTTCAAAAGAATTTAAAAAGAGTGCTAGATTTGAGAAAATCCCAAACTGACAGACATTTGGGAACACAAGGAGTCCTTAGAGTATTTGTGACAATTAGCATACATTCATTATCTTTTCAAAGTCATGCATGAAATTTAGCATAGAAGGAAGTAGAAGAGGAGGTCAGATAAAAATTACAGATCAGCCGGGCGTGGTGGCACACACCTTTAATCTCAGCACTCTGGAGGTAGAGGTAGGAGGATTGCCGTGAGTTCGAGGCCACCCTGAGAATACAAGAATACAGAGTGAATTCCAGGTCAGCCTGGGCTAGAGTGTGACCCTACTTTGAAAAACCAAAAAAAAAAATTAAAATACACACACACACACACACACACACACACACACACACACACACACAGATCACCCTTGTGTTGTAAAAAAGGGATAGGAATATAAGGTAGGAGGATCACCATGAATTTGGGGCTAACCTGACCTTAAGAGTAATCCTGAGCTACAGTGAGACTCTGCCTCAACAAATAAAAAGGCAGGGAGGGCTGGAATAATGAGTCAGTTATTAAAGGCACTTGCTTATATAGCCTGATAGTTCAGTTTCCCTTGCCCAATACTTATGTAAAGCTACAAGCACCAAGTGGTGTATGTGACTCGAGTTTTTTTTTTAGTGGCAGAATGCCCTGGATGCTTGTCCATGTTCTTTTTCTGTCTCTCATAAATACATAAAACATTTTAAGAAGCCAAAACTTTCTGTTTTTACCTGTGGAGAGAGGGGTGACAGAAAGAGATCGTGCTACTCTGAGCAAACTTAAAACTCTTATTGGAAGCTCAGTTCTAAACATAATTTCATGTTGACTCACTCAAAGACAGAGTGCATGGTTCAGAAAGCCAGCTTTTCCTGTCACACATGCTCACAGTTATTACTACACTGTATCTCCAGAATTTTATTCATCTGCTTCTTTGCTTTCATTAACACCGTTTTCCTACTAAAATCTTTTAAATTCCTTTTCGGCTCCACATTCAAATTTCTTTTCTATTACTTCTAGGATGAGCACTTTGTCAGATGTGTTGCTACAGAAATTCCACATTAGGCAATGTTGTATTTTCTACAAAACCGAGGACTTGTGGAGACCCTGAAGTAGAGCCAGGCAAGTAGTGAGCATCTTAGGGAATCAATCTCATTTCAATGTGTGGCATTTCTGAAACTATGGGTTAGTCTAGCATGTCATCTTTACAAATGATAGGGGAAGCTTAGATAGGTCAATGAAACTACCAAGGTAACAGAACTGATAAATAATAGAACAAGCATCTAATGCACCAAACAATAAGATTTTCTTACACTTGAACATTCTTAACTACATATCAGCTTCTTTCATTGATTTTTATCTGCCAGTAGAATAAGGGTTTGGCTTTATATATTCCTATATCCCAAACACTTACCTAAGATTTTGTGTACTATAGTTGGTATATTTCAAATGAAATAAATTATGTTATAACTATTTCTTTTTAGTTAATATAAGACCAATTTGGCATTTGGTCAAAAAATAAAACACCATAAAAATGAATAAATACCATATGCTCTTGCCAGTTTAAATTACTCATGAATTTTTAAGCAAAAATAAAGGTTACATTTTTTAAAAACTTTCATTGAATATAGGTCAATGTAAGTCATGAATAAAAATAAGTAAATCAAAAATATGGATATACTATCATATTTGGTAATAATGAACTTCTTTTGGGAATAATGAACAGTGAATTGTTTAAGATCAAAGATCATTACTTGTCATAGTCTATTAACAATAACAAGAATTTTACCAGTAGGCTAAAAAATTTTCAGAAGATCAAACAGAAATAAATCAAATATAAGTTTATACTGTAATATCACCCTGGGTATAAGAAATATCTTGAAAACTGGTAGCATATCTTTTCCTTTTTATACTATATGATGCCCTTTGAAAGCCAAGTAAATGTTATTTTCTTGAAGACACCTTCAAAATCCCAGTGATGTGCTTACAGTGTATTGACATATATTCATGATTTTATAATAGTGTTTAGGCTGGTCAAAAATTGAAAGACAAAATCAAATATCATTTAAAGCCTTTAGCTTTCACTTGGAATAAAACAGAATCAAACATTATCTATGTGATTTTTCATCAGATTAAAAATTATTAAGATGCATTTGTACATTTTCTTCAGTTGTCTGGCCTAGGTCATGTATGATATGGAAAGTCAGTGAACAGGCATGAGAGTGGTATTGTATTTTCTTAAAATAACTTATCTTAATTTTCTTCCAATCTATATTGACAGACCTAAGAACTTTTAGATATGGAGGAAAAAGTGAAAGCAAATAGACAACTTTGAAAACTGCTGAGTATAGAACATGGTATTCACAGCTTAGCCCGCCTTACCCTGTCAGGAGATAAAGTACTCTAAGGAGGCATTTGTGCCTCATTCTTCAGCTACTACAATATTGAAACAGTGGCTGCCAGAGAATTAAAGTTCCTCTAGAACCCTATGCAGAGGGAAAGGAAAAAGTCTCATGCCACCCAGAAGAGGATCTTGCCTCCAAAGAAGGACTTCACACATTTCTGAAAACTTATTGGACCACCGAGCAAAGAGGATCTGAACTCAGACAAGGGAGATTGTGATGGGTAGGACCACATCACGACTGAACTGATTAGTTATGCATGCTTGCTTCTTGACCTCTATTTAACCCTGAAACCCATGGCAGGTCACAGGAGATGGACTTGGGATGATTGAATTGGTCACTGCACCTCTTTATCTGTTTTTCTTTCTGCCATTGAATAAACATATTTTCTCTTCTTTTCACTATTTCTTGTCTCTTTAGTTGGATTAAGTGGGGATAGGTGACTGAGCAAAAACTGTTGAGATGGCTAGAGCTCAGTCCCTGACCTAAAAATTCCAGAAACAAGAACACTAATGTAGTGAAGAAACTGTAGCTCACTAATTTTCACTGAGATAATAAAATGAAGATTAAGAAATTAGTGAACAATTTTAATATTGATTATTTGAAATATCTCTAAAAGTTTAATTGGTGAAACTACATGAACTATCTAGCAAAATGAAACCATTGTAGTAAGGGAAACATATTTAAATTGTTTCTAAATTAAAAAATAAAGCTCATACATTTATTTTTTTAGTGTTGTTACTGCTTTAAAAGTATTTTATGTTGAAAACAGAAGATTTATGATAATGATACCAATAAATTATGAGGAAACATCATCAATTTAGCCCACATTATCTTGCTTTACTTTGTAAAGACACAGCTTGTTACTGTATATTTAGATTAAAATGCTAAATTTATTCTAGGGGAAATAAAAATAAGTTACAGTTATAATTTTGTCAATGTGACAGCATGTAATTGGTTAAAAGCAGCCATATAATAAAGAAATATTTTATTTTTAACAAAAGTGTCAAGTCAGGCATTCTTTGTGATATAGAAAATAATAAAACAATCTTGTATATATAATTTGTGCATGTGGATATCAGAGTTATCATGTATCCTGTAAAACTTCTGAAGCTAAACTATTTGCTGTCCATATGAACTGCCAGGACTATTAGTAGCCTTCACAAAAATGTTATCACTCACATTCTTTAAAAAGTAAGATGAAAAAAATAGGAGAAATATGACCAGGAAATAGTATATTCCTTTTTAAGTTAATTTATCTATTTTTATTAAGTATATACTTTGTATGGATATAACATGTGTTGGTACCATCATTTCACTCCTCTCTGCCCCCATCCCACTGAGGGTCCTCCTCAGTGGGCTTTCTGGTAATCCCCATGGAGTTGTAGGTTATGAATTGTGTGATCAGCAGTCCCTGAGGGGCATAGAAATGCCTATGGACATTCCATCCCACCCTGTGGCTCTTAAAATCTTTCAATACCCTCTTTCACCAAATTCCTTGAGACTGTGGTGGGTGTGTTTTAAGTCTCCTTTAGTGGATTCTGCTTTGGTACATGTATTGAGTATGCTTACTGTCTGTCTCCTTCACCTTGGTATAGGTTGTCAGGTTCACCATGGAAGTAGCACTTTTGCCCAATATGATGTGTGAAGGGTGGTTCATCTCTGCCAGGGTGTCATGTATCTTTTCTTGTCTTGATAGATTTTGGTTCTTTGGTTCTCATTGCCTTCTGCAAAAGAAAACCAGATTCTCCAATGCAGAGTGAGACCAGCATAGGTTAAAGGGGTTCAATACTACTAATTTGGATAGATTTTCATGGATGTAGCCTCTCTTTGTGCCAAAAATGATTGGAGTTTATGGATGGAGACCAAAATCCTAGTCTCCATAGTATTGTGACTCTTTATCAATTATTTTAAGGTTAGACTTCATACCACCCTCTCCAGGGTTCTTCTTATCAGAAGACCCCTGTTACTCCTGTTGATGAATGCATCTTTTAGTTTGCTATCTAGCAGAAAAGTTTCTATGATGCCAATTCACTTGGAGTTTAATTTTTTTTGTATTTTCCCCCACCCTCCCCTTGCCCTCCCCCAAGCCCTTCCATCCCTATTGTCTGCCCCTCACATTGCCGATCAGATATGCCTGCAATTCAAGCTGCTATAGTCTAGGAGTCACAGATAAGGGAGAACATGTGGCATTTGTCTTTGTGTGATTGTGTGTTTGGTGAGTATGATCTGTTTCAAGTCTGTCCATTTCCCTACAAATTTCATTGTATCATTTTCTCTTACTACTGAGCAGAATTGCATTGTCTAAATGTACCACATCTGCATTATCCATTCATCCAATTTTGTTCACCTAAGTTGAATCCAGTTCTTACCTATTGTGTATTGGGCAGCTATAAACATGGCTGACAAAATATCTCTGTAGTGAAGTGTGGAGTCTTTAATATAAAGGCCCAGTAGAGGAATAGCTGGGTCAGTTGGCAGCCATATATTCATCTTTTTTAGGAGTTTTGATTTCTATAGTGGTTGTGCGAGTTTGCACTCTCACCAACAATCATCGTTGGCAAGGATGTGGGGAAAGAGGTTAATTTCTTTTGACCTGAAGCTATGCTTTCTAGAAATGGCCCTAACCAGTGACGGAGCAAGGCTGAAGCAGGAGGCCTACTCATTGATGCCCATTGTGAGACTGTTACAAAGATCTCCTCAGATCTATCACAGGCTTGGTCTGATCTATATCAGGACCAATAGCTCCCCTTGCATGCACTTGTGGTCCTTTTTTTCTTCCTTCAGGAATAACAGAACAATAAATATTTTGTACATTTAGCTCTTTCAACATCTCCTTTCTAAAATCAAAATTTACAAGAAGTTTTAAGAGTCATCTGAGAAGAAGGAGATGAGATGGTATCTCCAGATATAAGGATGCATCTGAGGGCAATGACAAGCCCATGCTGTCTGGGAAAGGAAATACCAGGAACAAAGGGCATGGCCCCACATTTCCCAGATGCTGAACTGAGGAAATGCACCCGTAAATGTAAACATGCTGTAGACATTGTAAAACTGCTGAGTTGCAGAAGTGGAGGAGGAATAAGGAAGATGTATACAAGGAAAATAGAATACAATAGGCTGATAGTTGTTGAGCAGTGTGTTGGTACTCTACAAAGGAAAAGTGTTAAACTAATAATGATGGTCCTTTGTGTGGTTTACAAGGAGAATAATAACTGGATGCTACACTGAGTAATTGACAATCAAACTGGTTGTGATGTATTGGATATGTTGTGTCTCCCTAAAACCTCCTAGGTTGAAGACTGTGCTCATAGTAGACAATAGAATAATGAAATATGATTAGATTATGAAAATGTTTATTAACTCATTAAATTGTTCTGATGCAGTATACATTTGCTTATAGTGTTTAGCAAACTGTTGGAAGCTTTCAGAGGTGGAGTCTACTTAAGCAAGTCACTGGAGATGTGCTTTGCTGCTGTATCTTTTCCCTTGCAACCCCCACTCCCAACATCTTCTCTCTGTCTGCTGCTAAGCTACCATGAGGTATGCAGATCTATTCTAAAACATCCTTTTCCCAAGATGTGCTATCTAGCTTACAAACAGTGGAGGCAGTTGACTGTGGACTAAAACCAAAAGGCATTATAATTCTTTCCTTCCCCAATTTTGACATTCTTAGGTATTCCCTCAATGAACAAAACATTCACATCCTTTTAAATTTCAAACATGCTAAAGCAGATCTGTAATTACTGTGTTGGGGCTTGAGCAGTGACCAAATTCTTGAATGCCCACTTAGGAATCTGAAGGAAAAGTTTGGAAGACAGAAAATTAAGATCTGAATTGAGCCACAGGTTCAAACATATGGCAGTGCGTTAAAGGCAAAAACACTTAAATAGCTCTAGTGAATGTCTCCAAGAAAACATATATCACAATGAAAGAATTAAACATTCTGATGAAATGAAATCATCCCAGAACTGCCATAATAAACCCAGAGAGAATTAGCCACAGATCTTAATAGAGAGATATATATAATGTATCTTTGACTATCTTGTATGAAAACCTTCAACAAGAAGTGTTATAAGTGTTTTATAGAATTCTGCCCATCTTGATATCTAGCCAGAGGACTGATGTCACAACAAAAAGTGAAATGGGGGGGGGGGATGAAATCAATGAGACATTCCATGCTGAGACACCCTGAGGCATCTGACATTGCTGAATGTTGAAATAGTCTTTAAAATGTGCAACATAATCTCTGCTCCAATAAAAAAACTCACAGTTTATGAAGTACTATCTTTCATGGCCTGGTGTATTTATAAACCAAGTGGGTATTTACATGGTTCCAAATTCCCAACAGAAAGAATGTATGGATCCAAGGAACCATGAGTGGCAGCAAACCCCACTTACCAGGACTTTCATTGGCGCACAGGATGATATTGTATTTTTGATACTACAAATCTGTGGACCAAAAAGCATGCCATGGACCAAAGAGGAAGAATCTACTTGCTAGGCAACAAACACATAAAAATTTCCATTGAGATACATGTGCATTATAGCTACTGTCAGTCTGGATTGTTTCCACGAATGAACAGAATGATAAAGATTACACTTCTTAGACAAAGTTAATTTATCATGGTGAGTAGGAAAAGATAATGCCACCTTTTACTTTGGGTACTGAAAGGAATAAATACTAATGCAAAATAGCTCACTTGAGTACCTCCTCACACTCCTGTGGTCTAAGTTAAATGTCAATATATTCTTCCTGTAATGCCAGATTGAAAAGCAAAAGTTGTAAAGCATTTGGATGCTTCACAAATAGAAACTTGGTTATACTGCTTGACAAGTCAAGAGTGTGGATGTTAGCTGAGCACAGGGTATTTAAAATGGATGGCAGAGAAGAATATGACACTATAGATCACATTGAGATCATAAAAGTGATGTGTTATGCAGATCCTGTATCTATATTTATATATCTGAATTTCCCTTTAGGCACATAAAGGATCATAAGAACCTTGTAGCAGCTGATCCTTGATTTTATACAAATATACATATATATGTATGTATGTGTATATATATATGTATATATATATATATATATATATATATATATATATATACATATATATGTATGTACGATACAGGAAATAGAATGAAATTCATGACAATGTATTTAATAGACCTCAAATTTGTGAGTGTTGTAATAAATAGTGTCACAAAGGCTATACTCTGAAATTCATCTCCCTATTTCTACCATGTCCACACGTTCCTCAAGAAGTGTTGATGACATTAATGATTATGCCAAAAAAAAAAAAAAAAAACAGGTCATGCCTATTCCTCACAAAGCTCTGAGTTTTCTGGTAGCTGGCATTGATTCAGGAGTTCCTTGGCACTCTTACCAACCTTCCCTTAGACTATGTAGCAGTTAAAATCACTTCTACTCAATATTATTTTTCTTATTTCTTCATTTGAGGTCATATTTATAACAATTTTATTGGTTTTCTTCCTTAAAAGCTCTATGCCATTTTCTCTCACATAGCTATTTCCTGTAGTAAAATTACTGCTTGTATAATTTCATGTTGATATTGCTTAAAACAGTACTGAGACTGTCACAGTCTGTGATACCAGCAGACCCATTAGAAGATTATACCCAGAGAAGAAACCAGCCAACAAGCCATCAGAATTTTACTATTGAGCATATATACATGTATCACTACAACTCTCAGTGGTGTATCTCTTCTGAGGTCCAAGGTGGACATAAAGAGAAGTGATCATGAAAAGTGTTTTACTATTTTCAAATATAGTGACAGCACACTTTTACAGTAATGGCCAATTGGCATTGCTTAGTACTATGATCCAAAGGATGGTAATTATGGAATTCAATTGATTTCAGTCTTCAGAGACTTTAGATAATGGTTAACATTAGTAGTAGACTTATAGTAATTCTCTCTCACTCTACATAGTGATTTGACCTTTAAAGCCTCAAAAATGCAAGTTGTTTTGTTCAGTACTAAAACGCAGTCAGTGAATTTGATTGTGAATGGTTTCTCGGGAATACAGTTTCAGAGACACCATTGTAAGAACACATAATAATAAATCCTTTCTTCTGGCCACAATTTGTGGGATTTAATTCAGAAGAAATATGAGGGTTGTTTTCTTCAAAACTGATAATGTCAACATTGTGAAAAAAATAACGTTCAGTCAGGTTTTTGTGAGCCCAGGTTCTGTGTGACTATGTAGGAAATATTCCCATAAAATTGGTTCTGCTCACAGTACTTAACTAGGGCAAGAGTTCAGTGGAGAATAAAGTTGAAATAATTTTAAAAGAATTGAATAAGGAGCCTCCATAGTCATTGATACTTAAAGTCTAAAATGTCATTGTCAAACTATTTGAGTACAATTAAAACAAGGCTGAATAATAAATGGAGCTCTGAGAGCATAAAGTAGCTGCATTCTTGAGCTTGGATCTCTATGTACATAAGTACAGCTAGCATAATTCTCATTAGTGGAGTGAGAGCAATCAGTGCAACAGCCTACTGGAAATCTTAAAATCTGCCTCCTCCTGGGCAGCATGATTGTTTCATTTTATTTTACTTTTCCCCCAAGCACCATGACTTCGGTAAGTAAGAGGTGGTAGGGATTAGTGGTACCACAGCAGTGGTAGTTGGTACCATGTCTGATAATTTGCCAGTATAGCCCTGGCAATCCAGTCAGATGGATTCTCAAGAAAAGAAGCCTGATTCCACATACTCCATTAATTAGAAACCTAATTCAAGCCATGGTGAGCACTATTGTTAAAAGTGATAGACAGAGCCATGAGTTAAAATCCTACATTCATTTATTCCCTCCTTCAGAAACTGGGGTAAAAGATGTTCATTAAAATAAAATGGAGGAGGACCTCCCACTTCTGGATATTTATCTAGAAACACTGAAAACTGGATCTCCCAGAATTGTTAGTACTCCTCTTGTCACTAGAACACTCATTCAAACTTGTCAAGATGTGGAAGCAGCCTAACTGGTGATAAACAAATATCCTGATAAAAAAATGTTTTGTAAATCACAGTAAAATCCTACTCAACCTTGAAAAGTAAATTCTGTAATAGCATGAGTATGCATTATGTGAAGGGAAATAAGACAATTACTGAGAAACAAACTGAGAGAAACAAATTTCATCATCTATAAAATATTTCTAAAATAATCAAATTTATACAATCAAAGAACAGGCTCATGGTTTCCAAAGAGTGATGCAACAGGAAATAGGAATTACTAATAGCAGAGGTTACAAAGGAATGGCTATGTTAGATGAATAAGTTCTGAGGTTGTTTTAAATATTGTATTAATGTGTGCTTAAAATTGGTAAACAGATAAGATATAGACTATTCACATTACAATTTTTTAAACTTTTTTATTCATTTGCTTATTTATTTGAGAGCGACAGTCAGAGAGAGAGAAATGGAGAGAGAGAGAGAGAGAGAGAGAGAATGAGAGAGGAAGAGATTTGGTGTGCCAGGGCCTCTAGCCACTGCAAACAAAATCCAGACGCCTGTGCCACCTTGTGCATCTGGCTAACGTGGGTCCTGGGGAATAGAGCCTCGAACCGGTATCCTTAGGCTTCACAGGCAAGCACTTAACCGCTAAACCATTTCTCCAGCCCCACATTAAAATTTTAAAAGAAAGAAAAAAATGTTATTTACAGCTTTATCCCATGGTTATAGTAGCTCTTTATTTTTCCAAATACAATCCAGACACAGAGATCACCTTATAGTTTGAAGTTTCCTCAGACTATCACATTGATCTATTACAACAGAATATTGTTAACTGGGGCTGGTTAGGACCTTTTCTTTTACTCAAAAATTGTGGGTAAACACATGGAAGCTATCTAGTATTGTAAAGCATAGGACCTTGAATGACAAATGCTTATGTAATTGAGCTCACAGTCTCTGAGTCCTGGGGACTAGAGGCTAATGGCTCCCTGCTCCAAAAGCCAGACTGTAAACGTAGATTGAAAACTTTTGCTCTGGACTGTGATACCAATGTCCTGCAAGGCAGGATAAAAAGGAAATTAATGAGGACATAGAAAAGACTCACAGAAAGCCAGATTGAAACATTTTGCCAGGTAAGAAGCAAGAACTACAACACAATTAATACTTGATGGAAAGATTTCCAACAGAGCTCAGTGGTAAAGGCATATGCCTGCAAAGCCCAACTATCTGGGGTTGACTCCCCAGTCATCACATAAAGCCACATACACAAAATGCCTTGAGTCCCAGGGATGCCTATGCTCTCTCTCATTCCCTCTTCTTTCTGGATGGAAATAAATAAATAAAGATTTTTAAAAGATTGCCAGCATAAATGCTATATTATTTTTGTATATAGATATTTTACTTTAAATAGCCATGGTCCAGGCTTAAGGCCTGAATGTATGTAACCTTGTGGCTGGGAAAAAATCATTTGTTGCAAATGTGAGGGCTTGAGGCTACTTGAATTCAAATCGTCATGACCCACATAAACAGTGAGCATGGCCACACACATCTGTAATACAAGTCTGGTGGGGAGCAGAGACCAGGAACTCTCTGGGATTCACAAAAACTGTAGATATGCATCCAGAGAGACAATATTTCAAGTATGAGAGATAGAAGGAAACCTAATGTTCTCCTCTTGTCTTCCCATGTCTGTGAGTACATATGCACATGCAAGTGCACATGCCACACATACAAACACACACACACACACACACACCAATTGTACTATACAAAAAAATGTATTAATGTAATGGATCTCTCTGTGTATGCCTGTGTTTATGTGTGTGTTCCACACTTAAAATATTCTTTGTTTTTTATCATTATTATATATAGACATATTTTGTATGTAAACATCACATGTTGGTATCATCCTTTCCCTCCTCCCTGCCCCTTTTCAGAAGAGGCTTACCTCATCTGGGATGCAGGTCAACCCCATGGGGACTATGGATCATGCATTATGAGGGCAGCAGTTAGATATGGGAGGGAGGAAATATCTCTGGACAAAATGTCCCAACTTGTGGCTCTAACAATCTTTCCACCCTCTCTTTTGCAAAATTCCTTGAGCCATACTGGGAAAACTTTAAATTTACTTATGGACCATTAGGAGCATCTGGATCTCCAGTTTGATAGGTGTTGAGTGTCCTCAGTATCTTTTTCCATCACCCTTGTGCTAATATCAGCTTAACTAAGAAAGTAGTATTCTTGCTCATTTCCCCAACTCCTCTGTGGTTTCACCTGGGGCCAGGGTGGAGTGCACTGGGTCATTTATCTCTTCAAGTCCAGTTCCCATCTGAAAAAGAGAGGAAAGTGAAGTCAGTGCTAGTTAAATATGATAACTATTATTACAGGGAATTAAAAGGGTTTAGACACTATTATAATCTAAAGTTAGTGGAAGGTTGACAATGGAAAGCATAATCATTATCGGGATATGATTCTGACTTGTTTCCCAGTTCCAGATATGGTTTCCTTTCTAGTGAGTGGATCTGTTAGCTAACCCAAGATCAGTTGGTTATCCACCTTGGGTGTGTTACACTATTGCAGTTGTGTGGGCATGACATCAAGTTGTTTGCTTCTGAGTCGCTTATACTTTGAGTTGCTTAGACACATGTTGGTCACTTTATATGCTAGCTCATGTACTGTCTTTCAACACTAGATGTGCTAATTGTCTGGGGACTGGCTCTCCTCTAGATTCCAACCATGTCTGTCCATGATCCATGCCAACAGCATTTGGTGTGTTCAGCAGTAGGGTCTTACCATTAACCTCTGGTGGATAATCAAGTGCTCTGACAGAAGTCTGTCTTGTTTGTTCTAGGAGATCTAGTAGGTATCTCTGAGCAATAGATCAATGTGGATGTAGACTACATCCTGGTAGAGAGAATTTACAGGCCAGCACCAAGGAAAAGAAAAAAGAAAAAGTAAGAGAAGAAAGAGAAAGAGGAGAAATTTGAGGGTTAGGTTTCATCTCACTCTCTCCAGGTCCCTATGATTCAGATGCTCCAGCTAAGGTTTGCTTCAGGGCTCCACCTTTTAGTCTGACTTCCAGGATATAGGATTCTATGGTACCAGTTCAATTTGGATTGAGATTCTGTGCTCCTCCAGCCCTACCATCTCCTTTCCCTTAAGTCCTACCCCCCTGTTGCCCAATCCTCAAGATGCTATTCAGTTATGTCACGAACTTGGGCTGATCCAGGTTAGGAAATACAGATGAGTAAGATCATGTGATGGTAGTCTTTCTGTGATTGTGTGAGTTCACTAAGAATGGTCTATTCCAAGTTTAACCATTTTTCTACAAATTTCAATGTATCTTTTTTTTTTTTTTTTTTTTCTTACTGCTGTGTAAAATTCCACCATGTAGATATACCACATCTTGGTTATCCATTCATCCAGTGATGGGCACCTGGTTGATTCCAGTTTTTAGTTGTTATGCTTTGAACAGCTATAAACATGGTTGAGCAAACATTTCTGAACTGATAATGTGGATCTTTTAGGGTAAATACTCAGTAAGGGAATAACAGGGTCTGTTGGTAACTCTCTATTTATCCTTTTTAGGAGTCTCCAAATTGATTTCCACAGTGGTTGTACCACTGACATTCCTACAAACAGTGAATGAGTGTTCCTATTTTTCCACATCCTCTCCAACATTGTTTTCATTTGATTTTTCTTAATGTTTGAATCTTTACTGAGGTAAGGTAAAATCTCATAGTTGTTTTAATTTGCATTTCCCTAATGGTTAAGGGATGTTGGACATTTTAAGTGTGTATCAGCTATTTCAAATTCGTCCTCTGCAAATTCCTATTTAGTGGGTTGTTTGATTATTTATTGCTTAACATTTTGAATTCTTTGTAGGTTCTAGATATTAGGCTTCTGTCAGTGATATAGCTGGCAAAGATTTTCTCCTATTCAGAGGGTAATCTGTTGGCACTGTTTATGGACTGTTTATCTGTACAAAAACTTTTTAGCATCATGAGATCCCTTTGGTTGAGTGCTTGTTTAATTTCCTTGGTTACTGGGGTTTTGTTCAGGAAGTCTTTTCCCAGTCTTATATCATGGAGAGGGCTTCCTACTTTTTCTTCCATCAGTTGGAGAGTTTCAGGCCTTATATTGAGGTCTTTAATCCATTTGGACTTGGTTTTTGTGTATGGTGAAATGAGTTGGTATAATTTCAGTTTTCTACATATGGTCAGACAATTTGTGCAATACCATTTGTTGAAGATGCTGTCTACATTATTGGCACCTTTGTCAAAGATCAAGCAGTTGTAGCTGCTTGCCCTAAGGTCTGGGTCTTCAATTCTGTTTCATTGGTCTAAGTTTCTGATTTTATTCCAGTACCATGCTGTTTTTTGTCACTATGGCTTTGTAATGTAGCTTTAGATCAGGTATGGTGACACCACCAAATGTTTGATATATGAGGCCTTCTGCCATTCCATATGAATTTTGAGATCATTTTTTTTCAGTCTTTGTGAAGAATGATGCTGGTATTTTTATTGGTATTGCATTAAATCGGTATATTGCTTTTGGTAGAGTTTCCATTTTCTCAAAACTAATTCTACCTATCCAGGAGCATAGGAGATCTTTCCAATTTCTCAAGTCCTATGCTATTACTTTCTTTAGTGTTTTTGTTTTCATTATACAGATATTTCACATCAATTGTTAGTGTTATTCCAAGGAATTTAAATAGGACATTCTCACTGATTTCTTTCTCTGTATATTTGTGCTTTGCATATAGAAAAGCTACTGATTCTTATGCATTGATCTTTTTACCATGCCACTTTGCTGAAGGAATTATTCATCTTTTGAAGTTTTGGTATGGATACGTTCAAGTCACTTATATATAGGATTATGTCATCTGCAAATAGGGTTAACTTGACTTCTATGTTTCCAATTTGAAACTTTTATTTTTTCTCCTGTCTTATTGCTTGAGCATGTACTCCTAGTACTATGTATAAGAGCATTGGTGAGAGTAAGTATCCCTGTTGTGTTCTCGATCTCAGGGGCAACTCCTTCAGATTTTCTCCATTAAGTATTATTTGGTCTTTTGGAGCTTTAAATATACCCTTTATTTTCATTGAGATATAAACCCTCAATGCCTATTCTTTCCAGTGTTTTGATCATGAAGTAGTGTATTTTGTCAAAGGCCTTCTCTGAATCAATTGAATCATGTGGTTCTTATGGTTCAGTTTATTTATGTGGTGTATTATATTGACCAATTTCTGTACGTTAAACCATCCCTGCATTTCTAGGATGAAGCCTATTGTTCAAAGTGGATAATGCTCTTGATGTGTTGTTCAATTTGGTTTGCTAGGGTTTTGTTCAGGTTCTTTTGCATCTAAGCTCAGTAGGGATATAGGCCTATAATTTTCTTTCCTTCTTGCATCTCTGGCTGGTTTTGGTATTAAGGTAATGCTAGATTCATAAAAGTAGTCAGGGAGGATTCCCTGGTCTCTGATTATGTGGAGTAGTTTGGAAGAAAAATTGGTTTTAGTTTTTCTATGAAAGTTTATTAGAATTCAGCTGAGAATCCATCTAGCCCTGGACTTTCCTTTTGGGGGAGGATTTAGATTACTGTTTCAGTCACCATGGATATGATAGGTTTGTTAAGGACATTAAATTAATATTCTCTGAGTTTAGTTTGTGTAGGTGGTATGTGTCTAGGAATTCACCCATTTCTTCTAGATCAATTAATTTTTATGAAGTAGAGGTTTTGGAAATATGCCCTGATGATTCTTCCAATTTCATTGATATATGTGGTAATCTCTCTTTTTTATTTCTTATTTTGTTGAGACATTTTTTTTTTTCTTGATCAGTTTGGCCAGGGATTTTGTAAATCTTGTTATTGTGTTTATTTTTTTCCAAAGAACCAGGTCTTTGTCTCATCATTCTTTAAAAATCGTTTTCTAAGTTTCCAATTCATTAATTCCTGCTTAAACCTTGATGATTTCTTTCCATTTGGAGCTCTATGAGTTGGATTCTTCTTGTGTTTCCAGTGCTTTTAGGTAGTCAGGTTATTGATTTGTAATATATCTGTCTTTATAATGAAGGGATTTAGGGCTATGAATTTTCTCCTTATAACTGCCTTAATTGAGGTACATAAATTTTGGTTGGTTGTATTTTCATTATAATTCAAATCTCAGAATTTTTACAATTTTTTTTTCTAAATTTCTTCCGCGACCAAGTCATTGTTTAAAAGTGTTGTTTAGTTTCCAGGAGTTGGTGGAGTTCTTTATGTGTCTCTTTTGTTAATTTCTAGCTTTCAAGCATTGTGACTTGACATGATGCAATGAATTACTTCAATTTTCTTAACTTTATGGAGACACATTTTATGGCCTAATATATGGTCAATTGTGTAGAAAGTTCTGTGTGCTGCTGAGAAGAATGCATACTCTGTAGATATGGGATGGAAAGTTCTGTAGATATCTGTTAGGACTTGTTGATCTAAGGTGTTGTTGAGCTCTATTATTTTCCTGTTGGTTTTTTGCTTGGATGATCTGTCTATTGATGATAGTGGACTATTGAAGTCTCCAACTATGATGGTGTTGGTGTTTATTTCTGTTTTATTGTTGAGTAGATTTATTTTATAAACTGTGGTGCCCACATACTTGGTGCATATATATTTATGATTGTGATGTGCTTATGTTCGATTTTTCCCTTGATGAGTAAGAAGTGGCCTTCTTTGTCCTTTTTGATTGTTTTGGGTTTAATGTCTATTTTATCAGACATTAACATGTTAACACCACTTTTTTATTTCCATTTGCTTTGAATATCATTTTATCATTTTCCAACCTTTCACCTGAGGAGGTGTCCATCTAGTGGTGAGGTGAGTTTCTTGAAGACAGCAGATAGAAGGCTCCAGTTTTTTGATCCACCCTGATAACCTGTATCTTTGGATAGGTCAGTTAAGATTATTAATACTTAAGGTTATTACTGTGAGGTTTGAATTAATACCTAACCTGATGATATGTTATAGGGTTAGGTGCTTACTTGTGTTATGTACTGTTATTTTGGTTATTATGATATTTTTCTTGTTGGCTCTTGAGATTGGATGTTTGACTATTCTTTGTGGAGTATTCCCTCAAGTATTCTCTGTAGGTTTGGCTTTGTGTCTATATAATCATATACTTGACTTTTTTCATTGAATGTTTTTTTTTTCTTTCACCAAGTAGTATGAGAGATGCTTTTGCTGGGAAAGTAGCCTGGATTGGAAACCATACTTTATCAGACTTTGAAGTGTTCCATTCCAGGTCTTTCTGGATTTCAGGGTTTCCATTGAGAAATCTGATCTTATTCTTATTGGGTTGTCTTTGTATGTTGTCCATTGCTCCTCTCTTGCTGCTTTTAACCATCTCTTTGTTTTCATTGTTAAGTTTTAATTATGATGTGTCTTAGAGAGTTTTTACTATGGTCCTGTCTGTTTGTTATTCTGTGGGCTTCTTGTATCTGGATGAGCCTTTCTTTTACAAGATTTGGAAAATTTTCTTCAATAATTTTGTTGAGTATGTTTCCTATGTCTCTGATCTGGATTTTCCTCTCCTTCTGGTATACCCATGATCCACATGTTTGGTCATTTTGAGTGTCCTACAGTTCCCTCATATTCTGTTCACTTGAGTTTTTTTGAATTTAGCAAACCTTTTGGCCTTCTGATCAATTTCTTCTGTCTAATCTTCCACATCAGAGTTTCTGTCTTCCATATGAATAACTCTGTTGGTTGATGAGTTGTTCTAGAGATGTTTTTATAAATTCTATATGATTTTTGTTTTCTATTGTGTTATTTTGAATCACTTCTATCTCTTTTTTGAGGCATGCTTTCAATTCAAATTCTGATTTTTTTAATTAATTATTTAATTTAATTTTTTGGTTTGTCAAGGTAGGGTCTCATTCTAGCTCAGGCTGATCTGGAATTCACTCTGTAGTCTCAGGGTGACCTAGAACTCACAGTGACCCTCCTACCTATGCCTCCTGTGTGCTGGGATTAAAAACATGCACCATAATATCCAGCTAAATTCTGATTTTCTTGATCCTTCCTGTAGTTCATTCTTGCATTTGATCAAGTCTTCATTAAGCTTAATCAACCAGTTTTGAGGTCTTCCATTTCTTGACTTACCTTCAATTTATTCATATCTCTTTGGAGGGTTTTAACATTTTCTTTCATCAAGTTGAACCTACTATTAAAGGTTGAACATTGTAGAAGAAAATTCTTTTCAATTTCATTGATATGATTGTTGGTTCTTTGCTTCAAGTTCAGTGTTTTTTTTTTTTTTGTTTGTTTGTTTTTTTGTTGGTTTGTTTTTTAATCAGTGTCTCATTGGTGTCTGTGTTTTCATTTTGGGAATGAATTTTGGTTGATTTCTCTATGATTCATTGGAGGCTTCCATACTATGATTGGACATCCTTGGTGGAGGTATCTCAGTTTTCTGACTTTCATTGGCCTTTTTGCATTGTTGTCTACCCATTTTAGGAAGACTCTTTGTTTTATTGAGGAGGGAGCAAGTTTTTATCCTTTGGCCCATTCACCCTCTGAGCAGGTGAACATAGATGTTGGTACTTAGTGGTCAGTCCAGATACCAGAACAAAAGGCCTGATTCCACAGCTCACACAGGAGCCAGGCCTCCCTGTGCAAGGCACAATGGGACCTACCAGGACCAGGGGACTAGGAGGAGAAAGGGAACATGGGATCTGGCCTACTTCATGCTGTGCTTTCTAGGACTCAGACCAATACAGGCAACCCAGGCTGAGGATGTGGGAGGAGCTCAGATACAGGGGTCTAGCCTACTCACTCCAGACCACCATATCTGCCCATACTGACCATGTAAGGAACTCAGACCTTGGAGCTGGGAGGAGCCCATAAGTGGATCTGGCCTACTCACTGCAGACTGCTAAGCCCATCTGTTCACATAAGCAACTCACACCTGGGAGGTGGGAGGATCCCATAAATGGATCTGGCATACTCACTCCAGACCACCACGCCAGCCCCACATTTGACATATTTTAAGCCTCATTCCTTGCCTTGATTCTTGTCTCCCACATCTGTGTAAGCTGAGTCAAAATCTATGGCTTTGAAGGACATATAACCTATAGTCAAACTATAAGCTACAATAGTTCTTTGGCTAAATGGATAGGTTAAGACCATGAAAATACTATTGGTTAGTTCCACTTTGTTTTAGTTAGATAAATTGATTTTTACAGATGGTAGTGAATACTGAAGAGGCACAAGCCTTATTGAGTTGAAAAGAAGAGAATGTTCAGATTGTAGCATAGAGTAAGTCATCTCTATCATACACACCAGGTTTCATGGAACATTGCAGAGGGAGTGGCAATAAAAATGTTAATGCTGTTCTTACTATTAGCCAGAGAAACATTTCTATAGAGATGGTGATAGAGCCTGCGGAGACTCAAAATTCACAGGGCTGGGAAGATTGTTCGCTGGTTAAAGGTACCTGCTTGTGCAGCCTGCCAGTTTGTGTGCCATTTCCCAGGTATTCATATAAAACTAGTAGACTATGCATCTGGAGTTTATTTGCAGTGGCAAGAGGCCCTGACAATCCAATATACTCTCCCTCCTTTCTCTTTCATAAGTAAATAAAGTATTTTGCAAGGCTAATAAAGCTTAAGAGACTACTTGAGCTCAATACTAAGTGAAACATCACTGTCCCATTCTCCAAGACTCAGGGAAGGAGGGTTGGAAAGAATGCAAGATCCAAGGGGTGGGAAGGAATAATTGGGGAACTTTACTCCAGATATGATATGACTAGTGCAGTAATGATGTCACAATGGTTGTTGGTACCCTCCATAATACTGCATAATTCTAAGGTTATCAATATTTTGACATGGAAGATTGAGGAGGACAGAAAGAATGGGGCATGAAAACAAAGGAAAGAATACTTTGAAAGAAGAGGGTGCTCAATGGAATGGTGGGGAAAGGAAAAAAAAAGGACAATGAGACAGAAGTACAATCAAATTACAGTAAGCCCTTGCATTAAAGTTCTTCATAAAATTGTTTAAAAAGAGACAGATGAGGAAATCTATCTCAAAATCATTCACTTTTCCTTTCTTGTTTCTTTCCTGTTAATATGCTAGATTCTATGTGCTTAGAGTAGAAACTCAGACTAAACTGAAAGGATACTCAAAAGAAATATAGTGCCTCTTATGGGGAATAGGTAGAAATATACCATTCTAAGTATGACATATGTGTGTTGTTTCTTATATGTTAGATATATTTTAATTTCTTATTTACATAGTTTATTTATTTTTATTTAGTTACTGTTAAATATGAAGTATTCATAAGAATTTGTGTTCTTCATGTAACATTCATAAAAGGGCTGGGGACATAGCTCAGCAGTTGAGCACTTGCCTAGTATAAAGAAGGACTTTGGTTCAATCCCCAGCATCATAAAATATAAAGAAAAAGAAACACATTAATAAACCCTTGATAAAAAATGCTTTGTAGGAGAACTGAGGAATTTCCACACTAACATAGTCTGTACTAGCTAGGATTTGAAAAATTATCTAGCTTTTACTATAGTTTAAATACTTGAACATCCACTATACTGCTTTTTTGATACTTAAGAAAGTTATAGAAACATAAAAAGAAGGGACTAATTTTATTTAAATCTCTAGAAAATGAATGTTATTCACAAATATGAGTGTTATTCAAAATAAAGCACACTATGTTTAAATATTTCTAGCTCAGGTTTCAGAATATTTTTTTAACATTTTATTTATGAGAGAGGAAGAGAGAGGCAGATAAAGTAAGAATGGGCACCCTAGGGCTTGTAGCCTTTGCAAATGAACTCTAGATGCATGAGTGACCTTGTGCATCTGGCTTTATAAGGGGAAACTGGGGAATTGAACCTGGGCCCTTTGGCTTTGTTGGAAAACTCCTTAGCTGCTAAATCATCTTTCCAGCCATAGTTCAGTTTTTTTGTTCAGATATGTGTTTGATCTATAATCTCACTTTATTGTATTGTATGCTGCACCAGTATTTACTTTAAGCCAGAATCCCTGACCTTCAAGAGGCCACACTCAAGTAAAAGAGGCAGTCATATAAACAAATGAGTAGAATAAAATGCTTTCCTAGACTTCTAATAAAAAAGGTACATGCTAACCTTTTATACTTTTCCAATAACTCTCAATTTATGTTCCGAAGGTAGGTTTATTCAGGTAACTTTTCAGGGAAATAAACATTATGTCAAGTAACTCATTTTCAGGGTTTCATTTTAAATTCTTATATAGTCTTCTTATTAATTAACGAGGGTTGTCCAGTTTCCTAAAGGAAAGCATAATAAAGTATAGCTAAAGACAAAGATCTTAGTGAGTTTTGAAGTAGCTCATAATTTGTCTGTCTTCTGAATTCTTCTCATTCCATTCTTCTCTTCAACTTTCAGGTGAATTGGAGGACAGATCTTGATTATCAATCTGAATAGGCATAGAATCACCAAGGACACAGTTTTCGCTGTGTCTGTGAGTGCCTGTCCAGAGAAAATTAACTAAAAACTACAGAACTCCACCTTCAAAATGGCTGGAATCTTGGAACTGCTGGTCAGATAAAGAGGTCTGAGAAAGGAGTATGTGAACCTCTGCTTTGGCTTCATCCTGAGTGAGTTTATATAGCTCTGCTCCTACCATCCTCTGCTGACAGGTTTTTCAGCCTTCCATTGTGGACAGAATACCAGTTGCCCTCCAGACATCTTCCAGGACTTCATAGCTTGATTGTATTGCTGAAGCATACAGCTTTGTATACTGTGTATACTGAGCAGCTTCCAGGCTCTCTGCCTCTCCAGTGTGTAGATGGCTACTGTTGGGCTTCCTAGCCCCTGTTGTGCAAGCCAATCTAGTAAATCCTCATATACATGACTATACTTTGGGCCATAGTTAAATGTCAGGGCTTGTGTTCGAGTAACCCTTATCTTACTTAATTGTGGCCCCCAATACAGGAAAAGTGATACAATGTGGACACTAGGACCTCAAGTATGGAAGAAGCAAGTAGCCCTGGCTCTAGTGCCACTGAGGAAACAATAGAAAATATAGAAGATTCTTATGAGGTTTCATACATCCATGTTTTCAGGAATTCTCTGGGGATGCCTCATGCAAATCCTCCACACATACTGTACCTCAAATCAGCTCATATAAGCTATTCTCAGATAACATATCAATCGAGTCTTCTTGAAATTTTACAAGAATAAAATCCATAACAAAATTGTTTCTGATGTTGCCACAAAGCTATTGTAGATTAATATATTATTTTGTTGTTATTATTATATCATTCAGTCTAATAGCCAGTATCTAATGTAACATCTTATGAAAATAAATGAATATTTCTTTTTAGAAATAACTGCCTAGAAGCTAGTTTGGGGGGATTCTTGTTAGTTTTTTGGTTGGTTTTGTTTTTCTAAGTAGGGCCTTGGTGTATCCCAGGCTGACCTGGAATTCACTATGTAGATTTAGACTGGCCTAGAACTCATAGCAATCCTTGTAACTCAGCCTCTCAAGTGCTGGGATTGAAAGCATGTGCTACCATTTTCACCTAGAAGCTAATTTTCTATTGGATAAATTTAATTGTTTATATCCAAACACTTTCTCTCTTCTTCCTCTTCTTTTTTTTGAGCCTGTGTCATGTAGCCCAGGCTAGCCATGAACTCACCATGTAGTTTTGGCTGCTTCTGGATTCCTTACCTGCTTGTCTCTGTCCCCCAATTTCTGGATGGCATGTATATGTTACCATTCCCAGATCCACATTACTTTTTCATTCTGTCTTATAAGAAAAAATAAACAAATGTAACATTTAATCATATGTACATATACACATATAATAATGACTTTCAAATATTTTTTTAAATTTTTTTATTTATTTGAGAGCGACAGATACAGAGAGAAAGACAGGTAGAGGGAGAGAGAGAATGGGCGCGCCAGGGCCTCCAGCCTCTGCAAACGAACTCCAGACGTGTGCGCACCCTTGTGCATCTGGCTAACGTGGGACCTGGGGAACCGAGCCTCGAACCGGGGTCCTTAGGCTTCACAGGCAAGTGCTTAACCGCTATGCCATCTCTCCAGCCCGACTTTCAAATATTTTTGAAAAGTGAAATTCAACAAATGAACTTGAAAAATTAACAGAGAATGACCAGTAGAGTAATCTTAAATTTTATTCTTTCTTTTTTCTCCTGTGATATAAAACTACATTATATTATGCCATAATGCATCTGCTTTGCTGAACTATTTTGATACAGCAATCACCACCTAATTATTATTCCTACCATGGTGCTTGGAATGCTGTGTAACATCAAGTAGACTCTTAATACATATTTATTGAACTGGCATACATAATTTTTATTTTCCCACAGTTGCCCAAATCTAATGCTTTGTGTATTCAATTATTCTGAATATAAATCTTTTTGCAATCATCTCCCCAAAGAAAATGTCCAAACATCAGCACTATTCTCTGTAGATATAACTTTATTATTGTGACAGAAAAATACCAGGCTTTAGTGTTAAAATGCTAAATAATTCAAAAGACAATCTAAGTCCATTCACTATAAGCCCATACTTTATATGCATAGGAGTTGTGGCATGCATAAGGAAATCTGTGGGTTTTCAGAATATACTGCCCTGGATATATTTCCAGTTGCCACATCCACGCCCATCACCAGCAGAAACTCAGCTTACCTAAATCTCTGTGTGGTTCTGACTAAAAGGGAACTGCTCTGAAGACATTTTCCGCAATTCCACATCTACCAAAAGATTCCACTGCCCAGCAGGAAATGATGGCCTTCAGAGCTATAACCTGCTTCAAATGACTATAATAGGAGTTCTAAAGTTTGTGTTTTTTTTTTTTTTTTTTTTTTTTTAATAGTGTTACTCTACTGTGTGTCTCATTAGGGTACCTACAGTGCAATAGTTACAGAAAGGCCTGAAAGATCTAAAATGTCACTACCATCACTTTTACCAATTGCTGTCACCCATGTTTAGTCTGCTTTTAGTTTTGTGGAAGGAAATGTAGAAAGGCCATAAAGGTCTTTCTTAATGGGAACAAGCAATTTAGTCTCAGCTCTAAAATAAGTACTTTTGTTAAATTCTGTGAGCATCTCGACAGAAATTCACCCCAGTGAACACTGTATTTATTAAGATAAAGGTCATTCTATCTCCATGCTCCCACCTGTTCAAGAGTATGCACAAAATGCACCTATTCATCTTGCTTGATCTCTGCATACACGCGCATATATGTATAAACATGGGTGCCAAGATAGTCACTCAACAGCACACAATTTTATAATTGATTTAATTGTTTGTTTTATTAGGATGGGAGGGCTAAAATAGTAACACCAATTTCTCTTCCTTGAGTAGAAATAGATGAAGAGATAGACAAGTGTATCAGACAGGTGTGGGGAAGAATTTTAACACTGAAAGGTAAGTAATGTGTGTGTCTACATGTCACCATCCTAACACTGAACCCTAGAATCAGATCACTTCCTTTTTTTATAGTGAATGAGTTCTATTTTCTACAATTGTTGTGTATAGGGGCAGCTCCAGTAAACCTAAGACCATATGGAATGGCCTTATGAGCAGCATATGGATGACATATCAGAGGAAAACATGCTTCCTGAATAAAGTAATGATACAGTTATTAAGTAAACATGTCTACTTTCTCATTTCTGTTATGAGCATACTGAGGCAGGCAAATATAAAGAATAGTTTAGCTACTGGGGCACTGCTTTACTTGGGCAGTAAACACATCTTTCTTTTGAACCATGCACCTAGCAAACAGTGGGGAAAAGGAGGCCTCATCTATACTGAGCCACATGCATGGCCCTCTCCAAACAATGAACTATTTTTCTCCTTCACACAGTATCTGTTATTTATCATCAATTCCTATACAAGTATGTTCTTAAATGGGTAATTGGAACAGTGGGAGAACATCTATCCTGGATTGGTTTGGGGTGTATGCACAGTAAAGCAAATTGTTTCCCCTCAACTTTTAGGAATAAATCTATTAGATATATGATGCCTATGTGTGCCTGGACATACATGTGACTAAAATTGGATGTACCATGGAAAGGATATGTGTAATTAAAATTAAAAAAAAACACAAAAAAAACAGTTATCGGGCTGGAGAGATGGCTTAGTGGTTAAGCACTTGCCTGTGAAGCCTAAGAACCCCGCTTGGAGGCTCGGTTCCCCAGTACCCACGTTAGCCAGATGCACAGCAGGACGCACGCTTCTGGAGTTCGTTTGCAGTGGCTGGAGGCCCTGGCGCGCCCATTGCCTCTCTGTCTCTTTCTCTCCCTCTCTCTCTCTGTCACTCTCAAATAAATAAATAAAAGTGAACAAAAATATTTTAAAAAACAGTAATATAAGTCAAACTTAATAATGAAACTAGAAAAACACTCAAACTATTCCCCTGAAAACTGACTCCTTCTTATAAATACCTCAGAAAGAAGCCTTGGCATTGTGTAGGTTGTCTCTTTGATCTATTTACAGTGTGCTTTACTGTGCAAAAGTTTTGCAATTTCATGAGTTCCCAGCAGTTGATCCATGATTTTATTTCCTGAGCAATTGGGGTTATATTCAGAAAGTCTTTGCCAAGACAATAAGGGTTTCCCTTAATTTTTCCTCTAGAAGTTTCAGAGTTTTGGGCCTGATATTAAGATCTTTGATCCATTTGGCCTTAATTTTTGTGCATGGAGAAAGATAAGGATCTAGTTTTATCCTTCTACAAATACATATCCAGTTTTCCCAGCACCATTTGCTGATGAGGCTATCTTTCCTCCAGTGACTATTTTTTTTGGTATTTTTTGTCAAAGATCAGGTGACTATAGCTACCCAGACTTACATCTGAGTCCTCTATTCTGTTCCACTGATCTACATGTCTGTTTTTGTGCCAATACCATTTTGTTTTTGTTACTATGGCTCTGTAATATACATTAAAATCAGGTACGGTGATACCATAAGCCTTATTTTTGTTGCTCAGAATTTTTTTTTAATTTATTTATTTATTTGAGAGCAACAGACACAGAGAGAAAGACAGATAGAGGGAGAGAGATAGAGAATGGGCGCGCCAGGGCTTCCAGCCTCTGCAAACGAACTCCAGATGCGTGCGCCCCCTTGTGCATCTGGCTAACGTGGGACCTGGGGAACCAAGCCTCAAACCGGGGTCCTTAGGCTTCACAGGCAAGAGCTTAACCACTAAGCCACCTCTCCAGCCCTCAGAATTGTTTTAGATAGTCAAGGTTTTTTTTATTCTTCCTAATCATTTTTTTTGGATTTTTTTTCCATTTCCATGAAGAATGTCATTGGAATTTTCATGGGTATTATGCTAAATGTATAGATTTCTTTGGGTAAGATTTCCATTTTCACAATATTGATATTTATTCTTCCAATCCAATAACAGGGATGTCTTTCCATTTCCTAGTGTCTTCTACAATTTCTCACTTGAGTGTTTAAAAGTTTTCATTGTAGAGATCCTTCACTTCCTTGTTTAGGTTTATTCCAAGGTTTGGTCATCCTTCCTTCCTTTTTTCTTTTTCTTTCTTCTTCTTTTTTTTTTTTTTTGATGCAATTTTGAATGGGTGTGATTCACTGATTTCATTCTCTGTGCATTTGTTGTTAACATATAGGAAGGCTATTGATTTCTGTGTGTTTATTTTGTATCCTGCTACATGGCTATAGGTGTTTATCAGCTCCAACAGTTTGTTGGTACAGTCTTTAATGTCCTTTATATATAGAACCTTATCATCTGCAAATAATGACAACTTTCCAATTTGTATTCCTTTTATGTATGTCTCCTGCCTTATTGCTATGGCTAAGACTTCTAATACAATATTAAGTAAAAGTGGGGATAGGGGACACCTTTGTCTTGTTCCTGATTTTAGTAGAAAAGCTTCAAGTTCTTCTCCATTTAGTATTATGTTGGATTTAGGTATGTCATAAATAGCCTTTACTATGTTGAGATAGTTTCCTTGTATTCCCAGTTTCTTTAGAACTTTTATAATGAAGGAATATTGGGTTTTGTCAAATGATTTTTCTGCATGTAATGACAGGATTATGTGATGTTTGTCCTTCAGTCTGTTTATATAATGTATAACATTTAACTATTTGTGTATGTTGAACCATCCCTGCATCACTGGAATAAAACCTACTTGGACTACTTGGGGGAATAATCTTTCTCATATATTCCCATATTTTGTTTGCCAATATGTTGTTGAGAATTTTTGCTTCTATGTTCATGTGGGAGATTGGTCTGTAATTTTCTTTTTTTGTTCTATCTTTTTTTAAAATTAATTAGTTTTGTACTCAGTGAATACAGTCAATTTGGTACCATTGTCAGACTCATCAATGTCCTACCCCTCCCCTTGGCCCCTCCTTGTTGAGGTATATGGGTAATGCATTCTGGAGTTAGCCTCCAGGTATGGGTAGGATAAATGTCTCTGCATATAATGACTCAACATGTGGCTCTAACATTCTTTCTGTCCCTTCTTCTGCAAAATTTACCTGAGCCATGTTGGGTTCATTTTTGGTCTGCTTCAGTGATGAGGTGTTCTATCTTTGTCTGGTTTTGTTATCAGAGTGATGCTGGCTTTGTAGAAGGAGTTTGGTAGGAATCATTCCTCTTTTTTTTTGTGGAATAGTCTGGGAAGCGTTGCTGATAGTTCTTCCATGAAGGTCTGATAAAATTCACCAGTGAATCTATCTGGGGCTGGACTATAGTTGGGAGTTTTTTTTTTTTTTTTTTTTTTTTTTTTTTTTTTTTTATATAACTGTTTGGATCTGCATACTTGTTGCAGGTAAATTTAAGTGGTTAATCTCATCTTGATTTAATTTTGGTATGTCATAAAAATGAAGGCAATCATCAATTTCTTTCAGATTTTCAAACTTAGTGGGGTATATGTTCCTGTAGTATATACTTATACTTGTTTGAATTTTTCTGGTATCTGTTGTAATGGTGTCTTTTTTATCTCTAATTTATTAATTTGTTTCGCTTCTCTTTTGATTAGATTTGCTAAGGGTTTATAAATCTTGTTTATCATTTCAAAGAACCAACTCTTTGTTTCAATGATTCTTTGGATTTTTATTGGCTTCTGTTTAATTAATTTCTGCCCTAATATTTATGTTTTTTCTCATCTACTGATTTTTGGTTTGCCTTGTTCTTCTTTTTCTAAGGCCTTAAGATGAAATATTAAATTGTTCACTTGTGAACTATCTAATTTCTCAATATAGGCACTTAATGACTAAAAATTTCCCTCTTAAGACTGTCTTCATTTTGTCCCAAAGGTTTTGGTATGTTGTGCTCTCATTTTCATTTGATTCTATGAATTTTTTGATTTCCTTCTTGATTTCTTCATTGATACATTTATCATTTGGTAGTGTATTATTTAGTTTCCATGATTGTGTTTATGCTCTATAGCTTTTCATGCTATTGATTTGTAGTTTATTCCCATTGTGATGAAATAGAGTGCAAAGAATTATTTTAATTTTCCTATATTTGTTAATATTTCCTTTTTTGTCCTAATATGTGGTACATTTTAGAGAATGTTCCATATGCTGCTGAAAATAATGTGTATTATGCACCATTTGGATGGAATATTCTATAGATATCTGTTAAATACATTTCTTTTTCTATGACCTCATTGAATCCAGATGCATCTCTGTTTATTGTGTGCAAGGATAACTTGTCAATTGACGACAGTGGGGTGCTGAAGTCACCCACTACAACTGTGTTTAGTGTTATCTATGAACTTCATTCTAGTAGTGTTTGTTTGATGAAATTGGGATCCTCCATGGTAGGTTCATATATGTATAGGATTGTAATATCCTCCTGTTACAGTTTTCCTTTAATCAATATAAAGTAACCTTCCTTATCTTTCCTAACTAATGTTTGTCTGAAGTCTACCATGTCAGATATTACAATAGTGATGCCTGCTTTGAGGAATTCTTTGCCAGCTCTACATCTGATGGATGGAGGATTAATATTCAAAATATATAAAGAGCTAAATAAACTAAGTAATAAGAAATCAAACAACCCAATTAAAAAATGGGCTATGGAACTAAATAAAGAGTTCTCAAAAGAAGAAATACAGATGGCATATAAATATCTAAATATATATATATATATATATATATATATATATATATATATATATATATATATATATATATATATATATATATATTCTACATCCCTAGCCATCAGGAAAATGCAGATTAAAACTATGGTGAGATTCCATCTCACTCTTGTCAGAATTGCTACCATCATGAAAACAAATGACCATAAATGCTGGCAAGGATGCAGGAAAAGAGGAACCCTTCTACACTGTTAGTGGGAATGGAATGTGGTCCAACCACTGTGGAAATCAATGTGGAGGTTTCTGAGACAGCTAAAAATAGATTTATTAGAGGACCCAGCTATGCTACTCCTAGGCATATATTCTAAGTACTTGTGTCACTACCTTAGATACACTTGCTCAACCACATATATTGCCACTCTGTTTACAATAGAAAGGAAATGGAACCAGCCCAGATGTCCCTCAACTGATGAGTGGATAATGAAGATACAGCCTATTTATACAATTGAGTTCTACTCAGTGGTAAAGAAAAATGAAATAAAATTTTCAGGAAAATGGACATTATACTTAGTGAGGTACCCTTGGTCCAGAAAGCTAAACATCACATGTTTTCTCTTATATGTGGATCCTAGCTACAAATTCTTTCACTTCTATGTAAGTTGAAATAAAACTCAGTAGCAAAGGCCAGTAAGCTTGAAAGTGGATTTAAATGGAATAGAAATGAAGGGGGGGTGGTTGCTTAGGAGGATAGTATTGTATTTATGTAAGTAGAATAATAGGCCCGAGTGAAGTCAGAGGAAGAGACTGAGTAAAGGAAAGGTGGAGGGGGGGCTAATTAAAATCTAACTGGATGTAAATAAGTCATATGGAAACCTATTTTTAGGACAATGGAACATTCAAAAGCCAGAGATTGTTACTACAAAATTTTTAATGCCAGGGATGGAATACCTTCCAGTGAATTGTTGGCCAGGAAAGTCACTGATTCCCCTAAAACACTGCATATCATTACTGAGGCTGTTGATTTCCCACCAGAAATAGATGGTGAGACCCTATTGCTGAAAACTCCACATACTTGGGCTGCAAGGTCACTAAGAAGTCCTGCTGGAGCTAAGCTGAAAACATCCTCCATGTATACCAGCTAACAAAAAGCTGGAAAAAGCTATCCTACATGCATTTCAATAGGAGAGAGAGAAATCACCAGTGGAGATATTCAACAGTAGACACTACAAACCTTGGATTTGGCCAGTCAGGACAAATGAGGCAATGGGTGCAATAGTGGCACATCTGTTATAGGGGAAACCAACCACTCTCTAATTGGAGTGGAGGCCCACTCCATGGGAGGGAATATATACCTGAAACGGAAAACCTATGACGGGGTAGTCATGAGCCCTAGGGGTGTATTGTCTGCTGGTGTCTGGCTAAATGGATAAAATATGCTCACCAAACTGCCTGGAAAGCACTTCTCTTAATGTTCATACACACATATTAATGCTACTCTCACTTTTTTAGATGACACTAACCTTGGCATAATTCAGAAGCCACCATTGTGCTGAGAAGAAGTGACAGAAGAGTTCTCAGCACTGAAATATCTCTATCACATCTTCCAAGGGTCAGGGTCTATTGTAAAAGAGATGACAGGGGGAATATAAGAGACAAAGGAAGGTTAGGACTCCTTACATTATGCTTCTCCAGACACAAAATGGCCTAGATATCCATGACCTCATAGTGCTTGACACTACCTACACAAGATCATCATAATATTCAGAAAAGATTTTGGCATCAATATAAAATAAAGACTGATTGAGAAGGGGAAGGGGTATGATGGACAATGGAGTTTTAAAGGGGAAAGTGGAAGATAGGTAGGAATTACCATAGGTTATTATCTACAGTTATGGAAGTTGTCAATAAAAATAAATTAAACTACAAAATAAACAATAGCAGCAACAACAAAAAGAAGCCCTGGGCAATATCTGCATCCCTGGAGTACTTTCCACTGAAGTGGCCCATTATAATTGAAGCATATTTAAAATGTTATGAACCTGGAAAATCCCAGAGAACACAAGTGACATTCATACACATCAGGGAGAGAATGGAAGAGTGGGAGAGAGAAATTGGGATGGCATTAAGGAAAGGCAAGGAGCAGTTTGTCAGAGAATAGTCTTTGTTTTTTAATAATATAACCACATCAAGAGTAAGGCGAAAATACTGATTTCATTCCCAACACACCTCAACTAAAATTTGTTTTGTTCTGTATGGAACTTCAATAGATTGACAAAGCAGTGTTCTTTCAAGAAGATTGTATTAATAAACAGAAATGTAACAATGTTCTATGTCAGTTATTATAGGAACTGTAAAGCCTATATTGGTTTAATCATTACAAACGCTATTGGGAGCATGTACTAACTTTAAAGGAACTGAGATACAAAAATATTAAGTAATATGCCCATCATCACATAAAGTATGAGCATCAACACCTGAATGTAAAACTAACGTGTGCACTTCTGACTTCCTGCTCTTATGCACAGCTTCCTCTTTGCTTATAGTTTATTTTTGTTGATGACTGTGCTCATTAATCACTGCCATGTTTCACAAGAGTATGGACACTTTACACATGGAAATACTGTGGATCTCTACTGTGCTT
The DNA here is from genome assembly GCF_020740685.1 of Jaculus jaculus. NCBI lineage: Eukaryota > Metazoa > Chordata > Mammalia > Rodentia > Dipodidae > Jaculus > Jaculus jaculus. The sequence goes on from NC_059104.1 coordinate 118,564,212, forward strand.
AATGTGCAATTCACATGGTCTGGGGTGATATTTTAGTGGGTAAAGTGTTTGCCATATCAGCATGAGAATGTGAGTTTGCATGGATCTGCAGACTTTTCCTCACACACAAAAAATAACTAGGCATGGCAACAAGTACCTGTAATCACATCCCTTGGTAGGAAGAGACAAGAGAATCCTTAGACTTGCTGGCTATCTTATGTAGCATAATTAATGAGTTCTGGGACTAAGGAAAAACTCTTTCTCAGAAAATAAGGTGGAAAACAATTTAGGAATACACCTGGTTTTGTCTCTGGTCTCCAAATGCATAAGGATGCACACACATCTACACATACCCACACACCATGCATACACACACACACACACACACACACACTCCCAAAAACATACAAGTATGCATGTAGGTATGAATAATGAATACAATATATATTTGCACATAAATTCATATATATATATATATATTTTTTTTTTCAGATTTATAGTGTAATATTAATTGACTTTTAAAAACAGAATGGAAGTAATGTGGTACATGATGTTTCAAATAGAACATGAATATGTAGAGAACAAGATGACACTTTTTATTATGAACCTGTCTAGCTATCTACATTTATATATTTATAACACAGAGAGGAGTGGTTTTGGTTGAGATTATGGTTCCATTCATTTTTGCACTTGGGAAGTAGTTCAGAGAAAGTACTTATCCCTGAGTGTCTTAGAAAGAAACTCATTGGCTAAATGTAAATTTCATCTGTGTTATCACAGAGCTAGTTTCATTCTGCTATTGTTTCAATGCTAACTCATTCAATACAGACACAGCTAAAAATATCTTTATTATGTTTTTTTCCTATATAATCATTTAATTTCCCCATTTTTTCCAAAGGAAAAATACTACACTGTTTGTGTGAGCTAAACATAATCAGTTTGATTCTAGAATAAGTTAAACAATGTCTTTTGGCAAACCAGCCTCTCAGTTACCAAATTTCCTCACTGTTCTATGTTATTATTTCAATTTGTCTGCTATGAGAATTTCAGAGCTACAACTCTGAAATATTAGATCATTCTGAAACCTAAAGCACTTATCAGACCATTTCATAGCACCCCAGGAAAGGTAACCCACTAGTCATGTTTGATGCTCAAGCTTTCTTCTTCCCCCATTAGGATGAGTGGCTTCCTCCCCTATATTGTACCAGGGATTAAGAGATATGCGTTGTCGTTTCTTTTGACATATTTCAGTCAAGTAGATGGAAAGCAACTCATGTGTTACCACTCACCTACTTTCTCATGGTGAAGAACAGACATGGGGGAGGGAAGTTCAATTTTATCTTTTATTTTTAATTTTTTTTTCTTTTAGCCCATACGGTTTTCTAAAGGAAATCCCTTCCATTTTACTGTCTTTGTGATGGAAGCAACTATGTTGAGTAGAGAGTTCATATGAGCACTCTTAGAACTAGTTATCTTTGTTGTGTTCAGTTTAATGTCAGGGGATGAATTGAAGTGCATATTTGAAATATGAATTATGCTAAATGTTGGAGTATCTTCTGCCTAAGTATCTCCCCTACTCTCATATACTTATAGATACTCATATCTCAAAGGAAAGACAGGAATTTAGAAATTTCAAAATAGTATTTTAATATTAATGGAAAATTTTAAATGCATATATTTTCAAAAATGGAAGTATACCACCCAATAATATGTAGACTCAATTATATTTCACCATTTTCCACTTAATTTAACTTATATGAAAATAATCAGAATAGACTACTCTATAATATTAACATTTAATTGAATTATCTTCACTTGGTGATCTCTGTAGTATGTAAGATTTTTATTCTCATTTTCCCATATTTTCTTAGCAATTGTTAGGACATTTTCCAACATTGTTAAAGTTTTTACACATATGACTGTGCCTCTGCTCTTACCTACTTAGAAATTAGTTCATTTAAACATTTTTGTGAGGTATCCTCTTTTATACACCATTTTGTAAATACACTTTATAATTATAGTGTTTCTTCAATCTTTGTTTTAATGACATAAAAATCCTATCATAATTATCTACCTTATTTAATCTCTAGGACAAACATATTTGAAACAATTTTGGCATATCACAGCACATGTTAAAATAAGCCTTGTTAATATTTAGTGCTCTAAAATCTCACATAATTAAATGACTACTTGTGACTAGTTGTCTCAGATGGTTTAGTAAAAACAACAAAGCCATTACAGTCAGAATATTTGGTCAAGTTGGATTCAAAGCAGAATATAAGTGGTGGAGGATTCAAATCTGAAAAATCTTAGAATAAAATTCAACTCACTGTGAGATATTGGATGAAAATGTCATTTTTTATTCCTCTCAATATGTCAAATAGTGATAAGTCATCTTCAGAATAAAAATTAAATGTAATTCTGATGTTTTGTGTATTTCACAGAGCTTAAATCAATAAAGGCTATATAAATCACAGTCTGTGGTAGTTTGAATAGATGGCCCCCAATATATTCACTGTTTTATTACTTTTGTAGTTTGCATCTGCAGCCACCTGACTGGAGGTGCTTTCACTGGGCAGATCTTAAAGTGTGGTGGTGGGTTTGATATTTCAATCTAAAGATATACAAAGTGTGCCTATCTGGAGTTCTTGAAGTGTGCTATACTATGTGACTTTTGGTTATTAGTTTTGTGATCTCTTTCTCTCTGTTTCGACCTGTAAAGGCAGGCCAACTTCTTCTAAAATTATGGAACTTCCTCTGGACCTGTAAGTTTAAGTAAACCCCTTCCTCCATAACTGAGCCTGGTCTGGAAATTCATCTCAGGGAACGGAAAGCTCTCTGCTACAGAAGTTAATATTGATGAGTTGGCTTAGATGAACCTGATCATGTGGATGTTGGTCTTTTGGAACTTTTATTTTGGAGGAACAGACATGGACTTGGTGCTTGCAACTGAAGATGCTTTCTGGAGTGGTGAACCAAGTTTTATGAACTTTTCTGATGAGAGTTTGAGAATGCTAAGTGCAGACAGTATTGAAAATCAAGGGCTGGAGAGATGGCTTAGCGGTTAAGCGCTTGCCTGTGAAGCCTAAGGACCCTGGTTCGAGGCTCGGTTCCCCAGGTCCCACGTTAGCCAGATGCACAAGGGGGCGCACGCGTCTGGAGTTCGTTTGCAGTGGCTGGAAGCCCTGGCGCGCCCATTCTCTCTCTTTCCCTCTATGTGTCTTTCTCTCTATGTCTGTCGCTCTCAAATAAATAAATAAAAAATGAACCAAAAAAAAAATTAAAAAAAAAATCAAGGCTTGGCTTATGAGCTTTCTAAGGGGAAGAAAAGACTACAGAGGACTTTATTGGAACTGGGCTACTGGCATAAGGGCTGGTTACATTCTGCTGCTGAGGCCCAAAGAGTTTGATCAAGGTTAAATTTGTTATGGACTGATATGCTTGGCTAAAGATATTGGACTGCAAGATTTAAGATTTTTAAGCTAGAACACTTCAACCAAGTTAAATTTACTGTCACAGAGACTGGTTTTAGGTTACTAAAACTGCTATTGCAACACAGTAGCAATCTTAAGGAAGCTGGTCCAATTGCTTTACATTAAAACAATGTAAAGGATGTCTGAGGAAAGACAATCATAGAAATGCAAACATTTCTTGAAAGAGTTGACTGGAGAAGGACTTGCTTTTCAAGGCTATGATTTATTTTGTCCCTGAATTAAGAATATGGCTGTGTCCTGCACTACTGGTATTGGTTTCAGAAGCATGAAAGATATGAGAAGTGGTTGTGAATTGCCTGTGGTTCCAGGCATTGCTGCTGAGATGCAGCATGAGGTAGGGCCTGATGCGCTGACAGACTGAAAGATACTTTGCAAGATGGACCATGGTTTGCATGAAGACCTGAACACATTTTAGATATTCCAGGACTGTGCAACAGTTATCACAGAGCACACCGTTGGCCTAGAATGGAAGTGTTCCCTGGTTACTCTGCCCAGTTGGAGGGTCAAATTGGAAAATCTGGAGAATGGCATTCTCTGGTTATATTGAACTTCAACTGCAGAAGTTTGATGGTGATTGAGTTTGCATTGTTTTAGTCTCTTCCTGCTATGCATTACACCAGTTTGGAAAACAAACAAACAAACAAACAAACAAAAACCTTGGAGTTCTGCTCAAGTTTTAGAAAAGTCTATTCATAAATCAGTTCAGGACTCCAAATACTTTTATCTTATATCTGCCTAAATATCTTCTACATCTGTTTGTAAATAAAGATTATCAGGTAATGTAAGAGATTATTTGCCGGAGAGAACTTACTGCAGAGGGAGAAACCACATTTAACTCTTGATTTTTATTTTAAGGCACATATATGCTTTATTTAATACCTCAGTTTACATTAATTTATGTTATTAATAAATTATGAATGTGGACTTCCTGTAGTAATTCCTTCTTTTCTTGCTTTCTCCTTACATCTCTTTTTTTTTTAAAATAAATTTAATTTATTAGTTTTCATTTCAGCAAATACAGGCAGTTTGGTACCATTGTTTAGGCTCATCTATGATCTACCCCCTCCCATTGGACCCTCCTTGTTGATGTCAATGGGTCCTGCATTGTGGAGTTAGCCCACAGTTATTGGTATGATAAATGTCTCTGCAAATCATGACCCAACATGTGACTCTTACATTCTTTTCACCCCCTCTTCCGCAAAATTTCCCTGAGCCATGTTGGGTTCATTTTTGGTCTGCTTCAGTGCTGACGTGTTGGAGGCCTCTGAGGCTCTGGCTCTCTGATTTGGTAGGAGTTGAGTTTTCTCTGTGTTGGTCTCCTTCCCCTTTCTGCTGATATCCAGTTCACAGGAAAACATCACCCTTGCTTGTTTCGCCAATTGTCTTAGTTTCAGTTGGGCACCTTTTGAGGTATGTTGGGGCAGCTCTCTCCTTAGGATCTGCATCTATCTGAAAAAGAGAAGCAGATTCTCCAATGGAGACTAAGTTAGCACCCGGAAAATTGAGATAACACTTACTTTATTGATAGAGAGCTTGATAGGTGTAGGCACTCTTGTACCCCATGATTGATGGTAGCTTGATATTGGAGAGTGGGCTTGTGTTTGGGTATGGTTCTGACTTGTTTCCAAACTCCAGCTATGGGTCCAGTACCACTGAGGGATCAGTTAGCCAAATCAAGAGCAGTTGGTTCCTCAACATGGCTGTGTGCCACTATTGCACTTGTGTGGGCATTACATCAGGTTATTTTTTTTTTTAAATTTTTATTTATTTATTTGAGAGCGACAGACACAGAGAGAAAGACAGGTAGATGGAGAGAGAGAATGGGCGTGCCAGGGCTTCCAGCCTCTGCAAACGAACTCCAGACGCGTGCGCCCCCTTGTGCATCTGGCTAACGTGGGACCTGGGGAACCGAGCCTCGAACCAGGGTCCTTAGGCTTCACAGGCAAGCGCTTAACCGCTAAGCCATCTCTCCAGCCCTCAGGTTATTTTTTGCTAATTAGTTTAGACAATGAGTTGCTTGGACAGATATTGGTCATTTATCCCATTTATCCAAGTCACCCATGTAGCACCTTCTGGCACTAGACATGCTGACTGTCTGGGGACTGACTCTCTTCTGGCTTCCAGCCATGCCATTCCATTTTACGCGTCAGCTGCGTATGGAGTCTTCAGCAATAGGGTCTTACCACTGGCCTTTGGTGGGTCATCAAGTACACTGACAGAAGTCTGTCATTGTTTTGGGAAACCTTGTAGGTTTCTCTGATCAAAAGCTCATTGAGGATGGTAGACCCAAGCAGGAAGTGGGGGTTACAGGTCAGTGCCCACTAAGAAATTGAGGAAAAACATAACTAATATACAAGAGTTAGAGAGGAGAGAAATAGAGGGGGAGAGGGAGGGAGGGAAGATGTAGAAGATTTAGGTTAGTCTTGATCCTACCCTCTCCAGTGTCTTGTGGTTCAGGTGTTTCCTATAAGGGTCTAATGAAGGTTCAGCCATTTGGTCTGGCTCTTTAGGAAGTAGAATTTTATGGTACCATTGCCGTTTGGGTCCAGATTACTTTTTTCCACCCTTCAATGCCCTCCAAGCCCTCTTCATCTATCATATTATCTAGTCCATCAGGTGCTTCCTGGGTATGTAGGTTAGGAGTTGTAGATGAGTGAGATTATGTGTCGATTTTTTTTTTTTTCTGTAGTTGGGTAAGTTAACTGAGAATGATCTGTTCCAGGTTCAACCATTTTTCTTTTTGTCGTTTTTTTTCTTACTGCTGTATAGAATTCCATTGTGTAGATATACCACATCTTTGTTATCCATTCTTCTAATGATGGACATCTGGGTTGATTCCAGCTTTTAGCTATTACGAATTGAGCCGCAACATGGTTGGGCAAATCTCTCTGGCCTGTGGTTTGAAGGATTTAGGGTAGATGCCCAGTAAGGGTATAAGTGGGTCTGTTGGTATTTCTATAGTCAGCTTTTTCAGAAGTCTCCATATTGCTTTCCAAAGTGCTTGTACCATCCTGCATTCCCACCAACAGTGAATGAGTGTCCCTGCTTCTCCACATCCTCGCCAGCATTTATTTTCATTTGATTTTTTGATGTTGGCTATCTTTATTGGGGTAAGGTGGAATCTCATAGTTGTTTTAATTTGCATTTCTCTGATGATTAGGGATGATAAACATTTTCTTGAGTGTGTGTTTTCCATTTGTATATCTTCCTCTGTGAGTTGCCTGTTCAATTCTGTGCCCCATTTTGTGAGTGGGGTATTTGTCCTCTTATTGTTTAGATTTTGAGTTCTTTGTAAATTCTAGAGAGAAGGCCTCTATCAGTTGGATAACCTGCAAATATTTTCTCACATTCTGTGGGTATTCTATTGGCTTTGCTTATTATATGCTTGTCTGTACAGAAACTCTTCAGCTTCATATGATCTCATTGGTTGAGTAAGTGTTTAAGAACTTGAGCCACTGGGGTTTTGTTCAGGAAGTCTTTTTCCATTCCTATATCATGGAAAGTATTTCCTAAATTTTCTTCCAGTAGTATTCGAGTTTCTGGTCTTATGTTGAGGTCTTTGATCCATTTGGATTTGAGTGTAGTGCATGGTGTAATGTGTGGATCAAGTTTTAGTTTCCTGCATGTGGTTATCCAGTTTGTCCAGCACCATATGTTGAAGATGCTATCTTTTTTCCAGCCTTTGTTTGGGCCATTGTCAAATATCAAGTAGCTATAGTTGCTTGACCCAAAATCTGGGTCCTCAAGTCTATTCCATTGGTCTATACTCCTGTTTTTATGCCAGTACCATGCTGTTTTTATTACTATGACTTTTTAGTATAGCTTTAGGTCAGGTATTATGATGCAACCAGAGGTATTTCTTTTGCTGAGGATATGTTTGGATATGTGAGGCCTTCTGCCTTTCCATAGGAAATTTGAGATCATTTTTTCTATCTCTGTGAAGAACACTGTAGGGGTTTTAGTTGGAATTGCGTTAAATCTATATATTGCCTTTGGTAGTATTGTCATCTTCACAATGTTAATTCTGCCAATCCAGGAGCATGGGAGGTCTTTCCATCTTCTCAAGTCCTCCTCAATTTATTTTTTGAGAGTTTTTATATTTTTGTTGCATAGATCTTTTACTTCTTTGGTTAATGTTATTCTAAGTTATTTTATTTTATTTTTTTGTTGCTATTGAAAATGGGACTATGTCCTTTATTTCTTTTTCTGTATCTTTGTCATTTGCATACAGAAATGCTACTGATTTTTGTGCATTGATTTTGTATCCTGCTACTTTGCTGTAGGAGTTAATCACCTTCAGGACTTTTGGGATGGAGTCTCTCGGGTCTCTTACATATACAATCATGTCATCAGCAAATAGAGCTAACTTAACTTCTTCCTATCCAAATTGTATCCCTTTTATTTCCTTCTCCTGTCTTATTGCTTGAGCTAGGACTTTCTGTACTTTATTGAAAAGTAGACGCGAGAGAGGACAACCCTGTCTTGTTTTTTATCTCAATGGGAATTCCTCCAGTTTCTCTCCATTACGTATTATTTGGGCCTTTGGAGCTTTGTATATGGCCTTTATTATGTTAAGATGTGAACCAGCCGTGCTGATTCTCTCCAATGTTTTGATCATGAAGTGATGTTGTATCTTGTCAAAGGCCTTTTCTGCTTCTTTCGAAATGATCATGTGGTTTTTATGTTTAAGCTTGTTTATGTGGTGTATTACATTGACAGATTTTTGTATGTTGAACCACCCTTGTGTTCCTGGGATAAATTCCACTTGGTCAAGGTGGATAATGCTTTTGATGTGTTTTTGGATTCGGTTTGTGAGTATTTTGTTCAGGATCTTTGCATCTATGTTCATTAGGGAAATAGGCTGGCAGTTTTCTTTTCTTGTGGCATCTCTGCCTGGTTTTGGGTTTAGGGTGATACTAGCTTCATAGAAGGAGTTGGGTAGCTTTCCCTGTTCTTCAATTGTGTGGCACAGTTTTAGAAAGATTGGTTTGAGTTCTTCCATGAAGGTTTGATAAAATTCGGCTGGGAATCCATCTGGTCCTGGACTCTTCTTTTTTGGCAGGTTTTTTATTATTTTTCAATCTCCATGAGTGTGATGGGTTCATTGAGGTGATTAATCTGCTCTGACTTTAGCTTTGGTAGATGATATGCATCCAGGAATTTATCCATCTCCTCCACATTTTCCAGTTTTGTGGAGTAGAGGTTTTTGAAATAAGTCCTGATGATTCTCCTGATTTCACTTATGTCTGTTGTGATCTCTCCTTTTTCATTTTGTTAGTTTGGAGTCTCTCCTTTTTTTGCTTGATCAAATTGGCCAGAGGTTTGTCAATCTTGTTTATTTTTTCAAAGAACCAGCTCTTTGTTTTGTCAATTGTCTTAATTGTTTCCTTGGTTTCCAATTCATTAATTTCTGCTCTGATTTTAATTATTTCATTCCTTCTGGAGCTCTTTGGGTTGGATTTTTCTTGTTTTTCCAATACCTTTAGGTGGATGGTTAGGCTATTGATTTGGGATCTTTCTGTCTTTTATATGAAGGCATTGGGTGCTATGAATTTTCCCGTGAGGACTACTTTCATTGTGTCCCATAAGTTTTGGTATGATGTGTTCTCATTGTCATTCAATTCCAGGAATTTTGCAATTTCATTTTTTATTTCATCCATTATCCATTTATTGTTTAAGAGTGTGCTACTCAGTTTCCAGTTGAGGTTGGGGTTCATGTTTTTTTTTTTTTTGGTGTTGATTTCTAGGAATATAGCATTATGATCTGATATCATGCAGGGAATTATGTCGATTTTCCTAAATATGTGGAGGCAGTCTTTGTGACCCAGTATATGGTCTGTTTTAGAGAATGTTCCATGGGCTGCTGAGAAGAATGTGTAGTCTGTGGATTTGGGATGGAAAGTTCTATAGATGTCTGTTAGGTCTAAGTGCTCTATGGTTTTGTTGAGCTCACTTACTTCCCTGTTGAGCTTCTGTTTGGATGATCTATTACTGATAATGGTTTGTTAAAGTCCCCAGCTTTGACGGTGTTGGTGGTTATTTCTGTTTTATTGTCAAGTATGTTTTACTTTATGAACTGTCATGCCCCTGTGCTTGGTGCATACAGATTTATGATTGTAATATCCTCTTGATGGATTGTTCCCTTTATAAGTAGGAAGTAGCCTTCTTTGTCTTTTTTGATTGTTTTTGGTTTGAAGTCAATTTTATCTGATATCAATATAGCTACACCTGCTTGTTTCTTATTTCCATTTGCTTGGAATATTGTTTTCCACACTTTCACCCTGAGGAGGTTTCTGTCTTTAGTGGTATGTTGGGTTTTTTGATGGCAGCAGATTGAGGGGGTCTAATTTTTTGATCCACCCTATTAGCTTGTGTCTCTTGATGGGTGAATTAAAGCCATTAATATTTAGGGTGATGACTGTGAGATTTGATTTGATCCCTGCCATGTTGTGGTGGTATAGGTGTATTGGCATTTCCATGGAATTTGAAATTATTCGTATCTACTCTGCATTTGGTTGCTGTGATCTGCTTTTTGTAGGCATTTGTGTTTGGTTATTTGTTTCTTCAACAGGTTGTGTTAAATGACCTAAAAAGGACCAGAACTTTCCTGGCAAAAGCTTTTTCCAGTCTTGTGCAGGGTGAGTCTCTCTAGCCCACTTTCTTCCTCAGGAATGTTTTTCCTTTTTTTTTTTTTTTTCTTAATAAGCTCTCTCTATTTCTATCATTACCTTTGTGTCAGTAGTTGTTTAGAGACACAAGAGCCTAGAAGTCAGCAGGTGTACTTTGGACTCTAATCCAACCTTGTCCCATTAATATTCTTAGTTTGGTTCATTACTAAATGGTACTTATTGTCAAGTTACGTAATGATGCTATATGGTAACTCACAGTATACTAATATAGTATAGTAGAACCAGAAACACACCCACCCTCAGATTCCTTTTATAAGTAAAAATAATCTACCTGCATAAATAATTCAACATCCTAATGTTATCACTGGGGATTAAAAAATGTGATTTAATAATCAAGGTCACATTTGATTTCTTAAGTAGAAAATTGGTATGGACATATCATGTGTTGATGCCACCATTTCCCTCCTCCCTGCCTTCATTCCACTGAGGGCCCTCCTCAGTGGGATTGCTGGTGTTCACCATGGGGTTGCGCATTATGAAATTTTAGAGCAGCAGGAGTCATTGTGGTGGAAGGCAATACCCCTGGAAATTCCCTTTCATCCTGTGAATCTTACAATCTTCCAACCCCCCCTTCAGCAAAGTTCCCTGAGCCATGGTGGGTGTCTTTTAAGTCTACTTTAATGTTGATCTCTTAACAGCTTCTGAATTTCTGCTTTGGTGCATTTTGAGTATCCTCAGTATCTGTCACCTATACATAGGTATTGGTTTGCAGGCTTTGCCATGGAAGCAACATTCCTGCTCATCTTGCCAATTCCTCTGTAGTTTCACCTAGACCCTAGTTGATGTGTGAGGGGTGGTTCACCTCCTTCTGTCTTTTCTTATCTTGGTAGATTTTGGTGGTCTTTGGTCCTTGCTGCCTTCTGAAAATAAAAACAGATTCTCTGTTGCAGTCTGGTTCGCATTGCTGGTAGAAATCACCCACCAAGAGCAGCTTCTGGGAAAAAGAGTTTTATTTTGGTTTACAGGCTCAAGGGGAAGCTTCATGATGGCAGGGGAAAACGATGGCATGAGCAGAAGGTGGACATCACCCCCTGGCCAACATAAGATGGACCACAGCAACAGGAGGGTGTGCCAAACACTGGCATGGAGAAACTGGCTATAAAGCCCATAAGCCCGCCCCCAACAATACACCCCTTCCAGGAGGCATTAATTCTCAAATCTCCATCAGCTGGGAACCTAGCATTCAGAACACCTAAGTTTATGGGGGACACCTGAATCAAACCACATTCTCCAATAGACAGTAAGATCAGCATAGGTTAAAGGAGACAGACATGTTAAAATAGAGAGATTGTGATGAGTGTAGCCTCTGTTTGGCCAAAGAACAGTGTGAGTTTCTTACTGGAGTCCATGGTGTTGGTCTCCATAGGATTCTGACTTGGTTCCCAGTTCCTTTGTGTGGATCACCTAGGCTGTGTGCCACAACCTTTCAGGATGGTTGCTGTCATAACTTCCTTGCTCACAACATTGTTGGTTATTTCTCCCAGCAGCTCAGGTACCACTTCAAAACACTATACAGGCTAACTAACTTGGAACTGGAATCCTTCTAGATTCCAGCCAGATGTCTGAATATTCTGCGTTAGTAGCATGTGGTAGCTTCAGCAATAGGGTCTTTTAACTCAGATGAGTAATCAAGTGCTTTGACTGAAACCTTTCTTGTTTTAGGGAACTCACAGGTCTCTCCATTGAACAACTCAGTGTGGATTGTAGCTGATTCCTCCTACTAGTGGTTATAAAACAGTACCAAATGTTTAAGTGATAATCTTCACCCAAAACTCTCCAATGCCCTTTTTACAAAACAGTCCCTCCATACTCCTATTGGGGATGGGGGGGGTCATATCTTTTTTGTCTGCTATACAAGGGGAAGAGTTCTATGGTAACAAGTCATTTTTAGATTTAGTTTTGTGTGTATCTCCTCCAGCCTTTCCATTCCCCTTCCTCTTAATTGTTCCATCCCTATTATCTGCCCCCTGAGTTGTCTATCAGTTATGCCTGCAACTCAAGCTGTTCCAGGTTAGGAAATCCATATGAGGGAGATCATGTGATGTTTGTCTTTCTGTGCTTGTGTGATCTTACATTTTGTGATATGTTCCAAGTCTGTCTATTTTCCCATAAATTTTATTAAATCATTTTTCATTATTGTTGAATAGGATTCATTTGTGCACATGTACCACATTATCATTATTCATTTGCCAAAAAAATAGGCATCTGGTTTGGTTCAAGTTTTTAGCTATTGAAAAATCTTTTTATTTTTATTTTTGGAGGTAGGATCTTGCTTAGTCCAGGCTGACCTCAAAATCAAAAAGCTCTTCCAACCTCCAACCAGGCGCTGGGATTGTCAAAATTTTTGATACAAGAACTTGGGGTGTCCTTGGGTGTAAAAGAGTCTTTCTTGGCTCTTGAATGTGCAATTACTCAGAGCTAGGGTGTTGGAAATTTGTCTTCATGCAAAACTCCTACTGATCAGTAGCCTCCTAGTTCATGTCTTATAAATTTGAAGAGTGCCATTCACAGACATTGATAACAGATTTTATTATACAGAAAGTGGATAATATGTAAAGAAAGAATTTTGAGCTCTTGCACAAAAGGAGTCAAGAAGGAGTCTGGAAAATGGAAAAGTCTACCCTAAAGACCCAGATTGATGTGTATGTGATTGAATAGTGCAGCTCTTGTTAGTTCAATCCTGATGCAAAGTTTCTAGGTGTGTGTGTAGGATGGGGGGTCATGATTTCTGGGGAAGAGGGCAATTTTTCCAGAGAAGGCGGGGGAAGGCAAAGAGATTCTGTCCTACAGACTGAAGGATATTTCTTACCTTGACTTTGAGACAATGTTACATGTTAACTGTGAATTACCTCATTTTGTAGAAAAAAGTAGGGTTAACAATTGTGAAACTTTGAAAAGATTATCAATGCATATTACAAATGCATATTACAATGTTACAGTCCCACAAGCAGAATGAACACTTGTAGTAAATTTGAAGGAGGATAGAAGAAAGGTAGCTTTATTTATTTATTTATTTATCTTAATTAATTCATTTATTTATTGTATTTTATTTTATTTTGGTTTTTCATGGTAGGGTTTCACTCTAGCTCAGGCTGACCTGGAATTCACAATGTAGTCTCAGGTGGCCTCGATTTTACAGCAATCCTCCTACCTCTGCCTCTCAAGTGCTGGGATTAATGGCATGCGCCACCAAGCCTGGCTTATTTATTTATTTTTTAAAGGCTGTTTCAGTTAGGGATTGAGGCTCAAAGAGAACCTGAGATACCAACCTAGAAATGGAACTCAGGTCTGATTAAGACTGCTCTATAGCACCCCTGCTGCCCATCTAGCACACTACCTAGGCAGCCAGCCTTGGATTATCTGGCCCAGGGATCTGCCCTGAGTCTACGAACCAATCAGGGGTCTTTTCTTTGCCTGTAAAATCAGCTTGCAGTCTTCATTCTGTGGAAATCACCACTAGCTCCTCCGAGTTCAGCTCTGAGTCTCTGCTTAGCCTGCCTACCTCTCTTTGCTTGTTCCGCAGGGGTACACATGTTTCTGGTTCCCCCTCGTCCAGCCCTGTTGTGTTGGGGGGGAGGGGGAGTAGGGAAGAGGGAAGCATAAAACTGTTTCTTGGTTTGGGTGGCTTTTCTGCTGGCCTTTGCTTTATAGTTTGAGTAACTTCTCTCTGATTACATGCATGATTTTCTATCGTTTCTGAATATATCATGTGTGAATTCTTCCCACTTCCCTACACAAGCTCCTAGATTCTACTTTCCATGTGCCAACAGCTTTACTCTAACATCTCTTTAAAAGCCTCGGTTTCTATAAAGGCCACTTGCTTGTGGCTCTACTCCACTCTCCCCACCTCAATAGCTCTCAAAAGCACCTTATAAAGTATGCAGGTTTTCGACGTGAGAATGAGTTTCCTAAACCTCACAATCTGTGATTACTCCCTTAAATAAACCCCACGATTTGTGATTTCCCCTCAATAAGCTTAGTAATTCCAAACTTACCCTTCCTAAACTCGTATTCATCAATTCTTTGTTAAAGGTCGGACAGAATCCAAAATTGGGGTTCATACATTAGGGTACCCCTCAAAAACCCCAAAATCTAAATCAAGTTAAATTCAAAGATTGGAATGTCAATCTGCTAGTTCTAGCCAGTTCATTAAATCCTAAGCATAATTCAAATTTTTGTATCTACAGTGAAGGGGGAAATAGATACTATAAAACACAGATCATTCAGAATATATGTATGTGTGTGTGTGTGTGTGTGTGTATATATATATATATATTACAGCTGATTTTATATATATTATTAATAATATATATAATATTATATATATTATTATACACACACACACATATATGTGTGTGTGTGTGTGTGTGTGTGTGTGTGTGAATATATATATAAAATCAGCTGTAATTTCCATGGGCTCTAAGTTCATAGTTACAGCTACAAATTTATTTTAGCTGATTTTAGCTTTCTGTCTTGTTTTTCCATTTACTTGATAGGCTACCTGAACACCAGACCTTGTGAAGCTCACAAGGGTCATTCCCTGCTTGCAGTAAGACTGTCTGCTCCCACTGTGCAATACCTGTGTGCTAACTGTAAAACATAGTGCATGCTCATGCTATCTCTCTTCACACATCCTTCCCAAAGTAAGTGGTTACCAGTTTAAGATCTCAGAAAATTCATTCTTTGTTTTAATATATATTCAGTAATATACATTAAATATATACTGTGTTAATTCAAAGCCATGTCACGATATTAAGGTATTAATTATACTCTGCATCTTTCTGTCATGTGTGAGGTTATGAGAGAAGCTGATCTGCTCTGATTCTGTGTACTGTAGAAGCTCCATTATTTCTTCTAGTTTTTGCACGTGAATGAAAATAAACAATGTTGAATAAAAAGTATTGACAGTGATGTTTTAAACATGGTATATCTGGAAAGAGTTTTGAAAGTATTAATAAACTGAAAAATCAAAAACACACATTTTTGTTGTTAAAATAGAAGATATAGCTATAAAACTAAAAGTTCCAAGAGGATAAAGCCATGAGTTTCCTAATAGATTGACTCAGGTGATATATATATATATATGGTAGTCAATCACACAGAGATAGCACAGATTCGTGGGATTTTGCAGTATTACTCTGAAAGCTTCTCCAATGTATGGTGTTCTACTGAGCCATAGAGTTGATTTAGATAATTTTCTTCATGTTACATGTTTTCAAGTTATAAAACACTATCCATTACCTGATGAGAGAAAGATCAGCAACTAAAGGAACTTGCTTGCAAAATCTGATGGCCATCTTCAATTCTGCAGTACCCAGCCAGGTAAATCCAGGTTTGCAAAAGTGGCACATCCATCTGGTATTTGTTTGTATCATCATCTATATCACTTACAGTTAGTAATTTGTTGTCATTCTTTCAATTTTCCATTTTGATAAATCATATTTTATGCCATGTCATACTATTTTAAGTCATTATCTGTTAACAATAATGACTTGAGTTCATAGATTTTCTTCAGTCAAATCATTCTCGCATTCCTGGTATGACTAAAACTTGATCTTAATATTTTGTAAATATTTATGTGCACCCATACGTATAAACATACATAAATGAATACAAAAAAAACAGGTGGTATTCACAACTCATTTGCAATATTTTCAAACTCTGTTTTAGCTATTGATATAAATGGCACTAACATTTAGAGATTTTTTAATAGAGTATCTTTATGAGCTTGCAAAGTTATGACTTATATTGCTTTATGTCTTGAAATTTGTCATTTATTAACATGTCTAAAGAATATTTATAACAGGGCTAAGTGTCCCAAAATCACATCTGTGAGATTTGTCAGGACGTGAATTTACAAATTGAATTACTTTCTAAATATTGTAACTTTTATATTATTTTAATAGTAAACTTATTTATGAATAAAGAATTATGATTGGTAACATTTTTATATCACAAAAATGATAATTTCAAACACACTATATAAAGCTTGAAAAAAGAAGAAAAGCTAAAAACAAATTACATGTCTATTTAATCAATATTTTATAATTTATTGAAAAAGCTTCCAATTCTTATTTCATATATATATATAACATATATATAATATATATATATATGATATAGTTTGCCAAAGAAATAGCAGAACAGTTATATTAATTATCTTGAGTCAAATAATAATTTACCTATGTTTTTCTAGCACACTAATGATTTATTAATAATAATCAATAATCAATAGAAATTTGACAACCTAGAACAACTTGTATTCAGGAAAAAGAAGTATAGACATTTGATATTAGAAGATGTGATAGGACTTGCAACTCCTCACTTGAACTACCTATATTGTTGGTGACAATGAAGTCAGCTGCTGCAAGATAGAAAACACAGGAGTGGAAAATAGAATGAACTTTTAGGAACAGAGAGTCTATGGAATATTTTACTATCCTATTTTTTTCTTGTCAATCCCTTTTCTAAATCCTTAAACCAATTCGTATTTTAATTTATTATCTATTCCACAGCAAATGAATTTTAATAATTACTAGGTATCTTTGATCTGAAGTACTAATTTTAAAAAAACTTTACTATTAATCATTTTATCATGTTCACCATTTTTTATGCCTAACAATGATGAAAGGACCCCTTTGCTAACATTAAAGTCTTTCTACATGTCTTTTTAAAGGCACACAGTTTACAGAGGATATATTATACATAAATACATATTCTATGTATTTATTTATTCTTATAGAAGTCATATCATCAGAATAGTTTACAAAATATGATAAAAGAATTTAAATCACATAAATATCTAGTGTTAAGTCACAGCATCCTATGGGTGTACATTAAATGACACTGAGAAATATTATCATTGAATTCAATTCAATCACATTGACTTTTATTGACAGTATAAACTATTAAGGACAAGAAAATGATGAAAGAGATTTCCTACAATCAAAAGAAGTTTAATAACTTTTTCTAGAGACATTTTACAACCATATAAAATAATATTCATTTACTCCTAGATCATCAAGTATATTCAACACTTATGATGCTTTATGCAATATGTGAGGCTCTGAAATATATAAAATATTGCACTTCTTGTTCTAAATGCTCAAAGAAAAATTTCAAACTTAAAGTATTAAAAAAAAAAAACAAAAAAATACTTGTGTGTGCAGCAGTAAAAATTATCTGATACAATGCCTTTTCAAATAGCTTTCCCTTAGGAAATATTTTGTTCTTTCAAGAATATTTTAGACATAAAATTAATATAAATTAAATGCAGACATCAATATAAATCAATTCTAAAATTCATAAGGAAGACATTTCAATTCTGCTTTGAATCTCTACTTTTTTTTTCATCGTTTCATTTTTAACTCTTAGATTGTAAACAATGATTATTTCTTCATTCACCAAAAGTCACAAGACTACTTAGGGTATAAATTTGAAGCATTTTTGTTAAGCAATAGTAGTCTTTCAGTTAATGTGTCATCACAACTCTCTGCAAGAGTCAGTGTTTTCAACAATTTGAAACATCAAACATAACTTATCTTGTCTCTTTTTTAATATTTTAATTTATTTTTTGAGAGGGGGAAAGAGAGAGAAAGAGAGAGAGAGAAAGAATGGATGTGTCAGGGCTTCTAGGCACTGCAAACAAACTCCAGATGTATGTGCCAACATGTACATCTAGCTTATATAGGTCCTGGGGAATCAAATCGAGGTTCTTTGGCTTTGCAGGCAAGCACTGCAACTGCTAAGCCATCTCTCCAGCCCTTATCTTGCTTTTCAAGAATTACAAGCCTTCATGCTGATTTTTATATTTACCAAAATGTTAGGGAAAAGTGCCCTATAGACAAATTAAAGGAAATAAGCAAGACTGAATTTTCCTCTTCAAGAATAGCATTCAGTGGTTATAAGAAAAAGAGGTCCCAAGTGCCATACTATATCAGTGATACAAGGAGAGAAAGGGTGGGGTGCTTGAGAAATAGGTGGAGAAGACAGAGAAAACTGACAAGGTAGTATTTCATTTGTATCCTGACTTATGATTTATCCAGTAATTTTCACTCTTATATTCCTATTTTAATCTATAAGTTCCATTTTTTTTTTTACTTCTTTATCTCTCTCCTCTCAGTACATTTAGGATTCTAGAAACAGGACATATGTTACAAGTATAAAAATATAGCAATCACTCGGCAATTCTTCTAATTATATACAGTATGTGAGCACATCTGCTTAAAAATCAGGATTATTATGTACAGAAAAGGAAATTATTTGTTCCTAATTTTGATGTAGAATTTGTTTTAACATGGGAATAGGTCAATGTGATGATATATTAGTGTTTATTATTGTGTTATTTAGAATAAAATATTTGGAGAGGGATAAATCTGATTTCATACTCTACACCACCAATTAAAGGATTGTAATAAATTTATTTAACCATAAGAAATCCCAGTTCCACATATATAAAACATGAAATGATCCTTTGTTCTGTCAAAATTGAAAAGATATGTTCACATATATAAAGCACAAGCCCACTGCATGCATTTGATGAATACTAATTTTCTTTTTTATACATCCCCTAGCCTACACTTCTCTCCTGTTCAGATCATCTGTTTTTAAGCTGAGTATTTGGAGACAAGATCTTTGTCCTATTAGTTTTTACCTGTAAACAGTAAAATGGTTTTTCATAGCAGATGAAAAATGAAGTTGTCACAAGACCATCACAATAGGAAGAAAAGGTGATGCAACCAAAATAAAAGAGAATGACAGAGAGGGGGAAGGGGTATGATGGAGAGTTGAATTGCAAAGAGGAAAGTGGAGGAAGAGAATTACCATGGCTTATTGTATATAGTTATGGAACTTGTCAAAAAAAGAACAGAGGCTGGACATGGTGGTGCATGCCTTTAATCTCAGCACTTGGGAGGCAGAGGTAAGAGGATCTCTGTGAGTTTGAGGCCACCCTGAGAATACAGAGTGAACTCCAGGCCTGCCTGGGCTGGAGTGAGATCCTCCCTCAAAAACCAAAATGAAAGAGAATAGGGGATTCAATTTCATTAAATATATATAATATATATGTCCATCAATTTCACATGAAGTTCAAAAGTTTATTTTTTTATGTATGAATAAAATTCCATCATGTATAATAAGTGAAGTTATGAGCTTAAAGAAAGAAATAATAAATTGATACACGAGAAAGAAGGAAGAGAAGGAAGAAGAAACTAATATCAAGAGATGTAAGGAGAGACTTCCAGCCAAGATGGCGACCGCCTAGCTGTGCTGCAGATACTGTGTAAAGAAAGGCAAGAAATTAAGGGTTATCAGGGTCTTCTTGCCAGTGGGAGGGCACAGAGTGGGGAAAAACAGAGAAGCACGCATCCCCCCTCGGGTGGGTAGTCTATCCCCACACATACAGCCGCTGTGCCCCACACCCATTGCACACCCACCAGACCGCTGCACTGACTTGGGGACCTCCGCCTTTGTGCTCTGATTGTGCACATTGGCCAGCCATGCTGTGCTCGGTTCACACGCCCACGAGGGCCACCTCTGCTGTAATTAGGCGGCTGCCAGACCCCCTGCTGCTGTGCTCCGATTGCTTGCCGGATGGCCAGCCTCTGCTGTGTCCCGATCCCGAGCCCTCATCAGCTGCTTCTGCACTACAATTGCACGTGCAGCGGGCCCAGTCCCACAGCAAGGGCCACACAAGTCCACACTGAGTCACTAGCACCAGCTCAGGTGCCATCCCCTACCTGTCCATCACCACCCATCCCCCACTCCCCTGAGGCAGGAGAGCGCAGACTGTTTGCAGGTCTCAGTGTTCCCAGCCACAGTTTGGGCAGCTTCAGGGCTTGCAACCTCAGTCCCCTTTCAAACTTGAAGGCAGGCAGCTTTGGTGCATTACTGGGTGAGAATTCAGGCAATTTTGGCACCCCTGTCAGGCAATAGATAGGTGGCTTTGGCAAGAGAGAGCAAAAACCCAGGCTGCTTGCAACTGCCCCAGGCCGCCTTGAATTCTCATTAAACTAGATCCCCAGCTGCTCCACCCACCTACCTGCCCATACACTGACATGGGTAGACCACAGCACAAAAGAAATAACATGAAAAATAAAATGCAAGAAAATCCAGACAGATCACCAAGTCCAATAAGGATTACATCTAACCAAAACATAGAAGAGTGTTTAGGATCAGTACATCAAGTGGAAGCTATGAACAATGCAACCCTGAGCAATCTACTGCTAGAACTGGCAGGAAAGCTACAAAGGACAGATAATCATGTGGATGCTACCATCACTAAGCTAGAGCAATATGATAAGACACTGGAAGGAATTCAAAGAGATGTAAGAGAGTTGAGGGAGAGTGAAAAAAAAAAAAAAGAGGACCTTAAAAATCAGCTGGCCACACTAAATGAAAACATAAAGAAATACAAGGATGATTTCTAAGAATCATCAAGAAAATCAGAAAATGAGGTGAAAAGGGAGCTGGACAGAGCAATGGAAGTGATACATAGGAAAGTAGTAGAAAATGCAAACTTAATTGAACAAGTCCAAAACTTGCTACAGACTCTCAAGTTTAGAGTCAGTGAAGTGGAAGATAGAAACTCTGATCTGGAAGACAGGATGGAAGAAACAGATCAAGAGTCCAAAAATTTCAGTAAGTTCAAAAGTTCCTGTGAACAGAACATGAGGGAATTGTGGGATACACTTAAACGTCCTAATATCAGAATCATTGGAACACCAGAAGGAGAAGAATTTCAGACCAAAGGCATGGAGAACTTCTTTAACACAATAATTGAAGAAAACTTCCACCGTCTCTTAAAAGAAAGGCCCATCAAGATTCAAGAAGCAAACAGAACTCCTAACCGACTAGACCAAAGGAGAAACTCCCCAAGGCATATTATCAGTAAGACTCTAAACATTGACACCAAAGAGAAAATCCTAAAAGCAGCTAGGGAAAAACAACACACCACTTTCAAAGGAAACCGGATCAGAATTACTTCAGACTTCTTAATGGGAAACCCTTAAAGCTAGAAGGGCCTGGAATGAAAGTCTCCAAATTCTAAGGAACTATGGCTTCCAACCTAAACTACTCTACCCAGAAAAAGTATCCCTCATAATGGATGGTGAAAAAAAACCATTCCATGACAAAACTCAGCTTTACAATTATATGAACACAAAACCAAACCTACAGAAAGTATTCCAGGAAATTCTCCACAGAGAAGAAACAAACACACTGGTGTTGTCTTACACATGCTATTTTATTACTTGCAGCATAGGAAGGGTTTGCTAACAACACTTTTTTTTTTGTTTGTTTGTTTTGTTTTGTTTTTGTTTTTGTTTTTGTTTTTCGAGGTTGGGTCTCACTCTGGTCCAGGCTGACCTGGAATAAACTCTGTAGTCTCAGGGTGGCCTTGAACTCACGGCGATCCTCCTACCTCTGCCTCCCAAGTGCTGGGGTTAAAGGCGTGCGCCACCACGCCCGGCAACTTTTTCATATTTTTTTAATTAGCTCCTTTTATTTCCAACCTCCATACAGATATTAAAACTACTGTAATCAAGCATAATCCCTCCTCTCACCAGCCTACTTTGTCCCCTGATCCCTACCCTCCTCTATTCAGTGCATTTTCCTGACAACTACTTGTCCTTCTATTTTGATGTCATAATTTTTTTCTTTTTCTTATGCAGGTTTTTTTGTAGGTAATGTCAGTCGCAGTGGGTCATGAATATCATGGCTACTTTTTCTGGATATTTATTAAAAGTACTTCCTTTCTTTCTTTGGCTATTATATTCTATAAATACCTCTTCCATAATGGTCCTTAAATTTTCTGAAGACATAATATCAATGTCTTACTCAGTAATGGACAGTAAACTATCTCTTCTTTTCAGTACTTTGATGAGTTTTCAGTTTCCAGTGGTCATCACCATCTGAAAAAAAAAAGTTTCTATAATCAAAAATGAGAATATCATTAATATATGGGCTTAACTATAAGTATTTAGAGGGTGGTTTGGTTGGCATAATGTACATAATATACTTATTTAACCAAATAGTATTTTCTTCCCTAGGACTTAAGAAGTCCTCAGCTTTAGGCTTGTGTTTAGGTTTTCAGTACCTGGCAGGAATTCCCTCCTTTGGAGTGTTTCTAAAATCCAATCAGGGAGCACTTGATTTTTCCCATAACAGACATGCCACTGAAGGAGAATAGGAGAAAGATAGCTTCTTTTCAACAGTTTTAGTTAGAGATTAATGCCCAGAGAGAACCAGGTGATGCCACCTCACATGCCACCTCGCCCTGGCACAAAAATGGAACTTTTGGGAGTTAGAATTTGTCTTATCTAGACTGATCTTCAGCGCCCCCTGCTGCCCACAGTCTGGACCATACCTGGATGAGCCGGCTCAGGCTCCTGTCTCCATCCTCACTAGCTCCACACCTCCCTTCTCAGCCCTGCTGTTTTGCTGGCTCTGCTGCTTGGCTCTGCTTCTCTTTGTTTGAGCCACAGGAACACACATAATTCTGGTAATATATCAGCCAGCAGGGCTCGGTGTCTGTTGGGGAGGAGGTGGGTACATAAAAATATTTCTTGGTCTGGGGAAACTCTTCTGCTTGCTTCTGCTTTATAGTTTGGGATAAATTCTCACTTTGTTTAAGTGCATGATTTTCCTCTGATCTCTAATGTACCACGTGCATATTTTTCTTACAGCCTAAATCTACCACGTGGATGCGTTTCCTGACTCACTATGTGGGTGCTTTCACTAACTATTGGCCTGCTACCTGTGTAGTATCCTTAAACTCAGAGTAGCCATGAGTGCAACTTACTTCATCATTCATTTCTCCTCTGGATTCTGGGGTCTCTGCTTTGACATTTTCCCTATTATTATTATTTCTGAGTCTTACAATTTGCCCTCTTAACTCCCTCCACAGGAAAGCACATGGCAGATGCCATGTGTTTTCTTTCTAAGGCTACCTACATAGAAGTTCTACCCTCTATATGCTTGTGACTCTACTCCAGTGTTCCTAGAAAGCCTCAGTTTATTTCTCTTCATATACTTGTAGCTCTACTCCAGTTTTTCCGAAAAAGCCTCAATTTCTTTTCAATGAACCTTATAAACTAGGCAGTGTTTCTCCATGAAACTGTGTTTCTAAAACTTCACTACTTGTGATTTCTTCCCTAAATAAACACCACAATTTGTGATTCCCCCCTAAATAAATTTAATAATTTATAATTTATCCTTTACAGTACATCTTTGAACTGTAGGTAGGGAAGAACTCCAAACTTCGGGTTCATAAATTCTGGGGGACACCTCCTGAACCCTCCAAATCCTACATAACCACCATTGCACCAGTCTGCTCATTTGGCTAAGCTGGTCTGGTGTGAAGATTGCTGAGTTCACTGCTTGTTACGATTATTCATGACTTTTCTCCCCAAACAGGCTGGACAGTTCCTTCCAGCACCTTGACACCTAGTCACTAGGAGGAGACTTTCAGCTCAGCTTCACCTTGATTTCTCAGTGCTCTGCAGCCTAAGCATTAAGTGTCTTCAGCAATAGCGTCTTACTGTGTAGTTCTGGCGGGCAATTTACATAGAGACTTAGCAATAGCCTATAATTTTTTTTTGGAGGGGGGGCATCTGGGACCTCCCTGAACAAAGGGTAGCCCACCCCTGGTTGTGAAGTTCTCTTGTAATAATCTTTGGCTGCTAACCACAGCAGTATCCCTACCTACACGTATGCGCGCACACACACACACACACTACATGCACTTGCGTGCACATGTGCACATGCATGCACACACACACATAAAGAAGTACCTTTCCATATGGAAGAGAAAAGTAGGTAGGGGGAGAGTTAATTATATGTTAATCTTATTGCCTCCTCCCATCCTACCTTTCTAACACATTAGGTATCAGTTTCTCTGAAACAGAATGATCTTGTGGAAGTAAACAGATTTAAGATTAAGAAACAATTTTCAGGAAAATAAATCACAATATCTCTTCCTCACCTACTGGCATACTTACACAAGCTTTAAAAATAGCCCATTGAAGCTGGGGTTGGTGGCGCATGCCTTTAATCCCAGCACTTGGGAGGCAGAGGTAGGATCGTCATGAGTTCAAGGCCACCCTGAAACTACATAGTGAATTCCAGGTCAGCCCAAGCTAAAGTAACACTGCCTTGAAAACAAAAA
Source organism: Jaculus jaculus (assembly GCF_020740685.1). Classification (NCBI taxonomy): domain Eukaryota; kingdom Metazoa; phylum Chordata; class Mammalia; order Rodentia; family Dipodidae; genus Jaculus; species Jaculus jaculus. The sequence continues at coordinate 118,588,538 of NC_059104.1, forward strand.
CAAAAACAACAAAAAAGAAGCCCATTGCTTTTTTGTTATTTTCAGTTATCATGAACTCACAGTGACTGACTCATCCTTCACCAGACCCACATAATATTAGGCTCATCAATATTTCATCATGAATGACAAGGAGCACATGGGGCTACCATCTCTCTGAGGAGTTATAAGTGGTTAATGGTGGCTAGGTGAGCAGGAGACATGTTATATAGTGGTATAGGTACTGATAGGAGCATCATGCGCTCTAAATAATCCACAAGTCTTGCCCATGCAGGCAACCCTAGTTAAACTCAGAGGATCAGAGGATCTCATACGAAAGAAAGAAAGAAAAAAGAAAGAAAGAAAGAAGGAAAGAAAGAGAGAGAGAGATGGAAAGGGCTCAAGATAAGCTAATAGAAGGATTATGATCAAAACATATTATGTACTTTGAACTTCTATAAAAATTGTCAGTAGATTAAAATATAGTGTATTTTTATCCTAACAGAAAAAAAAAAATGTTAGAAGCAGTTACAATTTGTAGTTGTCTTTACAAAAGCAAGACCAGCACGGCAGTCATAGTCATACCAGCAGCAGTATCACCCAGAGTAACAACAGGACTCAATCAGTGCTTTCCTTCACTCCTTTCAGACACTGAGTGCCAGGTTAGCAGGGTCAGATGCCTTTCTCCCCAGCTAAGTCTTTCCTTCCACTGGATTCACAGAAAGACATAAAAATGCATCATCTCTGGAAGGTGACCTTTGGAATTTTACACTCCAAGATCTATCACATACTCTTGCTTTTGTATTGATTTGTTATGTTTAACTTACCTTTCTATTTTTAATTTTTTTTAATTGAATTTATTAGTTTTCTTTTCAGCAAATACAGGCAGTTTGGTACCATTGTTTAGGCTCATCTATGATCTACCCCATCCACAATGGACCCTCCTTGTTGATGTACATAGGACTTGCATTGTGGAGTTAGCTCACAGTTATTGGTACAATAAATGTCACTGTATATCATGACCCAACATGTGGCTCTGACATACTCTCCGCCCCCTCTTCCGTAAAATTTCCCTGAGCTATATGTTGGGTTAATTTTTGGTCTGCTTCAGTGATGAGGTGTTGGGGGCCTCTGAGGCTCTGGCTCTCTGATTAAATGGGAGTTGATTTTTCTGTGTTGGTCTCCTTCCCCCTTGTGCTGGTATCTGGTTCATGAGGAAAATAGCACCTTTGCATGTTTTGCCAATTTTACTTAGTTTCAGTCAGTGCCTTTTTGAGGTATGATGGGGTGTCTCTCTCCTTAGGATCTGGATATACCTGAAAAAGAGAAGCAGAATCTCCAACGGAGAGTAAGTTAGCAACAGGACAAATGAGATAACCCTTACTTTTTTAATACAGAGTTTAATAGGTGTAGGCCCTCTTGTACTCCATGATTGATGGTAGCTTGATATTGGAGAGTGGGCTTATGTTTGGATATAGTTCTGACTTGTTTCCCAGCTCCAGCTATGGGTCCCACACCACTGAGGGGATCAGTTAGCCAAATCAAGAGCAGTTGGTTCCCCACCATGGCTGTGTGCCACTATTGCACTTGTGTGGGCATCACATCAGGTTATTTGTTGCTAAGTAGGTTAGACCATGAATTGCTTGAACAAGTATCGGTCATTTCCCCCAGTCGCCCATTAAGCACCTTCTGGCACTAGACATGCTGACTGTCTGGGGACTGACTCTCTCCTGGCCTCCAGCCATGCCGTTCCATTTTACGTGTCAGCTGCATATGGAGTATTCAGCAGTAGGGTCTTACCACTGATCTTTGGTGGGTCATCAAGTACTCTGCCAGAAATCTGTCATTCTTTTAGGAAACCTTGTAGGTTTCTCTGATAAAAAGCTCATTGTGGATGATAGCCCCATGCTGGTACTGGGAGTTACAGGTCAGTGCCTGTGGTGGTTTGATTCAGGTGTCCCCCATAAACTTGGGTGTTCTGAATGCTAGGTTCCCAGCTGATGGAGATTTGGGAATTAATACCTCCTGGAGGGAGTGTATTGTTGGGGGCAGGCTTATGGGTATTATAGCCAGTGTCCCCTTGCCAGTGTTTGGCACACCCTCCTGTTGCTGTGGTCCACCTTCTGTTGGCCAGGGGGTGATGTTCACCTTCTGCTCATGCCATCATTTTCCCCTGCCATTGTGGAGCTTCCCTTTGAGCCTGTAAACGAAAATAAATATCTTTTTCCCAGAAGCTGCTCTTGGTTGGGTGATTTCTACCAGCAATGCGAACCGGATTGCAACAGTGCCCACTCAGAAAATGAGGAAAAAGACAACTAATATACAAGAGTTAGGGAGGAGGGGGGGGAGAGGGAGGGAAGATGTAGAAGATTTAGGTTAGACTTGATCCTACCCTCTCCAGTGTCTTGTGGTTTAGTGTTTCCTGTAAGGATCTGGTGAAGGTTTATCCATTCGGTCTGCCTTTAAGGAAGTAGAATTTTATGGTACCATTGCCATTTGGGTCTAGATTAGTGTTTCCCACCCCTTCGATGCCCTCCCCTCCCTCCCCCTCCACCTTTATAAATTTTTTAAATTTTCTCTGCCTTTAGCTCAAAGTGAGAAATAATGCAGTCTGACTCGTAAGATGCTGGAATGACTATTTTATTTATATTTTCCAAAATGTTTTAACTGCTTATAATATGCCTGATGTAATAATCACAGAAAAAAAAGGTTTTATTGGGCTTGAGAGATGGTTTAGGGGTTAAGGTATTTGCCTGCAAAGCCAAAGGACCCAGGCTCAGTTCTACAGGACTCACATAATCCAGATACATAAGGGACACATGTGTCTGGAGTTTGTTTGCAGTGACTGGAGTCTCCAGTGTGCCCATTCTATCTCTGTCTGTCTCTCTTTTCTCTAACTCTGCTCACAAATAAATATATAAAATTTATTTTAAAAAGTTTTTATTGTACCCTATATTAAAGAAAACTAAAATTTAGAATGTTTATTACATACTTATATCACACCATTAAGTTGTAAAGACAGACATTATTTAATTTTCTTTGCTTTGCTTTTGTTGTTTGCGGTTTTCCAACCTCTTAATCTTCAAGTTCCCTCCATGTCCCAACTTCCAACTGCTCCAAACTTATAGAAAAATCCTCAAGCCTGACAGTATGTGTGGGAGGAGAAGCAGAGTCTGGGGACCACTGGTACTCTACCTCAAGCCTGGAAGTGCACACAGGGAGAGTGCAGTGTAAAAGGTAGGCTGAGACCCCCAGGATGCCACACTGCCTGGGATGCTTTGTGGGGAGGAGGACCTGATGGTATCATACCTTTGGTACCAATTACAGACTGAAACCCAGGGATGGGCATCTGGCTTGAGCCCTGAGACAGTGATGCCCTTCTTCTGGCGGTCATTGCTTTGGTCGAGCTGCTTATCACAAGGCCACATCCTCTGCATCCATGCCCAGGCTGTGCGTCAGGTTCTCCTGGCTGTGTGGTAGTAGCTCCTACTTATGGCTATCATCTAGAGTCTGAGCGGCTCTCTGGAGTGTTCCTGCATCAGAAATTGTGTTATAGTCTAGTTTTTTTTTTTTTTTTATTACTTAGTTTTGTACTCAGTGAATACAGTCAATTTGGTACCATTGTTAGGCTCATCCGTGTCCTACCCTCTCCCCCTGGACCCTCCTTGTTGAGTTATACAGGTCATGCATTCTGGAGTTAGCCCACATTATGGGTAGGATAAATGTCTACATATCATGACCCAACATGTGGCTCTGACATTCTTTCCACCCCTTCTTCTGCAAAATTTACCTGAGCCATGTTGGGTTCATTTCAGTGATGAGGTGTTGGGGGCTCTGGGCCTCTGGATCTCTGATTTGGTAGGAGTTGATTTTTCTTTGTGTTGATCTCCTTCCCCCTTGAGCTGGTACCTGATTCACCGAGAAAACAACACCTTTGCTGGTTTTGCCAATTTTTCTTAGCTTTAGCTGGGGCCCTTTTGAGATATGATGGGTGGCTCTCTCCTTAGGATCTATGTCTATCTGAAAAAGAGAAGCAAATTCTCCAATGGAGAGTAAGTTAGCACCAGACAAATGAGATAACCCTTATTTTTTTACAGAGAAGTTAATAGGTGTAGGCCCTCTTGTAGCCCACGATTGGTTGTAGCTTGATAATGGAGAGTGGACTTATGTTTGGATATGGTTCTGACTTGTTTCCCAGCTCCAGTTATGGGTCTCATACCACTGAGGGGATCAGTTAGCCAAATTAAGAGTAGTTGGTTTCCCACCATGGCTGTGTGCCACTATTGCACTTGTGTGGGCATCACATCAGGTTATTTGCTGCTAAGTAGATTAGACCATGAGTTTCTTGGACAGATATTGGTCATTTCCCCCCAGTCATCCATGTAGCACCTTATGGCACTAGACACGCTTACTGCCTGGGGACTGACTCTCTTCCAGTTTCCAGCCATGCCAACCCATTTTATGTGTCAACCGCATAAGGTGTCTTCAGCAGTGGGGTTTGGTGGGTCATCAAGTACTCTGACAGAAATCTGTCTTTCTTTTAGGAAACCTTGTAGGTCTCTTTGATCAAAAGATTATTGTGGATGATAGCTACATGCTGGTACTGGGAGTTACAGGTCAGTGCCTACTAAGAAAAGGAAGAAAAAGATAACTAATATAAAAGAGATACAGAGAAGAGAGAGACAGGGAAGGAGAGAGAGAGAGAGAAAGAGGGAGAGAGAGAAAAGGGGGAGGGAGAAAGAGAAGTTGTAGAAGATTAAGGTCAGTCTTCATCATACCCTCTCCAGTGTCTATGGCTCAGGTGTTCCCTCTAAGGGCCTTGTGAAGGTTCAGCTATTTGGTCTGCCTTTTAGGATGTAGAATTTTATGGTATCATTGCCATTTAGGTCTAGATTTGTGTTTCCTACTCCCTCCATTTTCCTCCTCTCCCTCTCAACCTTTCCTATTGTCTAGTCCATGAGATGCTTGCTGGGTATGTAAGGTATCTTGGGTAGATTCAGGTTAAGTGCTGCAGATGAGTGAGACTATATGTTGATTTTCTTTCTGTGATTGGGTAAGTTCACTGAGAATGATCTGTTCCAGGTTCAACCATTTTCCTCAAATTTCATTGTGTCATTTTTTTTCTTACTGCTGTATAGAATTCCATTGTGTAGATATACCACATGTTAGTTATCCATTCTTCTAATGATGAACATCTGGGTTGATTCCAGCTCTTCACTATTATGAATTGAGGCACTACAAACATGGTTGAGCAAATCTCTCCGGCCTGTGGTTTGAAGGTTTTAGGGTAGATGTCCAGTAAGGAATAACTGGGTCTGTTGGTATCTCTATAGTCAGCTTTTTCAGGAGTCTCCATATTGCTTTCCAAAGAGGTTGCACCATCCTGCATTCCCACCAACAGTGGATGAGTTTTTTTTTTTTTAACTTTTTATTTTTATTATTTTAGGTATGGTCTCACTGTAGTCCTGACTGACCTGGAAATCAATGTGTAGTCTCAGACTGGCCAGTAACTCACAGAGGTCCTCCTACCACTGGTTCCTGAGTGCCGGGTTTAAAGGAGTGCAGCATCATGCCTGGCTAGAAGCTGTGTCTTCTTGCTGCCCCAACGTCACTGCCACCACCGCTGTCCCTCCTGTCATCCTTCTTGCCATTTGAGTTGGCCTTCTTTTGCATCACAGCAATCAAGTCCAAGCAACCCAACAGGACAGCATTGGTGGACTTGATCTGCACCAGTTCCATCCTGATGGCCTACAGTTCACTGTTCTTTAATTTGATTCTGGCTGAGTCATCAACAATGACCTTGGATTGAGCTTAATAGGTACGGTAGTTCTGACACTCTGGATCAAAGTGGCCTTGACTTAGGGTCACTTCACAGGGGCTTCTTTGAGCACTGGCAACAGGCGCAGGTAGTCATAGAAATCAAGTAGTCTATATATGACAGATGTTCCTGTCTTGTAGCCCCTAGGTCTTTGGGCTTGGTCTCTCTAGCTATGTTGATGACCAGGTCTGCCTGGCCAACACTCACCCATTCAATCCTAGCACCACTGCTGGGATGCAGTGCTTGCTGGCATACTGATCAAAGGCTTAGTTCTTGTGCACAGGGCAGCTGGCTACACCACCATTCTTGGAGAGGATGGTCTCCACTTCAACTTTCTTTAGTAAAGCTGTGCTTAGGTTTCCCTAAAGAAAATTATGAACATGATTATAAACACAGCTGTGATCACACACAGGAAGTTGCAGGAATTTCATCGGATGTGGAGATGGAAACTCAAATGGCAGAGCACTGCAGAAATATCTTATTGCTGTTCAATTTACAGAGACCATGACTACCAGGATTTATACTCATTTTCAAAATTCTCATTCATAATTTTGCCCTATCGATTCATTTTTTTTTTTCAAATTAAGAGCTTTAGAGTTTTTAAGAGTCCATGAAAATGCATATAATATGCCTAAAATGCATGACTTGCCTGAGGTCACACAGGGAAAAATTGAGAAATATTGTGCTTAAGTGTGGGGATTTTGACTCTAAGCCTGGTACTTTTTAAGTAAATGATCTTCTCTAATGGAATTACCTTTCAAAAGCCAAATAACTGGCTTTTGGGAAATCAAATTTGCAGCAAATTTGGAGATTGTATGCAATGCAGCATTTTGGCACATTTTTAACTGGCCTCATGAATATGTAACTAGCTTGCTTTCAATTAGCAGATCTCTGGCATTGTTGTGAGGCAACTTCCACTTATTACCTTTGCATGTCTTATCCAGCATTCCAGGTCTTGCTAGAATGTGTGAGAACTAGTAATTGCCTTTAACTTGTCAAATGTGTGTGTGTGTGTGTGTGTGTGCCTGTGAGTACAGGTACATGTGGGTATTAAAAGATGATGTAGAAGTGACAAGTGACTGGACTTAAAATATATCCCAATTAAAATTTCATTTTTGTGTACTTTGAACCATCATAGGACACATTAATTTGCCAATACTTGTAATCTTTTCTGTGTTGAGGCATTTATAAGCTGATACTAATTCAGGTTACATTCTCTTTTGTTTATTCTATTTCAACATTCTTTATAATAATTTTTTTTAATATAAAGTATTTTTTATTCCCTAAAAATCAGTGTAATAACTATTAATGCACATTTACATGTTTTATTTTTGTATATTTGACTGCTATTTATTTCAGACAGAATGAGACAGAGAGAGATGGGGGAGGAAGAGAGAGAATGGGTGCACTGGGGTCTCTAGCTTTTCTTTATTTATTTCCAAGCAGTGAGAGATAGAAAGAAGAGAGAGAAAGAGAGAATGGGAGTTCCAAGGCTTTCAGCCACTGCAAACAGAATTTGATACATACTCCACTTTGTGCTTCAGGCTTTACGTGATATTGGGAAATAAAATGCAGGTTGTTATGCTTTGCCGGTAGGTGAGTCATCTCTTTAGGCCTCTTCATAATAACCTTTTGTGTCCTTGTAAAACCAACATCCTTTATACAGATGCTCCAAGAGATGGGAAGGATAGAAAATTCTGAACTTAATGGTGAACAAATAAAGCTATGAAAACAGAAAGAATAGAATAATCCATTATATTTATCAGTATTTATCTCATGGCTGTGCTTTGCTACACACATAAATTATCAGAACTTGTATTTTTTTTTCTCAAAACCATTATTTCACAAAGAGAATGTTGCAGAGAAGTTAAAAGCTATAAAATATGAGGAGAAAGATCCAGGGTTCCAAAAAACTGTGTGCACACCTTCATCAGTATAGAGTCCACTGATAAAATTTTGTAATTAATTATTAAATAAGTGTAAGAAAATATGCCACATCTCTTTTTTCTTTTTTTTTGAGGTGTGGTCTGTAGCCTGGGCTGATCTGAAATTCACTCTGTAATCTAAGGCTGGCCTTGAACTCACAGTGACCCTTCTATCTTTGCCTCTAACATGCTGAGATTAAATACGTGTGCCTCCGTGCCCAGATCCATAATTTTATAAGTTTGAAAAATATAAATAAGAAACTCTTTACCATATAGGAAAAGCATCTTTTTTTTTTTTTTTTTTTTTTTTTTTTGCATTCAGTCATGTATTCCCTTGTCTACTCATCATTTGGAGGACGTCTTCAAAACAGTTGCTACATTGCCTTTTCATTCAAAAGCCTGTTGTAATAATGAATAAACAAGGTGCTAAAGGAACTCATAGTTTGGTGGGGAAAGGGGACATAGACAGATAATGCAGTGTGTAGTGCTAGTTCAGGCCACACAGAACTGCTGGGAACTAAATTAGATACAATGTACATTGCGGTAATTGTAACAGACACAATTTTAGGTGACAAAAAAAAAAAATACTTCATCACAAGTATCACAAGTAGTACATTGTTTGTTTCTTCCTTATGTGTTCAGGTTTTTATTTCTTTACTTTCCCTAAGAATTAGACATAATATCTGCCAAGGGCTAAATGTGTTTAACATACTGTAGCAGACAGATTCAGGTTCACTGAGATGAACTTTCAGGCCAGGCACAGTTATGGAGGAAGGGATTTATTTATTTACAGATCCAGGGGAAGTTCCATAATGGCAGAAGAAGCTGGCCTGCCTTCACAGGACCAAGCAGAGAGAGGGAAGCACAAGCCTAAATCTCAAAAGCCACAGAGCACACTTTAGGAACTCCAGCTAGGCACACTTTACATATCTTTAGATTGAAATCTGAAAACCCAACACCACACCTTAAGATCACCCAGTGACATTGCCTCCAGCCAGGTTGCCAGCAGATGCAAACTACAAACAACAAAGAACTGAATATATTGGGGGCCATCTGTTCAAACCACCACACATACCCATTTATATGCTTAATCATGATGGGTAAAGAAATTTCAGTGAAAATATGAGGACTTGAGTTTGGATCCCCCATCTTCATGAAAAAACCAAGAATGGCAGTGTGATCCTGTAATCCAAACACAGATGAGGTGGAGACATGAGGATACCTCGTACTTTTTGGCTTCCATCTCTAGATACAGTGAGAAACCTTGTCTCATAGCAATAAGGTAGAGAATAGGTAGAAGGAAACAGCCAGCATTGATTGACCTCTGGCTGCCACAAACACACATGAACACATGTGCACATGTACCCACACATACATCTACTACACACATATTAATATATACCAGACACACACACACACACACACACACATACACACACACAGACCTCTAACTACCAAAAAGATTTGATGGTGTCCCTGAGAAGTGATTAGATTGACAATAAAGTCTACACAAATGAGATTAGAACCCTACTAAAAAAGGACCAAGAAAAATCTTGTCTACCACATGAGAAAACAGAAGGGGTCTATGAGGAAACAAAAGCTTCAGATAGAAATGGACTTTGTCAGCTACTGATTTGGGGCTTACTAACCTTCAGTACAGTGAGAAAGACGCTGCGGCTGTCAATAAGTCAATCTGTTTATGACATATTGTTAGCACAGCCCACAGCAATACCTATTAATACAATACCCTTCATGTTCATACACTTAAAATAGTATGAAAAACTTTAAGAGGTTACTGTCCAATCTCATGTGATCTAATGTGAACCATGTATTCACTATTAATGTGTTTGTGCCTCCAAAGCATTTATAAATTGAACAGATCTAATAGTTTTGAGCACAGGATCTTCTGGTTCTTAGTCATTTCTCATCTGTATTAGAAAAAAAAAAAAAAGTGAAGGTGTTTAATCATCCTTAGCATTAACTCACATGTCAGTCACTGGCTGAGACTTTCAATATATTGGTCTGCCTTGTATTCTTAGTAATCAGCAGTCAATATAACTTCTACTCCTATTTTAGATAAAGAAAGTGAGTCATTAGAGAATTAAATAACTTGCTGAATTCTATGTTCAGCCTATAGCAAAGAAAAGATTTAAACCCAGTTGGGCTAAAGTCTGAGCCCTTGTTTTTAAAACAATACTTAGATTTTTATTGCCATGACAGTATATTGGTTCTCTTCAGCCTAACATGATATTTGCTAGCTTTTAGCCTTTGTTCAGAAAATGCATTTGGAATCAAGTAATAGATTATAAAAGATTAACACTGTCCATTTTAATTTTTTATCCTGGCTTAATGAGGTTTATAAGACAAAGTACTTAGTAAGCCTGAAACAGATGAATAATCAATATACATGCTTATAATACTTGCAATAATAGATGGCCATAACCATCACATTCACTTGAATTTAATGTTGATGTCTTGCCAATGAAACTAAAATGACATTTGTATTTATTGTTTAAACTTAAAGGAATCTTTAAAAAGTGATAAAGGTATCTAAATAAACATTTTTATTGAATTTTTCAATTAAATTTAAGATATATTTCATGCCTGATAAGTTTAAGCCAGATGTTTCTGGGTGGCTATAAAAATCTTCACAATGAATTATTTGTGAATGAAAATGATATAATTGGCCAAGGTCCAGGGTAAAGTTCATTGTGATCACATTGTTTCTGCTTATTATTGTTGGATTCCTAAATGTGGTTGGACTGCATTGAATAAACTAGGCTTATGGATTATCAGAGATTTTTAGTTAATTCTAATTGCATTATATATATATATATATATATATATAAAATTTACAAAAATCTATCTAAAAAGCAGGCATTTTTGTCTGTTGGCAAATTCAAGGTATCTTTGCACAGGCTGAAACTCCATCCAGTCTACAGGGATATTTGAACAATTACACATTGGATGGAAGCTTTCAAATTCTAGCTAGCCAATATATATATATATATGTATATATGTATATATGTTATATATATATATATATATATATATATATATATATATATATATATATATAACTAATAACAACAAGAACATTCAGAGAGACCCGAGAAAAGTTGTGCCTTAATAATGAATAACACAGATAACCTATATAAGATATATAAGTAAAACTGACCCTCAACAGATTAAAAAATCAGGGAACTGAGAATGTAATTCACTGATAACATATACTTAGCATGAATGAGATCCTGAGATACCACCCAGAAGTGAAGGAAAAGAAAAATAAAATCAGAAAAGTCTCAAAGTTATCTGAATATATATTGATTTACTTCTCACTCAAAAACTAAGCTTCTAGACCTACCAAATATATCAAGAGATAAGCACAGAAGACAAAAATGATAATTGTAATGAGGACCAGAAGTGATGAGGATATGAAGTAAGTAAGCAAAAACTCCAAAGTATTGGTCAGGACTCCATTCCTTCTCAAGTACTTTTGAAGCCTGTGGATCATTCCTCATTATCATACCAAAAAAATAATAATAATAAGAGAAGTTACACATTTGCTTCCAGAATTGAAAATATATATGGAGTAAGTTAAGAAATGAAAAATGTAAAGCAAAACAAGATCTTCCAGAGATGAGTAAACATTCTAAGTATGGAGAAATTCACTGGTGAGACTATTGTAAAATAACTGCACATGAAATACATCAGCAACCTTGGAGATATACCAATAGAATCTGTCTAAAGTAGAGAGATTATATATGTGAGAAACTACAAGTGATGTAACTTTTGTGATGTTCAGGAATCTCACAATTAAAAGGGGAAATCAGAATCAGAAAAGGTATTTAAAGGAGTAATGACCGAAATTTTCCAAACTGATTGATCCGTTTGACAAAACTTAAGGCTATGCAGTTCCTATTTATCATTGGACACTTCTCCAGAGGGAAGCCAGTCATGATGAAAGAAGCTAAAGCATCTTAAATAAGTCATGTATTGAGAGTGTGCATTGGCTTCTAAAAGACTCGGTTGAGAACATAGCAGATAGCCTGTGTCAAATCATAGCTATGTGCAGGGCTAATCCAAAGCTTAGTCCACTAGGATCTGCATGTAGCTGTTACAAAGGCTAGTATCTGAATCTCATTCCCAAAATAAACTCAGTGAAGATGTGTCAAGCTGAGTTCTTTCCAAATGCCTAACCTACAAGTTAAAATTGTTGTTTAGATACTAAATTTTGATATATATTCATATCCAGAAACCAATAATTATAACAGTAATAAAATTTCTAATCAAAATTTTCACACTTAAGCTTTCATAATCTGTAGGCTGAGATGGCTTCATTAGCTAACTCCACTGTTTAAAACAACCTGAATAAATGCTTTCAGAAATAGTGGATCTATTTCTATCTTATTCCATGACATAGCACTAATGTTTCTCTAAAACCCTAAGTAAGACATGACCTTAAGTGAAAAATATACATGTGCTTCCCACCTTTGATAAATAATTCAAAAAACTGTAAGCAATAAATTTATTCTACATTCAGTTACATAATTAAGTTGAATAGATGGAGGGAGATGGACACATATGTTATGAGCAAACTCTGTTTTTTCTCATAAAAGCAACATTGTTTTGACATTTGAAAATTAGACAGTGTTAATCAACATATTAACAGATTAAAACAGAAAGTACTATAAACATAATATCAAAAAAACACATATAAAATTCAGCAATCAAGTTAGAAAAGCTGTAGTAACAAATTTGTATTCTTACTTATCTGTACAAAATGGCACTAGATGTAGCCACTGCCACTGGAGAAAACTATTTTGACATTGTCAAAGGTGAACATATATCTACCTAATGGCCCTAAATTATTAATCCTATTTTGACTTTTTGATATTTAACATACACAAACATAGTTGTGGTGGTTTTAATGTAAATAGTTCAGCAGACTTAGCCATATTTGATTAAGAATAAGCTTCCTACTAATGTCTATAATAAACATAATCTTGCCAAAGGTGTATCACTATGGGTGGATCTTGAGTTCAGCCATACTAGCTGTGTTGAGAGTCAGTTTGAGTCTGGGCGTTTGTGTTTGCTGAGGGCCCTCCTCAGTAGGGTTGCTGGTATTCCCCAAGAGACTGTGGGTTATGCATTGCAAGAGCAGCAGGCAGTAATTGGGCAGGTAGCAATGCCTCTGGGCATGATGTCCCGGCTCTTACAATTTTTCTGCTTTGTCTTCAAAGAAATACCCTGAGCCGTGGTGGGTATATTTTAAGTATACTTCACTGATAAGCTCTCAGGAGCCTCTGGATTTCTTTTTTGGAAGGTGATGAGTATCCTCAGGGTTTGCCTCCTTCATCCTGGCACTGATTGTCAGGCTCGCCAAGGAAGCAGCATTCTTGCTCATCTCCCCAGTTACTCTGTGGTGTCATCTGGGGCTTGGATAAAGTTTGAAGGGAAGTTAAACAAATAATTTAAGGTTAATCTGCATCCCACCCTCTCCAATGTCCTTCTTATAAGAAGATCCCCTGATATTCCTATTAAGGGTTATTTATTTTAATTTATCACCCTAGAAGTAGGTTTTAATGGTACCAGTTCATTTTGGGTTTAGTTTTGTGTGCATCTTCCCCCAACAGTAAACATCTTTAAAAGTCCCAATAGTTTAATGCATTATTAGATTGAGAGCTATTGTTAAAGATATTGTCTAACTAAATAAATTTCTCTTTTCAAATTATTCAAGATTTTAAAACTACTTTAATGAGCCTTTCAGTACTATTAATATTTCTGAGATGCATTCTCTAGCTGAGGTTAACAGTTCTTGAAATTGGAGCTCAAATGCTACCTTTGCCATTAAACCTACATAAGACCCAATTTTAAAAGGGTAACTCACATTTTCAGTTCCATCTTTCATGTAAGAAAATTCTTTTATGACATATTTAACCTGTTCAATTAATTATAACAATTTGACTCTAGGTTTATTTTAGTAAAAGAAACCTAGTTAAAAGAAAGAAGATATGTTCCTTCCATAATATCTCAAATGTTTTAGTTATTCAACAAATAATAGATCAATCAATAAATATATTATTTAATTCATATTAATATTATAAATTATTTATATCAATAACAAATACACAGATATTTATAGGTACATTAGTTTGTACTTTAATTCTCTATAGAAAATTTATATTTGGGCATGATGGCACATGCCTTTAAGCCCAGGACTAGGGAGGCAGAGGTAGAACAATTATAGTGAGTTCAAGGTCATACTGAGACAACATAGTGAATTCCAGGTCAGCCTGAGCTAGAGTGAAATCCTACCTAATAAACAAGAAACCAAAAAATAAAAGAAAAGTTATGGTGATTAAGAAGTGGTTTGTTAGGTCAGGCATGGTGGCACATGTATTTAATCCCAGCACTTGGGAGGCAGAGGTAAGAGAATTGCCATGAGTTTGAGGCTACCCTGAGATTACATAGTGAATTCCAGATCAGCCTGGACTAGAGTGAAACCCTACCTTAAAAAAAAAAAACAAACAAAACATTAAATTAAAAAAGAAAACAGAAGTGGTTTTTAATTTTCTTTATGTGTATTATATTTAAAACTGAAACCATAGAGTAATTAGGGAAATGAAGCAGATTGCTTCTTTGTTGGTAAACCTGGTATCAGCACAAAGGTGAAGGAGATAGACACAAAGAATACTCAACTTCTACCAAACTAGAGATCCAGAGACACAGAGGCTCCCAAGACTTCATTACTGAAGCAGACTTAAAATGAAACCAACATGGCTCAGGGAAATTCATGGATGAGGGGTCAGAACGAATGTTATAGCCACAAGTTGGGGCATTATGCACGGAGACATTGCCTCTTCCCCATAACTGATGACTACCTCCACAATGCATGACCCACATCCCCAAGGAGGAGGGTCCCTTCAGAGGGGGGAGGAAAGGGAAGAGGCTAACGATGGTTCCAACATGGCAGTTTACACACTGACTATGTACATGACTAATAAAGAAAAAAAAAATCTTCATTATTTCCTGAAGACGTTTTTCTCCTACAAGAATAAAAGCACATTTATTCATTAAAGTAAAAGCAATTAAAATGTTGAAGTATGCTTAACCCACAATCCCATAAGGAATACCTGCAACACCACTGAGGAAGGTCCCAAGCAGAATGGGGCAGAGACGAGGGAAAAGAGACTATCATCACATGATGTATCTATACAAAATATGTTGTTAATAATTAATAATAAAATAATAATAGAAGAATATTTCTTCACAGTAAAAAAGTAAATAAAATTTCTCCAGAATTAAAAATGTTGAAATGAATAAATATAGTAAAAGAAATAATGAAGAATGACTGCTTCACAATGGGTACACACACACGCACAATTAAGGCTACTCAAGAGAAAGGAATGTTTAGAATGCTTGGTTTGACTGGGTTATAATTAAAAGTAATCTTCACAATGCCTAACACTTGAGAAGACATAAGTATTGATTAATCAGAATACAGGCTGTCCATTGAAGTGAGTTGTCATTATGGAGATATATATATTTTTGTGTGTAGCAAGTGTCACCATTTTAACTTTTAAGGATGAACAGATGCAGATTTAATCCAAGTTGAACATAAGAGAAGATATAATAATATCCTAGGTACATATTTAACATTATAATAACTTATACAACTATACCAGTATATATGGGAGTAGCAGCAAACAATTATTAAGAACAATAAAATCTTGACACCATGAAATAAATGTAGAATAAAAAAAATGAATTGCATATGTTTTTGTGTCACTTTGTTGCAAGGCTAATGGAATTCCTTTATAATATCTCTACTCTTAACAGGCTAGGTGTTTTAGGATCTGTATGCATCCTCCCAAACATGGAATTTAACTGTATTTTGACTCCATCTATGGCAGCTGATGGCTTTGGCTTCTATGCTGATGGGCAAGATTCTACAGTCAATATGTGCTAGCTTTTTGTGAAAGTGCCAGTTATTTCAAGACTCATTCTGCTCTTGGCCATTTATTTCTTCCATGAAAATTTGAAGGAATCAGTTCATGGTATGGGGCAGAGGTTGTTGCAGATGCTCATCTTCAGTGCATGTTCCTAAAATGATTTTGCTTCCCACTGTTCCTTATTTTCTTCACACTGATGCTTCCCTCAGAGAATATATAAAGGTCAGCCACTTGACAACAGCATTTGGTCAAGGAATAACACTTAGTCACTAATAGCTTCTTGCAGACATTCATGTTGCTATCGGAATAAAGATATACAGCAATCTGAGCTCTTATTTAAGTGAGGCCCTTCTTTTTGTTTTGTGTTGTCTTTTGAAACACTCATTCTAGCCCAGGCTGAGCCAGAATTCACCCTGTAGCATAGGCTGACCTCAAACAGTTTCTTCAATGATAGGATTAAAGGTGTGAGCCACTGCAACTTGCTTAACCATGTCCTTCTTTAAAACCCAGTCAGAAACTGTGATGATAAAATAAGGACAAATAAGAAAGAAAACAGATTACTGTTTCCCTCTGTTACTAGCTAGCATTACTATTTGAAAAAGACATTAAAATTTATTCACTTTAATTTCCTCTGTCCTAATAAAGAATATGATTAAGAAAATCACCATAGTGTTTCTTAAACACTAAAATTGTATTGTTTATACTAACTACTCTTGTTACATTACAAAACTGCTTCTCAGTTTTCCTTAATTGCAGGTGGCTGCTAAATGCAATTTCAGTGAAGGCAAGTAGACTAATTCATGTGCAATCTTTCTGCAGTTGAATGATTTAAAAATATGTACTCTTGCCATTTCACATGATTTTTAGTGACTTCTTTGTTATCATTCAAAAATTTGTATTCAGTAAAATCACTATCAGCCCTCTGGTAAAACCTGAAACATCTAAGAAGAGAAGGAAAGTCAAGTGGTAAGAAGCACTAATCTAAGAATTTTCAATTACATTATTTTCTACCAGATGTAATGCTAACTAGATTTTGCTTTGTAGTATTACTTCCCAGAACATGTGATATTCCTTTGCATCCCTAAAAGCTAAATAGTGTCCAACAGAAAGAAGCCAAATTTATATAACCAACTTCTAAAGGTGTCTGATGTTAGAGAACACTTCTTTTTCTTCTTTACTGTCTCTGCTTGGTAAAATGTAGTTGGGTGGTAAGTACCTCAGATCACTTGGATGGCCTAACACTCTAGGATAGTGGATCAACAGACAATGTAAACAGAGTCCACACTAAATTTACCTATTGCCTTTGCCATGCTTGGCTTAATATTTGAGTGATAATAAATCCAACTAATTGCCTTTTAAGTAGTCTTTATTAACTATGCACTGTGAAGAAGCGTGAATATGGCACAATGGAAGCAAGTTACAGATTATATATGACAAAACTGCATGGCTAGAATCAGTAGCATACTAATATACACTATTATTTTTATGAGTCATTTTGATCCTTGCCTTGCATTAGCATTTGGCTTTTGTTCCTTTAGTCAGAAGGATGGCAATAAGATTTTATGCCCAGCCTGAAGTACAGTCCACAACCTTCTTTAGGTCATCTTCCAGGGACCTTGCTCTTCCTCTTGTCCTCAGTATTTCTATTGAATCTCCTACCCTGCCAGGGGAACCAGTGGGGGCGAAAAATATTCTACTGATGGGTGTTCATCTACAGCTAATGGTTCCTTGAGGTATTAGGTTCTTTGGTCAACTAACCCTCAGCCTTTTACAATGCATTAAAAGTGAGTTCCAGCCTGCCTTTCAACATTCTTCCTTCCAAACCCGGGTCCTTACTTGTGAAATTTCCATAGGTAAATTGGAATAGTTAATCCAAGAATGTGAGCTCATGAATGGGTTAATGATATTGCTAAAGTTATACGTTGTCTAATTATGTGTTAGTATCAGCTTAGAAATGATAGGGTGCTCAACTTGTTGAATTTTGTAGGATACATAGAGCTATTCTATTAATTTATTTTATTTTAATTATTCTTTCTTCTGATGCAGAAGTTCACTATGTAGCACAGGCTGACCTGAAACTTACAATCCTCTGGACTTACCCTCCCCACCTGAAGTTGAGCTCCATGAAGTCAGACCTAAGCTTTAAAATTCCTTGTATTTCAGCACAAGTAGAGAACTTTCCAGCTTATAACATATAAATACTATATAATACTATATAATTGTATAATATATACAGATATAGATTCAGATATCACATCACAAAAGTATAATTTTCTATTATATAATACAATATTTTGATATGAAGATCTTTTTGTCTCTCTATATATCATTTCTAATGTTATTCTTATGTTATGTGGGAAATGTGCTATTTTCTTTAGAAATCTCAAACTGAAAAATTTTAAAACTCAAGGAACATTTATTCCAATGGGGCTTCCTTCTAAATGTACTAGCTAAAATTTTTCAGTCTTAAAATAACTTTTCATGAAACATGCTTAAAATTGGAAATTAAAAAAAAATACAACATACTGCTAATGAGAAGCCATAAAACATCATAATTTATTCTGTTACATCTTACATTACACTTCCCCAATTAATTTGTTTCTATGTTCACAAATTAATTCCACAATCACACCATCTAGTTTGCACTTAATTATATAAATTTTGATTTCTATTACTTATTTCTATAAGTAATATATTATATTGCAGTTAATTATATTTTTGTGTTAATTTCTCTACTCATGTCGAGTTTGTTACATGGCCAATATACATAAACTTTTATAAAGTGCAAGTAAACATTTTTCAAACTCTAAGTCTTTTTGCAGGCAAGGTAAGATTGGTAATGAAAGATATAAGGAGACATTATATAAAAAGGGCTCTATTTTTACATTATTTTTGTTTCTTTAGGAATGAAATCCTTTCTTTATGTCTAGGTTATAGTTCTATTTAGTTTAGAAGAATCTGTCAGCATACCTTCTTACCACAGACCAAAGTCCCCTTTTGCAGAAGTCCAGACATCTGTTTGTTCATCTCTCTATATTTAATGTTTACCCACATCTGTCCTGGGAAAAGAAAGAGTTGCCTAATTATTTGAAAATTTAAATTGCATGACTTTTTTGGCATCAGTTCTGAGCTTGAAGAAATAGGAAGTAGAAGTTGTAGAAAAAGTGAACAGAAAATCACCTTGGGTAACAGTAACCAGATTTTCAAAAGCATACATGTCATGTATGTCCTTAAGAAAGTTGCCT
Organism: Jaculus jaculus; assembly: GCF_020740685.1. Taxonomy (NCBI): domain Eukaryota; kingdom Metazoa; phylum Chordata; class Mammalia; order Rodentia; family Dipodidae; genus Jaculus; species Jaculus jaculus. The sequence continues at coordinate 118,607,457 of NC_059104.1, forward strand.
TTGTACATTGAAATAAGCATACAGACTTAACAAGGATTACTTATTTCTTCAATAAAAGCTCATTTTTACCAAGCAGAAGTTTAATGACATAAATAATTTATACTTTTTGTGTTTGTTACATGCATCATGCAGCAATACACACCAAACCAGCGTATTTCAACTTTTCAAAGTCATATGTCTTTGTGAGAGATAATACAATTAACGGCTGACTTTGAAGATGTTCCAGCCACTCACAGGTTGTGTAGTAAAGGGCACTGTGTTTACTTTCTGCTTTGAGTTACGGTAGTGCCCACATTGCTCCTCCTGCAGGAACCTCACATCAAGTTGACAATCACACTTATGAAGCACAACTAAGTGCCTCAGAGTCAAAGCTACTCATCATAAGCAGAAGAACCAGTAGTGTAAGCACGGGGACAAGTGTGAGTGAAGGTCACGAGAGCAGCTGTTGGGTGTGGAAGGTATTCACACACTTAAATACATATTATCAGAGAAGGGGGCAGGGAGTGCGTGGGCACTGTAAGTCCTCTTGCCACTACAAGCAAACTACAGATGGGCTGAAGGCTCTGCAAGACAGGGCTTTTAACCCATCTCCGCTTTGTTCGTTTTAAAGTATTTACACTTGGACATCCATGCAACCTCTCTGGATCTTTGCCAAAATTCAATTTTAACAAACCACAGCAATTGTAGTACTCATCCAGGACAGTTTGTCAATAAACAGCATTAGTCATTGTCATTTCCTTGTAGTAATACAAAGTAACTACCCTGTATACAGTATTGCTATACATTTCTTGGCTTATGGTTTGCAAAAAGGTTTTGAAATACAACTTATTAGCATTTTATATTGATATCAGATTTCAAAGATTGAAACTATAGTATACTCAAAAGTGAATTATAGATATTTGTTTGTGTTTTCCTCAGGAAATTTTACCTCTATTAAAAAATAACATGACATTAAAAAGGCACATAATAAAAACAACTAAATACTAATACTATACTAATTCAATAAAATACTAAGACCAAAGGGGAAATGACACTTGAAACTACACCTCTGTACTCTAGGAAGACAATTATGTTCTTGTTTTGTTTTCTGTTATTGTTTTAATTTTATTTTCAGGGGCAAGAACAAGAAATAAAGTTGATTGAAACATACTGTCATCTTCTTGTCAGATAGAAAACACTAGTGAAGAATAAAAACATGATAACAAGGTATAAAGTTGGATAACAAAAAATATTCCCTCGGGATAAGGCTGAGACTCATAGTACACAGAAACATGAAATGAAAATTTTAAATTCAGACAAACTGTTTAAACAACAGACTTGGGATTAATTGATTTTAGAACACAATTTCTAAAAGTGGGAGACATTTGAGCTATTAGATTTCAATGAAGAGAATCAGAAGTCTAGCAGGGAAGACAGATTTAACAGGAAGACTGTGATTTAATCTGTAGTTGTAGACAGAGTCAAGTCCAACAGCAGCTGAAGAGCCACTCTGTACAGATAAGTATAGCTGTGAGACAGCTATGCCCCTGAATTATGTGGAAAAACCTTATCAGGAAGACTAGCATGAACAAAGGCATCCTCAAATGCACAAATATAAAGGTAGGGATTGTTATACATGAAATAATATCAAAATCTTCTCTGTATTGTTCTAGTTTCTTAGTATGTGTGCTGATTAAGCAACCATGAATCGGATTTTTCTATAGTAAACATTAAGCATGTTAATCCTTTATTCTTTTCAGGAGGGCAACATTTCTTGATTACACTGCATAGTTATTACTCTTCATTTTTTTCTATAGGTTTCCTTCTCTGTTTGTTATACGAACATCCTTGACAACAAAGAAAGAAAATTATTGTATCCTCTCCTAAGTGTTACAGAATAAACAAGACTCATGGAGAACTAGCTCACATTTGTATGAAAAGGCACTTGGAAGAAAGCATCAAAACAAGGACAAATCATTCCTAAAAGTCTTCAAAAATGCAAAGAAAATGTGCAAACAACTGACAAGGGTGGGATATATTCCATTATTCTAGAACTTGTCAGGTGTATGGCAATTTAACATTTTTGACACTTTTTTGGTGCTGGTGATTGAACCCAGAGCCTCAAAAATTTAAAGTGTTCAAACACTGAGCAACATCATCAGAATCCATTATTTTCATTGTTTTGTTTTTATGTTTTTTTTTTTTTGGCTTCTTAGATGCTTTTGTTTCATTCTTTGCCTTTTAGGTAGTGGTCAAAGATATTCCTTTTCTATGGGCTTCTTTGATACATTCCTTTGGCGTTAGCACTCCTGACTTGGGAGGTGGCATGTCTTCAGATCCTGCATGCTGCTGAGCTTCTCCATAAACTGACTTTGCTTGAAAATCATTGGGACTGAGCCGCAACAGTACAGATACATGGGGTCTGAATGTGTACACAGTGGAGTAGGTCATAATTTTCATAAATGTGCTCATGCTTTCCTATTAATCACAAAGGAAAATAATTAAATTGACAATAATTGTATATTTTCATCTGAGTTGGCTTTGGATAAAGGATTATCTTTGAAGTAAATGATGAATGGTTTCATTTGTATTTCCTCATAATAAAATCTTGTGGTGGTTATATTTGAAATACATCTTGCATTTTTACTAAAAGGAAAAATGAGCTCTGGTTTATTAAACAATGCCAGTGACATTGTATTCTGGACTTGTCAGATTGAAAAGAAATTGAAATGAACTTAGTTGAGCCATCATAAATGTATATTCAGTGGTGGGTCTATAGCGATAGAATAATTTAATATCACAAATGCTTGATTTTGCCTTATATCAGATCCATTTCAGAGTGTATGCTAGATTGTCTCAAAATAGAATATCAAGGAACACTCAAAGGCAACTGATCAATGTAGTGTGTTTTCACAAACTTGATAAATTATAAAAGTGGTCATTCTTCAGTAGAATTACGAATCTAATTATGCAAATAATTTTCCATTAAGTTACCTCTAGGTTATATATATATATATATATATATATATATATATATATATATATATATATATATATATAATTTCTAACTGTCTATATAAAATATATGCATAGATATAGAGAGAGCATATCATGTACCCTGTCATGGACTCGGTCTCATGTTTGCTATGTAGCCCAGGGTAAGCTTGAGATTTTAATTATTCTGTATCCAACTCCTCAGATTTACCTATCCAAGGAATATACACTGATGTTTCTAGACTCAGTAAAATAAATGTTTGGGTAGTAAACTTGGGATAACTAGTTATTTTTATTTTTATTTTGAGGAAAGCCCAACAGCCTGTCCCTTTTTATTATCCAAAGGGGAAGGGAAAAGAGACACACAGAGAGAGAAGGAAAGTGAGGGAATTGGCAAGCCAGGGCCTCTAACAACTTAAATCAAACTTAGACGCATGCACCCCCTTGTGTGCATGTGCAACATTGCATGTTTGCTTCACTTTGGCATAAAAGACCTGCAGAGGCAAATATCAGTCTTTAGGCTTCACAAGCAAGTGCCTCTAAGCCATACCCCTTGCCCAATTAATTACTTTTATAATAGGAGACTTCTATTAGGCAGTCACAAAATAGGATCAGAATTTTATTCTGTCCTTAATTCCCTCACAAGCATTGGTAAATATCTTAATTCCCCTGCACACCCCCGCCCCCGCACAAATGTGCTATGAGTAGATCTTGAGTGCCTTCCTCACATATCCAAAGTTAACTTCATAAGGTGTTCCAAAAGTTAAGTTACATTGTGAAGCTGTGGTGATTATTTCACTATATATATGTATATATTATGAAAAAAATATATATATATACATACATATATATATATATATATATATATATATATATATATATATATATATGCATACTTTTCCAATTATGACAAGAAAAGTAACACCTTCAGAACAAGCGTTCACCTAATTATCAAATTTGGATAATAAAGGAACAATGATATAACATAAAGAAAGAAATCTAGTATTTGAAATATAATTGAAATATAGTTATTGAAAAAAACTTTTACTAAATAACTTATTTATTTATTTGAGAGAAATAGAGAGACATAGCCAGAAAGACAATGGGTGCACCAGTGCATCCTGACAATGGACATAAACTCCAGATGCATGTTCGACCTTGCATATCTGGTGTTATGTGGGTACCAGGCAATCAAACTGGATCCTTAGGGTTTGCAGGCAAGTGACATAACCACTGAGTCATATCGCCACACCTCTTCAAAATATATTTCTTGTTTTTTATTAGTTTTGTACTCCCTGTCCTCCCCACTCAGCAGGGACCCTCCTCATTGGGGAATATGGATCCTGCATTGTGGGGTTAGCCATCATTTATGGGTAAGAGGCAATGTCTCTGTGTATCATGATCCAGTATGTAGCTCTGACATTCTTTCCTCCTCCTCTTAATGATTCACAAAACGTTTAAAAAGAACATGTAAACATATTCCTACTCATAATTTTTAGACTAAGTTTGGTTATGTTTTAACATGATTGATATGCTTGTGGGGTGTGTGTGTGTGTGTGTGTGTGTGTGTGTGTCTATGTGCTATGTCATGTATATAGAGGTCAAACAACAATTTTTAGTATCAGCTCTTTCTTCTCTCCTTGACTGAGGTAGCGTCTCTGGTTGCTGTGTCCTCCATTTGCCAGGCTAGCTGGCCCAGAAGCTTCAGTATCCCCCTCCTTTTCTGGCATGGCCACACTGGGATTACTGATGCTTTCTACAATACCCAGTTTTTATGTAGCTTAAGGGATCCAAACTCAGGTATTTACACTTGTGCACAAGTACAATCGATACTGAGCTATCACCTTAGCCTTAACTTGATTTTAATACATACTTATTAATAATCACCAGCAACTTCATTCATATTTATTTATGCATTTTCCATTAATTCCCTATATAATCTATTATTTAAAGAAAAGTAATGTCATTGAGAATTTTGTACTAAGTGAGCAGTAGTTACAATTAAATATACTATCAGGAAAGTATAACTTAAAGGTAATTAAAAGATAATAAATGTAACTAATATATCAGAACTAGCCAAATATTGTAAATGCATAGAATTTAATAGATGTGGAGTCAGTGAAGTCAGATAAAGACATTTGAATGAAGAATTAATTAATCATGAATGGATGATGAAGGTATTATAGTAATTGACATTTAATGATTACATTGGTGACTGAAGGGAACAGTAGAAAGGCTTGAGAAGAGAGTAGTATAGAATAAGCAAGGCTACTTTTAAGTTATTAGCTTGTATAATACATGATAACAAAAGTAAGCTCAATGAAATCTTTATCTTGCCCTGAGCAGCTCAATTTTCAGTGTGGCTAAGTAGTAGTAGATTGAAAGACCTGGAACCAGAACACATGAGTTAATGACTCTCAAATAACCAGGCCACATTATATGCAATGATTTGAATATAGTGTTTTGATACTTGAGGAGGTACAGGACAGGAGACAAGTAATACAGAGCATAGGAATTATTTTTACAGTTATATTACTGTCCAGGAAGAAGGAATCAAAGTAACCAGCAATGTCTTTAGGTAATCTGGTACTTTGTCAGCTAATTTTTAAACAAGTAATAATTCAAAGAGGAAAATCAAATCATGAAATAGTCAGTAAAGAAGGCAAGTAACAAAAAATGAATTTTGTGCTGGGAGTTGGGCAAAAAAGTATCACAAATGAAGGATATGCACTCTACCATAGACTAGAGCAAGACAGAGAAAAAGTTATGTTAAATTCATATGGTATATTTGACAATATAAATTTTAATTTATACGTGTGTGTGTGTGTGCGCGCGCACATGCACAGTTTTCTGAGTGTCTCAGAAAATACATTCTCAGTACTACTTTTACACAAAAGGACAAAGACATGTTTATCATTTTAGTTATTATGATGGAACAGAGAAAAGAAGGAGGGACAGAGATGGAGATATTCAAGGATTGCAAAGACTGTATAAGATGGAAAATATATTATTATATTCTAGCTATTTAATAGACCTAAGGAATGATCTTATTATAAGAGCAAATATATTCAATATTATAATCTTTCACCATTTATGTGTACATTATATAATGCATATTTCATGTATATGTATGTATGTAACTCTGGAAATTAGAAATATGGAATAACTTTCATAATTTGATAAGCAATGCTTACAATAACCTGTATATCATATATAAATATTTAAAATACAAATACTAAGTGTGGTGGTTTGATTCAGGTGTCTCCCATAAACTTAGGTGCTCTGAATGCTAGGTTCCCCAGCTGATGGCAATTGAAAATTAAAGACTCCTTGAGGGAGTGTATTGTTGGGGGTAGGCTTATGGGTGTTATAGCCAGTTTCCCCATGCCAGTGTTTGGCACACTCTCCTGTTTCTATGGTTCATCTTATGTGGGCCAGGGGGTGATGTCCACTCTCTGCTCATGCCATTGTTTCCCCCTGCCATCATGAAGCTTCCCTCTTGATCCTGAAAGCCAAAATAAACTTGTTTTTCCCAGAAGCTGCTCTTAGTTGGGCAATTTCTACCAGCAATGTGAACCTGACTGCAACACTAAGCAAATTATACAAATGAATTTGTACAATAATTATATAGTGAATAATTAAAGATGGAAAGAAAAACAAAATAGTTGTTCCTTCATTCTTCTCATAAGGCATTCTAAAATGTTTAACCAACAGTGAGTTTTAACAGAAATAACATTTTATAACTATTAAGTAGACATGCCTAGATTTGATAGAGGGACTATCTAAGAGGAAAAATATGATATGGTGGTTGATAACATCATTAGAGAAAAATAATAATTCTTATACACTCAAATTTTAAATAAAATGACATGATAACAGTGCATTTTAAAAAAGCTGGCTGTTTTTAAGCTTATTTATGTGGTGTATTGCATTGAGGGATTTCTGTATGTTGAATCACCCCTGCTTCTTGGGATGAAGCCTACTGGATCAAGGTGGGTAATGCTTCTGATGTGTTGTTGAATTTGTTTTGTGAGGATTTTGTTATGGATCTTTGTGTCTAAGTTCATCAGGGAAATAGGCCTATAGTTTGCCTTTCTTGTGGCATCTGTCTGGTTTTAATATTAGGGTGATAGTAGCTTCATAGAAGGAGTTAGGAAGCTTTCCCTATTCTCTGATTGTGTTGCACAGTTTGAGAAAAAGTGGTTCTAGGTCTTCTGTGAAGGTTTGATAGAATTCAGCTGAGAAGCCTGAATCTGGTCCTGGACTCTACTTTTGGGGGAGATTTTTGATTGCCTTTTTAATCTTGATGGGTGTTTGGGTATGATAGGTTTGTTTAGGAGATTTAATTTATCTGCTCTGAGTTTAGCTTTGGTAGATGGTATGTGTCCAGGATTTTTTCCATATCCTCCATATTATCCAGTTTTGTGGAGTAGAGGTTTTTGAAATAAGTCATGATTGTTCTCCCGATTTCACTTATGTCTGTTGTGATCTCTCCTTTTTCATTTCTAATTTTGTCAAATTGAAGTGTCTTTTTTTTGTTTGCTTGATCAAATTGTCCAGGGGCTTGTCAATCTTGTTTATTTTTCCAAGAACCAGTTTTATTTAATCAATTTTCTTAATTGTTTTCTTAGTTTTTCAATTCACTAATTTCTGCTCCGATCTTCATTATTTCTTTCTGTTGGGAGCTTATTGAATTGGATTCTTCTTGCTTTTCCAGTGCCTTTAGGTATATGGTTATGTTATTGATTAGGGATCTCTCTGTCTTTGTTATGAAGACATTTAGTGCTATGAATTTTCTCCTGAGGACCACCTTCATTGTGTCCCATAAGTTTTGGTATGATGTGCCCTCATTGTCATCCATTTCTAGAAATTTCACACTTTCTTTTTTTTTTTTTTTTTTATTTTGTCCACTACCCACTTGTTGTTTAAAAATGGACTGTTCAGTTTCCAGGAGCTGATGGGATTCTTGGTGGGTCTTTTGTTGTTAATTTCTAGCAATATATCATTGTGATCTGATATCATGCAGGGGATTATGTCAATCTTCCTAAATATGTGGAGGCAGGCTTTGTGACCCAGTATATGATCTATTTTAGAGAAGGTTCCATGGGCTGCTGAGAAGAATGTGTAGTCAGTGGATTTGGGGTGGAATGTTATGTAGATGTCCATTAGGTCTAATTGTTCTATGGTTTTGTTGAGCTCTCTTACTTCACTGTTGATTTTCTGTTTGAATGATCTATGTATTGCTTATAATAGAGTGATTAAATCCCCAATTATGATGGCATTGGTGGTTATTTCTGTTTTATTATCAAATAGGTTTTGTTTTATGAATTGTGGTGCCCATATGTTTGGTGCATAAAGATTTATGACTGTAATATCCTCTTGATGGATGGTTCCATTGGTAAGTGGCCTTCTTTGTCTTTTTTGATTATATTTGGTTTGAAATCTATGCTATCCAATATTAGTCTAGCTACATCTGCTTATTCCTTATTTCCATTTGCTTGGAATATCATTTTCCACCCATTCACCCTGAGGAAGAGTCTCTCTTTACAGGTAAGTTGGGTTTCTTGAAGACAACAGATTGAGGTGTCTACTTTTCTGATCCACCCTGTTAGCTTATGTCTCTTGATGGGTGAATTAATGCCATTAATATTTAGGGTAATAACTGTGAGGTTTGATTTGATTGCTATCATATTATGTGGTTTGATATTTTCATGGATTTTGAAGTTTTATGTGCCTTTTCTGAGTTTGGTTATTATGATCTGCTTCTTGTTGGCACTTGAGGTTGATTATTTGATTCTTCTGTGTGAGGAATTTCCTGAAATACTCTCTGTAGGTTCAGTATTGTGTGCACATAGTTATAAAGCTGAGTTTTGTCATGGAAAGATTTTTTTTTTTTTTTCCCACCATCTATTATGAGGGATACTTTTGCTGGGTAGAGTAGTTTGGGTTGGAAGCCATAGGTTCTTAGATTTTGCATTGTTCTGTTCCAGGCCCTTCTGGCTTTTAGAGTTTCCAGTGAGAAGTCTGAAGTAATTCTGATAAGGTTTCCTTTAAATGTGATGTGCTGTTTTTCTCTAGTTGCTTTTAGGATTTTCTCTTTGGTGTCAATGTTTAGAGTCTTAATGACAATATGTCTTGGAGAGATTTCCCTTTGGTACAGTCTGTTTGGGGTTCTTTTAGCTTCTTGTATCTTGATCGGCCTTTCTTTTGAGAGAGTGGGAAAGCATTGCTGGATCCCCCTGAACAGTCCTTGGGCATAGGGGTAAGAAGGCACAGAATCAATTACACAGACTCCGGGATTCAGGTGAGAAGATGAAAGCAGACTCATTTAGTAAGGAAAGCAGACATCTCTATATACCCCTTCCCTGCTTCCCATTGGTCCTTTTGTTGTTTGGCATTGCATTGTCCCTTTTACATTGGATTGTTTCCTGTGTCTGTGGTGTCCTAGTGTTTAGCAGGGTTAGGTTGGCTCACAGAGGAAGTAGCAGTCACACATGTGCTGTAATCTCGGGGCCTTGTCCCAGGGCCCTCCTCGCTATGCTCCTCCTACATATCCAACATTTTTTGTTATTTCTCTTGGCATTCCAGAAGGAGTTTGAGCCCAATGCTCTGCTTTTATTACTCCTACCACAGAGGGCACCCAGAATAATGGACCATGTCTGTCTTAGGTTGTCATCTTCAAGGTTAAGCCTTACCCATCATTGGCACATAACCTTTTAATTCATGTCCTGTCTTAGGTTGACCCAGCCCAAGAGGGCATTATTTGTCTCTGATTACTGGCCCTGGCAGGATGACCACTCTGGGAGACATACTGAGATATTTGGGAGGGCAATTTATATAGAGGCTTCACAAATTTCCATAAGCCAGGCCCAAACTACATCATGAGGTGAACCACCATTAGGATGTTCAAGAGCCATGAGTACCTGGAGTGTAGACTTATGGATGGTGCGTTGGTGTGACACATCCTGTAGGAGACACTTAAGGAGAATAATTAGAAACAAGATAACTCTGCCCATAATGACATATTTAATGATCCAGGTGGGGTCAAATAGTCTTTTAATGTTATTCCAGATCTTTTGGATGAAGGAATCATCAAACGACAATACTTCAACATGTGTCTGATTAAGAGATTATATTTCATATGCTAGTTAGAAAGTGCAGTTTAGGAACTGTTGTGACCATGAGCCCTTAATATAATTAGCCACTTCATGGCACCTCTGGGTAATATTATTGATAGGAAAGGGGGTCAGACAAAAGGATGAGAAATGTGGATCACAATTGTATCTGACTAGTGAGTTTAAAGTATTGATTTCCTCCTGCATTAGGTCAATTTGTTGTTGTAAGTTCAGTATAGCCATATGGAGGTGAGAATTGATTAGAGTTGGGTGTGCAAGGCTTTGGATGTGGTGTCAACTACAGTATTTAAAGCCTTTGCTGTAGTGGGATGATGGAAAGGTTGACACTAGTCTGCTCCTGACAGTGTTTATTATGGGTGGCTATGACTCCTTCAGGAGAAGAAGACTTCAGACTTGCTATGATGGCAAGGACAGTAGGGTCAAAACAGGCAAGGGGAACAATTCCCAAGCCAACTTCGTGCTTCCCAGTGAGGAAGAGAACCCTCATCCATAAGTCTGGGTTCCATGTGTTCTCGGGAAAGATCCAGGCTGCCAGTATCACAGCCTCATTCCAAAAATCCTCCAACTCTGCAGACATAGAAGAAGAGATTTGAGTGCCCTGACTTGGGGTTCCTTGCAGTGTGATGGCAGGTTGTTCACTCCTTTTCTATGTATAGTTTCCATCCCTCTGTCAAGTTCTCTTTCCCCATCATTTTCTGGTTTATCTTGGGGCTTCTTGAAATTCATCCTTACATTGCTTTATGTCTTCAATTAGCTTAGCCAGCTGGTTTTTGAGGTTTATCTTCCCCCTTTATTTTTACTCCCCTTCATATCCTTTAATTGTCTTTGGACCCCTTTAATTTTCTTATTAGGTCTAGTCTAGTGGTGACAGCATCCACACAATTATCAGCCCTTTGTTGCTTTTCTGCAAGTTCTACTATTAGTCTCACCAGAGTTGCACTGCTCATAACTTCATTTTGGGGTTCTGATGCTAATATCTTTTCTATGTTTATTAGGGACATCCATTGTAGGACTGTACTGGACGATCTTATTGGATTTATTTGTATTTGATTTTTCATGTTGTTCCTTTTGCTCTGTGGTTTGCCCATCACAGTTTAGGGGCAGTGAGAGTGGGACTGTGGCCTTGAAGGGAGGGGGGAGTGATGTCATTTTCATGCAAGGTGAGGGAGCATGCCTGAGGTCTCACTGGGACAGTGTGGAGCAGGTCTGTGGTCATGGGGGTGGGTGGGGCCAGTCTTAAGGGTCTGCAGGGGAGGTGGAGTGTGTCTGAGGTCCCATGGGGGGGCGGTGGTGAGTGGGACAATCGCCTGTGCACTGTCCTGTGTCCCCTGCCTGCAGTTAGTGCAGGAGGAACCTGAGTCTGGGACAATGGCTAAGACAGCTGCTTGGGGGGGGGGGGATTGGGGGACTGGTAGGCTACCAGAGAGGATGGGAATCAGTTGATTCCCTTTTTACCCCTTCATGCCCTCCTACTGGAGGACTATTAGAGACTGCCCTCCCCTAAAGGTCTCAATGAACCCTTAAGGTCTTGCCTTTACTTCCTTGGGAGGTAAGCCACAGATAGACAGATACAATCTTGACCAGAAGATCAATTTATGTTCTTAATTTAGCCAATATACTTGGACAAAATTAGATATTAAAACTCTAGTAAATTTTAAGATGTAGTATGCCTATGTAGCCATTAAATAAGTACATATTGCATCAAGGTTAAACAGGCTGAGAATTTCCCATGTTTTACAGACAAACCAGTCTCCGTGTTTTAGACATATACTTTCATGGGGAGCAATCAGAGGTAATACTAGCAGAATAAATGCAAATATAGAAAACTTTGACTTTAAAAGCCCAAAACAACAATATTATTTAAAAAAATGAAGGAAAAATGTCAGCCCTGATTTGTAGAATTAAAAAGAATGATATACTCTGGCTCAAAAACTCTTCTCTAAACATTTACTTTGGGGTGAGTAGATAATTTTAATTAAATAAAATTTTAAAATAAGTTTAAAAAGTGCTCGTTCATACAATTACTTTTGAAAGTAATCTTGATGGGGTGTCTGTGATTCATATGTAGTGTATGAATGACACTACAATTTAAAAAATTTGGAAACTCAAATAAAAATTTCAGTAGGAAAAAATACTGTCAAAAGATATCACAGGTAATTAAAAATGGAGGAAAGCTAAATGTCTAAGAAATGTGAAAAAATTCTCAACATCACTACTAATCAGAGAAATTCAAATTAAATGTAGGGTCCACTTTATATTTGTCTTGAAGGATTTGAAGTCTAATAATAAGTTTTCTTTCACTAATGTCTCATATAACATACAGAAATAGCACTCATTTATTTTGCTCTTGAATTCACCACTTGAATCAACTCCTTTGGATATGAAACTATTTAATAAAAGCAGTGACATGGTGCACACTGTGGGTTCCATCAGTTCCAAATAAAAACACTTCCCTCAGAAAATACTTTATACAAGTGGATAGGAGGCAAGCATATAAATGTTCAATGCACTGCTCTTAGAGGTGTGAGAAAATATGTGCTTAACACATTTATCTGCATGAGTGTGGAATAATTGCATGCATCATTATTTACTCAGCTGAAGTGTGTTTCACTCAAAATTAATAAACCAAACTTTTGCATATCAATGCAAATGTATTTCAGAAACAAAATAAAGAATAAATCACTTGCATTTTATTTACAACAATACAGGCAAACTTTTCCTTGCCAGCAGTTGGAATGAGGAACTGAATAGACAGTTGTAAAGTGTTTGTTTTATTTTCTCAATGAGTTAAGTGGAGACACCATAAAGCTCAAATTACCAGAAGATAGCATCAGAAGCTTTTTTTAAAAAAAGACATGAAGCAGTCCTTTGGAGCATGGAATATTGAATTCTACAGGGATATGCCACTGTTAGTTTGATGCTGTGATGTAAGGCTCTGAGGAAGGTAGAGTTTCTTAGTAATTGTAAATTGAAATATTCCAGGCAAGGGATGACATACTTGAAAGCTTATGGGCAAGAATGATACTGTTTAAATTGGCAGAGAGTTTGAGTAGGCAATAAGAAAAATGAAAACCTGTAGATTGGCAATAGAATAATTGAAACTTATGAAATATAAATGTGTACAGCAGTCATATTTATTGGAATGAGCCAAAAAGCCCAGATGATCAGTTATTTGAGAATTGGTGCAGTTATAGGACATGAAAATGTCCAACTGATAAGGGGAGTTAAGAAGTAGACATTGGAAAGAGCAAATGCTAAATTCCTTTGTAGCCAGAGAATTATGTTGATCACTAATGTGGGTTTGGTTATGAGGGGACATTGACATGGGAAATAAAGAGAAATTTAAGAACGAGGAATGTTAATGAGTTCTAGCCTCAAAGACATGGAGGAGATACTAAAATCTAACTTGACTGATTCTTAACTTCTGAGAGACAGCAAATCATCTGGAGGCTAAACTCAGAAAAAGAAGAGAGGCACTATCTCTATGCCTTGTGGATTTGTGGCTAAAGACTCTTTCACTTTGAACACTTTGATGAATATAATCTTAGAAAGAAAGCTGATCATAGGACACTTGAGAAAACAGTTTGAAGTAGTATGGGAGAGTTGAAGCTACCTGGTGGGAAAAAGTATTCCAAAGAAAAATATTTGAGAATTAAAAGTGGCTAAATTTACAATCCTTTTAGAAAGTAGAAATAAAAATTTTCAGGATGAAAACAGTGAGTAGTGAGATGTTTCTCAAAAACATACACATTTGTTGGTAACAGAAGGTAAACAGAAATATTTCATGGTAGTCTTTCCCTTAATTTTCCATAGGAAAAATAAATCTCAGGTTCAAATTTAAAATTCCTTTAAATACTACTTTTCAATTAGTGTCAATCAAATCTTAGACAGTAAAGACATTCACATTTTTCTACAAAGTTTACAATTTGGTGAATAATTTCTGTATTCATTAAAATAATTTTTGCAAATACCATGTACAAATTTTGCCTTGGTTAATTTTGGTTCTAGTTATTTTAGTGAACTTCTAAAATAACTACATCGGGCTGGAGAGATGGCTTAGCGGTTAAGCGCTTGCCTGTGAAGCCTAAGGACCCCGGTTCGAGGCTCGGTTCCCCAGGTCCCACGTTAGCCAGATGCACAAGGGGGCGCACGTGTCTGGAGTTCGTTTGCAGAGGCTGGAAGCCCTGGGGCGCCCATTCTCTCTCTCCCTCTATCTTTCTTTCTCTCTGTGTCTGTCACTCTCAAATAAATAAATAAATAAAATTATTTAAAATAACTACATCTGTAATGACTCTTACTAAAGTTAACTAATATTAAAATTATTAAAGATGTTGTTAGAGTCAGCCCTAGTGGCCTAGATCAGTAATTCCAACTACTTCAAAGGCTGAGGCAGGAGGGCCACAAATTCATAACCAGCCAGCACAACTGAATAAGACCCGGTCTCCAAAGCAAAAAGTGTTTGGATCAGTAATAAAATACTTACCTAGGATTTTGCAAGGCCTTGGGTTCCATTCCTAGTACACTCCCAGCTTCCCCCAAAATGTCATCAGTATTGATAGTACACTAATAAGGTGCTTACGGTGGTACACCAAAATATATGGCCTTTGTTCTTTACATCATCCTTCCTTCCACACTTCTTCTTTCCTTTCTTCTTTCTTTTAACTTTTTGACTCTCCCTCCCTCCCACCCTCTCTTCTTTCATAGTTCCATGGTTTGTTTATTCTTCAAGCATACACTGTATTAAGGTACAGTGTCAGTTGATTCAATTAGGTAATGTTTGATATATTTTTGAAGGCCAATGTTAGCTGATATTTATGTGATTTTTTAAAATATCAAATGAAAGAAGGTTATAGTGTTCTGTTCCTCATATTGATTTGAATTTAGAATGTAGCTAATCATAGATTAATATCTATCTCAATGAATTTATAGACTTTGAAGGCATACTAGAATTTTTATTTGACATTATAGTGTGGGAGAGTGCATGAAATATTAGCTTAAATTTTGTTTATGTATGCTTCACACAGAATATGGACATTTTATTTCTCAGAAAATTTACTACAAAATGAAAATGTATTTCCTCAAGTGAAGTTTATTCAATCAAGTTCAAAACTGCTTGCTACAATCTTCATTTATTTTCCTTAGTGCTGCCATTTTTAGGAGAAAATAAAAATGGGAAGTAGAGCACCATTAAATGAAAGCAATTTCTTGAGAAATTTGTGCTTATCAAGGATTATCTGGTCTAGCATCTTGAATTCCACTTGCTATTAGGTGGTCATGCTCCACGTTTCAGTGAAGACATTTACTTCATTGTGGATATGTATAGACATCAAAGTAAATGGAGACTATCACAATGATCAGAAAGAAAAATGATCATAGTGAGACAATCTATGGAACTATGTGATGCATTTTCTGTAAAGAAAATCAGTTTCAGTTTACAGTCTCAAAAGTTTTCACAAAAATATAGATTTATTCTATCATGTACTAATTTATCAAAAAGCAGATGCAACTATCAGGATTGGTTGAACA
Organism: Jaculus jaculus; assembly: GCF_020740685.1. Lineage (NCBI taxonomy): Eukaryota > Metazoa > Chordata > Mammalia > Rodentia > Dipodidae > Jaculus > Jaculus jaculus. Next base: position 118,623,092 of record NC_059104.1, read on the forward strand.
CTAAGTTGACTGACATGGTAAGTACATTGTAGGTTCCTCCTGGAAATAGAAAGTGTGTGATGCATTCTACCAATTGCCTAAGCTACCAGTATAACTTATCAGAGTGGTGGAAATATTAAAGGTGTTAGCCTACCTTGCAACCATAGCAGGACAGCCATGGCTTATGACAAAAGGGCAGTGTGACATAGACTTCTGATATTTGCACATAGAACTAAACTAAAATGACTTTACCCTCTTTCCCTTACAACTGTTATTTGTGTTTATCTGTGCCTGTTATATAACTTCTAAAGCTCAAGTTTCCACTTATATTGCATATAGAAAAATCATACTCACTTAATAAATGAACTAGACAGTGGGAAAACAGATGAAACAGAAGACAATGGGATATTGTGACCTTACAGCTGGAAGTTAGATTATTTAGGTAAAGGAAGGGGACCAGCAGGAAGGATCGGCAGACAGGGAGAGAATTTGGGAGGTGAACATTTAAGATGATAGATTAATTATATACACATGTGAAAATGCATAATTGATCAAATAAAACATGTATATACAAAAACATATAAACAACCTGCAGAAACCACTGTTTAGTTAATGGAACACATTATGAACCAAAAAATGTAGCAGGTCACTCAAGACTACAATATAAATTAAAAAATGAAAAAAAGTAAATGTTGGTGTCTCTATTGTGGGGGTCAGGAGATTTAGCAGATTAACTGCTAAGACATCTCTCTAGCACCAGAATAGTGACATTTTCTAATACTATCCATGACATAGTTATATCAGCATCCAAGTCTACATAAGTTTCCCTCTATCTACCTAAATTTATAAACATACATCATCTTAAAGGGGGAAAAAAAAAAAGCAGGGCTGGAGAGCTTAGAGGAGAAGGTGGTTGCCTGTGAATTCTAAGGAGTCAGGTTTGATTCTCCAGTACCCACATAAAGTTTGACAAGGTAGAACACACATATGGGGTTCCTGTGCAGTGTGGTGAAAAGCCCTTGAGAGACCATTCATTCTCCCTCCCTCATCTCTCTCCCTCTCTGTCTTATAAATCAATAAAAATAAAAGTACAGGGCTGGAGAGATGGCTTAGCGGTTAAGCGCTTGCCTGTGAAGCCTAAGGACCCCGGTTCGAGGCTCAGTTCCCCAGGTCCCATGTTAGCCAGATGCACAAGGGAGCACACGCATCTGGAGTTCATTTGCAGAGGCTGGAAGCCCTGGCGCACCCATTCTCTCTCTCCCTCTATCTGTCTTTCTCTCTGTGTCTGTCTCTCTCAAATAAATAAATAAATAAATTAAAAAAAAATAAAAGTACATAAAAAATATTTATTTTATTAAGAGACTAAATCAGATTGTGGAAATTTCTATCACACACATTGTGGACATCATCTAAGTCAACATTATATACTCATACAGTAAATCACCAATTATTAATGAAAAGTAACCTTAATAATTTTATATACGTATTTAAGAAATATCTTTTTGTATATCTCTCTATAATCTATATATCATTATATATATATATATTCACATATATATATGTATAATCATTGTCATATATATATATATATATATATATATATATATATATATATATATATACTCTGCCCTTGTTATTTAGTTTAACTTCTTAATGCAATTTAGTTCTCAAATATACCTTGGACATTACAAACTCAATACAATTAATGCAATTTCAACCAAATATTCCATACCAATAGGGGACTCTATGCTGTTGATGGACAAGTTCGGCTAAAATGAAGTCTGACTTGACTCTATTTAGAGGATAATCAAGGAGTTTTCCTTGACTTGATGGGGTTTCTGTGTCCTCAAGAATGGTATACAACTTAAAAGGTAAACAAAAAAAAGACTAGGATATATATCATTTTGTAAGAGTGACTGAAAAACACAAAACATCACACTAAGCAAACATTATAGAAGTTTCATATTAAGCAAATACTAAAATAAACATTGGTTGGATTTTCTTGCTAAGTAGTACATCCAATGTCATCTTCACATCTACACAGAATTACCTAGCATAGGCTCTCCATTCAGGGATTACCCCTAATTCACATTGCTGAAACTTCAGAACCATGTGCATTTCATGATCCAATTCCTTACATTACTCATGCTTGCAAAAGTAGACTCCTACAAGCTCCTGTCTTTCAAAAGAATTCTCACCATAATAGCCCATCAAGCTCTGTTTACAGCATTGAAAAACTTGTCTCAGGGCTGGAGAGCTTGCTTAGTGGTTAAATGCTTGCCTGTGAAGCCTAAGGACCCCAGTTCAAGGCTCTGTTTCCCAGGACCCACATTAGCCAGATGCACAAGGGGGCACATGCGTCTGGAGTTCCTTTGCAGTGGCTGGAAGCCCTGGTGTGCCCACTCTCTCTCTCTCTCTCTATCTGCCTCTTTCTCTCTGTCACTGTCAAATAAATAAAAATGAACAAAAACTAAAAAAAAGAAAAAAATCTTGTCTCATTCAAAGTACCAACTACTTCCATATTTCTCCTTCAGATCAGTTCCAAGAGACAAAAACCCACATGGTTAGATCCATTACAGCAAAAACACTACATCTCAGTAATATTTTTCTTGTTGGAGTTACCTCCTCATTGCTGTGTAAAAACACTGCACTAAAAGTACTTCATAGGATTTCAGTTTGAGGGGAAACTTCAACATGGAGTTTTGCAAGTGGCTCAGAGCATCATACATCTGATGCAGAGAAAACAAGAATGACAAGCTGGTTCTGAACATACAGTGTGTAAATTCAAGATCCACCTCCAGAGACTGACCTACTTCACCAGGTATTTTTCCTGCTTGCAACTAAGTAGGAAGATTAAACACAATCACTGAAGACTACAGGGGACACATATATTTAAAAAAAGAAAAGCACTAGTTTGTTTTTTCTTAAGTCATATCATTTCTCAATAGAACTTTGACTTTGTAAAGTAAATTCAAATGAAATATGTATTAACATGTAGCTGACCTTGTAAAATAATTTATGTGGTTGTACAACAGAAACAAACAACTATTGTCATTATAGAGTCTGATTCTATAGCGTGGAGACATTTAGCAGCTACATAACACCTGTGTTATACTTTTAATTTAATGTACTCAATGAGACAACCCACAATAAACAAATGAGTATAAGTGGGGGGGGTCTCTTATATTTTCCATTCCATGTTACTTGAAAATATAAGAAAAATTGCTAAGTAATTATCTACATAAATTATTCAGCATCCAAGCTTTTTATTTAATTTACCTTTCCTAAAGCAAAAATTAACCAAATTCTGTGTTTCTAAGGCATGTCTAAGGATTTTTAGTTGCAATTCCTCACTTGGCCACAAAATAGCTAAATAACAGAGATATGGGTGAGAGTTAAACATGCACAGTAATGTTCTAAAGTCAAAAGATAAAGAAAGAGAGACTCATTTTGTCAAGTTGCATGAGTTACATGTGCTTAAATTGAAAATGTTTATGACCACTTTTCTTTAATTTTTATATCTATGCATAATTTCTTGTATTTGTATGTAAATAATACATCTTTGTCATGTTACTTTTATTATAATGGCATAATTATTAATTATGATATATATCCTATATTTATTTTAACTTTATATGTATTGTGGAGAAAATATCTTGTCAGTAGCCTATTTAGAGTAAATTTTACATAAAGGTAGGTTAAAGTTTTTAGTTTTATAAAATATTTTAATGTCCTAATTGATAGTTTTCTCTTCATGGCTTCAATTCTGTGTTTTTTTATGATGTATAAATAGTTTAGATATCACTCCGTGCAAATGTCCACGAGTTATTGATCTATTATCTGAATTTAATAATAATAATAATAGTAACAGTAATAGTAATAATGATAATATTGCTCCACTTTTTCTTTCTTTTAATATTTATTTATCTTTAGTACACAGGGAGAAGGGAAATGAGAGATTGGAGAGAAAGAGTGAGAGAAAAGATGTGCCTCTTAACACTGCAAATGAACTTTAGACACATGTACCACTTTGTTCATCTTGCTTTATGTGGGTACTGGGGAATTGAACCCAGGCTGTTATGCTTTGCAAGTCAACAGCTTTAACCACTGAGTTATCTCTCCAGCCCTTGTTCTACTTTCTCTATAAATGGTGTATATTATGTACAAACACAAAGAACCCAATTATTGTTGAATTAGAATGATGCTTTCAAAGTAAGCCAACATTACTTAAAATAAATATGAATAATGTTCAATTGAATTTGCATTCTTTAACTTGTAAAAATATAGGCAGTTGCTATGAAGATGATTAGATACATTTTGCGGGTTAGAAGCAACACAATAACGATACACAAAAAAGATTTGATTACTAGAGTAAATAAATTATACTTAGATTTTAAAATACACATTTCTCAGGCCTCATTTTCTGTTTCTTTGCATCTAAATAGCTAAGGCAGAATGCAATGAACTTGTGACTTCTGGATTTCTGGTCTTTAAACTATGTAAATGTTAAAATTAGACTTCTGTAAAATGTTATTCAGCTTGTACCATAAATCTATTTTGAGAAGGCAAAAATTGCTTTCTTGTCAACTTTTGTTCTACTTGAACTCCTCTAGAATATTCAAGGACAAATGTATTTCTCTAATTTAAAATTGTATCTATTTTCATATTCACATGGGTTGTTTCTGCAGCTCTTCTGCCCAGTTCAGTCTTTCAGTAGGCTGCAAAGTCAACATAAGCAGTTATTTTCTTCCTCTCGCAACTACAGGCTATTGTGTAGGATAATCTCCAGACCCAAGAAAATGTGACTATCCAGACAAAGGGAGAACACTGGCTGATTTGTGGATGAGAACTAAATTTCACAGTCCTGTCAGTCTTTAATTTTAGGTAGAGAATGGTCATATGTGCTGTTACATTGCCTTTCAGAATGAGTGATGCCCCATATTGGCCATGGACACTTCTCAGTCTTTCCACTCACAAGCAGGACTGATACATGATCTGAAGAACCCCACAATCAAATATGATTATAAACATAACTTCTATGTAAGTGCTTTGTTTGATTAGGTACCTACCACTTATCATATGATTTATATAAATTATCACATTTGATCCTCATAACAATGTCTGTCATGTAAAAGAACTGATAGCCACAAATTAAGTTAACTGCTTCCAGTCGTGAAATCAGTATGAACACATATTCCCTAAACTCATCTTTTCTTCCCATTCTATCAATTATCCTTATATTGTATCTGTGTTTAAGTCATACACTGCATGCTCCTAAGTCATGTGTTTGTATATTCAAATATGCAAATCCCAGGCATTTTATCTATGGGTAACTCTAATGCTGCATTAAAAATGAAATATTCCTGCATCATCCAAATAAATGAAATTATTTCACTACTAAGTTAATTTGTCAATTAAGGACTTTATTGTACTCTCTTTAACCCTGCTATAAATATCCCCATTGCACAATAAATTGAATGAGAGCTATACTCTTGTTAGTTTCATCTCTAAATGCATACATTTCAATTAGTGTAATATACATAATAATTACTACAGCAATAACTCATTCATGAGAAAAAAAGGACAAAGGGGTTAAATAGGAGGATGAATACTTCAGCCTGTTAATTAGGTGATCAGATCACACACTATGTAACTCCAAAACTACAAGACTTTATTTAGTAGTGACTTCAATTTTTTCAAGATTACCAACAGTTCTATTTTTGCATAAAGTATAAATACTAAACAATTTTTCTAATTTAAAAAATGTATTAATTTCAATAATAAAACCTGATTGCACACACACACACACACACACACACACTATATATATATGTATTCTGAATGAGATTCATAAGCTCTATGTGCATGAAAAAGAGAACTGACAATTTGTCTGTAAGTGTAATTTGTGGGCTAACTTCTTACTTTGTAAACAGAATGGCATTGTAGTTAGCTACACAGAGAATGCTTTATACAGAGAATGTAATAATAACAGTGTAATGTGTTTTAGCATTCTTATAGGAATTGTAAATATTTGAATTAGATTAAATCATGAACATAAAACATCTTTGGCTTCAGTCTTATTTAAATACTTTTTATAAGTGTATATTTATGATATTTAGTTGCACATATAATAATTATTATTGTAAATATATTTTATTCATGCAAAATAATATTGTCACTAAAGAAAAGTAAAGAGGAATTTAAATATTTTAAATTAACTTTCTTCTTCTCTGCCTCCAAAGAATATATCAATCTTAAAGATAAGTTAGTGGAAAAGAAACTTGAAGGAAGAAATTGTTTGAAGTAAAATAAGGAAAACATTTTGTGTATGTAATTAGGAAGAAATAAATTAGTCATAATACTTTAACACACACACTTCCTTCAGGTTTTACCATTTCTAAATGCTGCTATAGCTAAGAGAAATGTGGTGATATGCAATGCCTTTAAAACTTTTTTCAACATAATATAGGCATCATTAGATATAATAGATATTGTTTAAATTATCATATATGATAAAGTATAAATAATGGCAGTAAGCACAAATGAGAAGTACTTGCCTGCCTAATAGTGGGTCAGGACAGGGTACTGGATGTGGATGGCAAATCTGTGAAGAACTGGTATCAAAATGCATCATGAAGGATCACATTTAAAAAAAAAGAGATTATAAAAAGTCTGAAAGAATTTTTCATATAGCCAAATATAAGCAAGACATTCCAGAATTAGGGAGGATCAATAAAGAAATCAGGAAGATCTGAAAGTAAAGAGTATTAGAATTGTTGTCAGCTCCTTTGGAAATCTCTCTTAAATCTTGTTTCATAAATGTTGATTTGACACTCAGGAAAGACAAAATTACTTAGTTTGTGAACTACAAATGTCATATTCAGTATATTTAAATATCTTAAGAAGAGAAAATGCTGAATGCTCATTTTAGGTAAGTTAAAATAGTGGGACAGGAAGTTGAACCAAACCGAAATATAAAAAATAGTAACAGCATTTATGATTATATTAATAGTTCCAAAGTGAATTCATATGAACAATATATTACGGTAAGGATAATCATGGAATGACTCAAAAATGAGTGAGAAAGAATGACTACTTCACACTCTTTTCCCCAAATACTTTGTGCCTAGCAACTAGTTTAAAAGAATATTTAAAGAGAATGAGAGAGAAGGATTACCACTTAAGGTACTTGCCTGCAAAGTCATAGGTCCCAGGCTCAATTCCCCAAGATGCACATCAGCCAGATGCACCAAGGTGGTCCACACGTCTGGAATTCTTTTGCAGTGGCTAAATGCCTTGGCACACCCATTCTTTTATTTTACTCCCCTTCTCTCATCCTCTCTCTGTCTCTTCTCTCTCTGTCTCTATCTCAAATAAATAAATAAATAAAAATAAATTAAAAAGGAATATTTAAATAAATCAACTTGTAATTCTTTGGGCATGTAAACCATATTACAAAACCAAGCTGATGTAAAAATACTTTATAAAAGGAAAAGTTGAAAGATTATAAGCCAAAAATAAACATTTTACTTCTGTAAGCTTCTTCTGATGGGAATTTTGTCCCAGCAAGAAAAAAATAGTTGATACAGTTTTATTAAAATTTATTATTATGATGAATAGTGTTGTTAAAGATTGTACCCAGGACCTCACATACATACTAGACACACACACACACACACACACACACACACACACACACACACATATATATATATATATATATATATATATATATATATATATATATATGTATGTATGTATGGTGAGAGAGAGAGAGTCATTGAACTATACCATTGCACTATACTCTGAGTCATATGTGTTTTTATGTTTTCTAATTTTTCATCTGGAATGTGGAAATGATGTGATTAACACCTTCATAGTCCTGATCCAGACCCAGTTGATGTCTGTGTAATGTCTGATTTCTCTTCTATAGTTTGATAATTTGTAATAGACCAGGTTCACTTCTAGTCTTCATGTTAGTAGGCACTTTGACCAGCTTCCCCTGATTACATAAGATGTTGAAGGGTAGTCTCACTTAAACCACTCTTCAATAAAGCATCATTTGAACAAATTTCAGGGTCAGTTGTAGTATGCATCTCAATGAAATGTTAGCCAGTGAGGTTCAGGAAGTTACCAAAATAATTGACAAGAATCTTAGTTACCCATCAGAACAAGTTGGTGAGAACCTATTGCTGAAGACATCAACTGTTTCCATTGCAGAGCATTGAGAAGTCAAGCTTCAACTGAGTTGAAAGCCTCCTCCAAACTGATTAGCAGTCATACCACTTGAAAGTGCTGGGCAGACTGCTTGAGGAGAGAAACCATCAGTGTCCTTAACCAGAAGTAGATTTTTCAATGGGCACAACTGTCCACACAAACAATAGTGCCATGTAAATTATGATAGTTTTTAACTGTACTCTAATTATATTTGAGGGCCACTCCATGGAAGGCATGTCATGCCTGACACTGACAAAGTAGCCAAAAGCCTATGGCTAAGAGGGTCACAAACCCTAGGGTGTAAGTTTCTACTGCTGTTTGAGTACATTGATACAGTGATATTGGGAAGACTCAAACCTCATCAAAGTGCTAAGAAGTGACAATTGAGTGTTCATCACTCAATAAGAAATCTCTATCATACTCTCTAATGGTTCAGGGACTATAATGGAGGAAGTGATAGAAAGAATGAAAAACCCAAAGGATTAGGAGGAGGGCTTTATAACATTGTCTGCAAGGAGGGAATCAAAGGGTGGAATACAGTAATCCGGACCCCAAAGGGCAATGGTACCATAAAATTCTACTTCCTAAAAGACAGACCAAATGGCTGAACCTTCACTAGACACTTAGAAGAAACTCCTGAATCACAAGACACTGGAGATGGTAGGATCAAGACTGACCTAAATCTCCTACATCTTCCCTCCCTCCCTCTACCCCTCTCCCCTCTATCTCTCTCCTCTCTAACTCTTGTATATTAGTTATGTTTTTCCTCAATTTCTTAGTGGACACTGACCTGTAACCCCCACTTCCAGCTTGGGCCTACCATCCACAATGAGCTTTTGATCAGAGTAACCTACAAGGTTTCCCAAAACAATGATAGACTTCTATCAGAGTACTTGATGACCCACCAAAGGCCAGTGGTAAGACCCTATTGCTGAAGACTCCATACACAGCTGACGGTAAAATGGAATGACATGGCTGGACCCAGGAGAGAGTCAGTCCCCAGACAGTCAGCGTGTCTAGTGCCAGAAGGTGCTACATGGGCGACTGGGGGAAATGACCAAGATCTGTCCAAGCAACACATTATTTAACCTAATTAGCAACAAATAACTGGATGTGATGCCCACACAAGTGCAATAGTGGTACACAGCCATGGTGAGGAACCAATTGCTCTTGATTTGGCTAACTGATCCCCTCAGTGGTACTAGACCCATAGCTGGAGCTGGGAAACAAGTCAGAACCATACCCAAACACAAGCCCACTCTACAATATCAAGCTACCATCAATCACGGGGTATAAGAGGGCCTACACCTATCATACAGTCTATCAAAAAAGTAAGTGTTATCTCAATTTTCCGGGTGCTAACTTACACTCCGTTGGAGAATCTGTTTCTCTTTTCCAGATAGATGCAGATCCTAAGAAGAGAGCTGCCCCAACATACCTCAAAAGGGGCCCAACTGAAACTAAGGACAACTGGTGAAACAAGCAAGGGCGATGTTTTCCTGTGAACTGGATACCAGCAAAAGGGGAAAGGAGACCAACACAGAGAAGAATCAATGCCTACCAAATCAGAGAGCCAGAGCCTCAGAGGCCCCCATCACCTCATCATGAAGCTGACCAAAAATGAACCCAACATGGCTCAGGAAAATTTTGCGGAAGAGGGGGTGGAAAGAATGTCAGAGTCACATGTTGGGTCATGATTTGCAGAGACATTTATCATACCAATAACTGGGGGCTAACTCCACAATGCAAGACCCATTTTCATCAACAAGGAGGGTCCAATGGGAGGGGGTAGATCACAGATGAGCCTAAACAATGGTACCAAACTGCCTGTATTTACTGAAAAGAAAACTAATAAATTAAATTTAAAAAAGTATGAAATAGAAAAAAAAATCAATAAACTATTTCTAAGAAAAAAAAAAGTGAACATTTTATTCATGACCTCAAAGCAGCAGTTTCAATCCTTCACACAAGACCTGCATGATATTGGGTCCACCAACAGGTTATTTTGTATAATAGAGTGGGGGAAAATATCAATATAAGAGGGGTAATATTACAAAAAAAAGTTTAATGATGGGGAACAGAGGATAGGGGAACAAAGGTAGGTGGAAGGACGTTCTTAAATTGTTAGTATATTTTTAATTATATTAAAGCATGTTTATATAAAGTAGCATATAAAAGCAATAAAGTATCAGGACAACTAATCAAACTTTTTTTTTTTGCTTTAGTGTTTATTTTTTAACTCATTATTTTACAATTTCAGCTGTTCCTAATTCAAAGATATCCAACATTAAAACAATAATAATAAAAACCACTTTGTACCTGTTTCTTAGAAACTGAAAAAAATGAAGGCATCTAAAGATGCATTTAAGATGTTCACAGAGCAATCGTAAGTGCACTCTGAGTTAACAATTCACCCTACTTTATTTTAATCATATCCATGGTTTGTGAGAAAAAAATTCCAAATCATGAATGTTGTCCCTCAGTGTTTACACAATTTATCCTTGCCAAAGTTGACATAAATGTAGATAAATGGGCTGCTTTTTTTTTTATTTTGACAGTTTTGAATTTCTTTCAGAAATTATCTGTCAGGGTAATGGAATTGGTAAATTGGATATATTTTATTTTAGTAGCAACCATTCTTACCCAAAATATATTCCCATTCTTTTCAATTTTAGTTCCTGAAGAAATGGATCTCTAACATATTTTCTGTCTACAAGTAAAAACCACACAATATAATCTTCCTTAAATAGCCTTATTCTTATATTTTTATATGCAAAATTAAATGTTTTATCTGAAATAGGCCCCAGATATTCATTTCATGCAGTGAGATCTCTATTTCATAATATGGTATTAGGCAATCCTTAAAATTTGAATCTGATAAAATAGTTTCAGGGAAAAATTAATTTGGAAAACTAGCTTTGTTTTTACAGGGTTTCATTAAATATCTATGTGTTAATTAATTCCCTTGACAATAGATAAGAGCAAGACCTTGCCTTTTCTCACTTTTCTTATAAGCCACCATGTCCAGTGTAAATAGCATGAGTAACCAAACTAGTGAGCTAGCCTGTTTCTCTGAGGTCCTTTGTAGTTTGTAGAGTGCCACTTCTTTCTGTATCCAGAGGAATTTATAGTACAAATTGAAAATGTAGCCTCATGAATTTGACATTGCTCTTGGTTTCTCATACCCAGCACCTTGTTTTGTTAGGCTTTCAGGCACATCACAGACTGCATATAAGACAGTACAAGATCCCTGTGTACATGTTCTTCAGTGGATGTTTTGTGCAGGGGAAGGAATGGCAGATTAGAAACACACATAGCAGATAAGTAAACCCAATAAGCAGGGCAGAGCTCTGTACCCTGCACATTTGTGCAAGTCTTGAAGCCATGAAGTCAGCCCTGATAGACATTCTGCTTTGTATTTTCATGGATTAAAACTCCAATATATGCTGCCAATATTGTATTATCCCTGAAAACATAAATTTCCTATAACCTACAATAGATACAATGTCATCTATCTTGCCCTCATGAATTCTTTTCCATGATTATAGTAAATCCAATCTGTGAAATCATCTTCTGTTTCCCTCTTTCATATTGCTCAGGTTTAGTGAAGAACTTCACTTGCTGATACTCCATTGTTTTTAAATTATAAAGTTATTTCTGATTAGCTTGAAGAATAAAAAACTGGAATTTGGTGGAGCATATATCTCAGACTATTTGGAAGAAGTCCCAGAATCAAAGAGACCTCAAGAAACAGGGTCATACACACTGAAATTATTCTGTCATCAGGCACTTTACCTCTCCACGTGTGTCTCATTTCTTCTATTTATGAACAACTTTGAGCCACAAAAAAGGTCATAGTTATAAATCATATAAAAAGTGTCTCACACATGGTAAAATATTATTACCAATTATTTTGACTATCATTGCTATTAATACTTTTCAAGAATAATATGACCTCATCCTACCAGCCCCAATCTGGATATTTTAAGGAAAAATAATTCCCCTTGTTCAAGATTGATCACCAGCATGATAAATTGTTAATATTATCAAATAATTTGAATGGTCAGCTCCTGTGTAGTTACATGGTGTCATAGTCAGCTTCACACCGCTGAGATGAGCTTCCAAATCAGGCACAGTTTATCAGAGGAAGGGATTTATTGAAGCTTACAAGTCTAGGAGAAGTTTCATAATGGCAGAAGAATCTGGACCCTTTTCCATGCAGAAAGAGAAAAACACCACCAACACCAAAATTGAGCATGCAAAACAACAGGGAACCCAGGCACAGTTCAGACTTCTTAGGCTGATATTCCAGATATATCCCCAGTAATTCCTAGGATCTACCCACAGTTACACCTCTTCTAGCCAGAAAGCTGAAAATCCAAGTTACAAGCTTTAATAAAACACCTGAATCTATTAGTGGACATCCATTCAAAGTACTACATTCTGCCACTGACCCACATATATTCATAACCATTTTACATTGTATATTGTGTTAAGTCCAAATTTTAAAGATACTACAATGTTTACCAACTTAAGATAGTTTCAAAGTTTCAAGTCTCAAGTGAGATCTAACACTGTCTCTTAACTAAGTCCAGTAAAATCTAAACAGTTACATACTTCCAACATATAATGGCACAGAGTAAACTTTTCCATTCTTATAATGCATAACAAGGAGAGACTGCATCAATGTAAATTCAACAACCTTTAGGCAAAAATCTATAGTTCAAGTCTAATGTCCATAACCAGTGACCAGGGAAGAGTCTGGATTTTCTAATTCTTCCCCTCCAGCTAGGCTGAGTAGCCAGGAAAGACTTTCATCCTGAGCCAATGATGCTCCATGGTAGCACTTGCACAATCCTGGTATATCCAAATATCCTTGTGTCTCCATGCAAACCATGCTCCATATTCCAGTGGCTTTACTAGTTTCTTTATCGGGGTCATCTTGCCCTTCCCATTTGCCATATCTCAGCAATGGCTCCTGTACCTTGTACATTTCATGATCCACTCAATACATTTTTCATGCTTCTGAAATCAATACCAGATTTGCAAGACAAAGCCATGGTTTTAACTCAGGAATGAAATAAATTGTAACCTAGAAGTATAGGTTCCTTCCTTTCAGTCAACTTCTTTCTACAGAGTTGAATTCCTTCCATTAAATATTTCTGGGGTAGAAGCACCTCAAGCACTCTTTGCATTGTTTCAATAGCAGCTTCAGCAACCAGTCTCACTTCCAGTAATTTTAAACACACTTGGGTTTTTCCAATGTTAAATCTTAAATTTCTCAGTTACATATCTTAGATAGGCACATCAGTGCGTTACAAATTTAACTTTGATAAAACTCTCTGAGCATGGGCGGCAGAATGCATTCAGCTTTTATGCCAGTATCCCAGTTCCAACAAAGTTCTCTGTGTTCTTTCCTTCTCCCTACAAAGTTCATAAATTAAATACAAATTATCTCTGCACTTAGCATTTTCAATTTCTCACTAGTATAGTCCACAAAAATTGGCTTACCACTCCAGAAGGAAACTTCACTTGCAAGTACCAAGTCCATGACCATTCCCCCAAAACAAAAGTTTAAAATGACCAAAATCAACATGTCTAGACTCATCATGTAGCAACAACCCATTCTCTGGTACCAATTTCTATTCCATGCTGCTGGGATGGACCTCCAAACCAAACACAGTTTATGGGAGAAATGGAATTTATTTCCTGCTTACCAATCCAGAAGAAATTCAATAATGGCATATCCTGGCCCTCTTTCCCAAATCTACTCAGAGAGATAAAATAACACCAGCACCACAATCAAGCAAGCAAAATATCAGGGAATTCAAGCACAGCTCAGATACTGTAGATTGAAATTCCAGATTCCCCCCCCCCCCACACCCCCAGTAATTCCTTAGGACTGGACTGTAAGGTCTACCACAGTGATACCTCTTCCAACCAGATGGCTGGAAATCAAGTTACAAGCTTTAATACAAATCTTAAATATATTGTAGGATATCCATTCTAACTACCATATATGGGTTGATCTAGAAACTCACATAAAGAAAAATTCTTGCTTGGGGCTGGAGAAATGGCTCTGTAGGTGACAACACTTGCTGCATGTGCATGAGACCTACGTTTGATTCCCAGTATCCACAGAGCAAACTGAGTGATGATTCACGTGCCTATAACCACAGTGCTACAGGGAGAGCAGATTAGTTGGCGGACACAGAAAGTTTACTGTGGCTCCCTACTCAGCCAACAGTGAGCTTTAGGTTTATTCAGAGGCCCTATCTCAAGGAAATATTGTGGAGAAGTAATAGAGGTATACGTCCAGCATCTTTCTCTGGCCTCCATCCCCATGTACACAGTGGTTACACATACACACACACATACATGTATATATTACACAAATAAACTCCATACATAGTTATATATGTATGCAATGACAACAAGAAGAAAATGTATTTTTGTGTATTCCTGTAAAAAAGAACAAATCAAAAATAATTACTCTCTGTCAGAGTCTCAGTTCATATACCCACAATTTTTCTGTTTTACTATTTCCTCTACAATTTTCCTAGTGTATACATCCAATTTTTTTTCTCATAAATAAAGCTGCACAAACATATTGTAATTTGTTATCCCTGTTCTACAGAATACCCTTTGACATCTTAATAAAGCAGTTTGCTCTCTGAATCTTACGTCATGCCCAAGTTAGACTTGTCAGTCTTCCACAAAAACAGGAACCTGTGACTCTGCATAGCCTGAAAGCATGTATATAAGCTCAACACATCTTCCTTTTGCTATTCTATTCTGCTTTGTCTCTAGCTACAGTAATTAGCCCCTTACTATTGTCCAACAGGAGAATTCACTTACTCCAAAACATGTCTTGTGGTTTCTAGTCTATTCCCTTGTTTAAATGATTCTATCATATTCTACTACACTGCTTGCTGATACTTATCTCTATTCAAGTTAGACAATTCATGAGAAAATATTTGGTGACTATAACCTAATGGAGTAGTTTCTGTTATGTATCTTTTAAAGTTCCTTTCACATGCTGAAGTTCTCTGAAAAGCTTTAATTAATTTATTAGTTCCAATGCAATATGATAGATTTCTGTACATTCACAATAACAATTATTCCTCTATATTGTTTCTTTTTATTTTTACTTTTGGATTTATATAATTTTTATACTAGTAGCTAAATGAACATAATTTTTCTTGAGGATTGACATCATTTGTAAACCAAATCCAGTCAGTTGAAAGTTGTTTTTGAAAACTCAATTCATATAAGTTTTTGCTTATTTATTTGTATGTGAACATGTGTTTGTGTGTGAGAACAGGAGCATGCATGCCATGGCACATGTGTGGAATCTAGAGGATTATTTTCATGTTGGTCCTCACTTGTCCATCTCATTTAATTTTCATTCTGCTGTTCTTTAAAGGGCTCACCTTGAGTTTCACAGAGATTCTCCTTTCTCTGACTTCCAAATTGACATCAGTCTCAGTGTACTCAGATTATAAAAGCATACCATGGCTTTTAGATTTTTACATGGGGACTGGGGATTAAACTCAAGGACTCTAGCTTGAGTGACAAATGCTTTATTTATTGAGCCATATCTTTTACCTACAACTCATATCTTTACATACGGTTTATGACAGCTTTTGTACAACAGTTATAGAATTCATATTTGCATCAGAGATTGATCTATAAAAGCCAAAATATTTACTATCTAGCATACATTTACTCTCTGGCAAAGAACGTAGCATGTGGTCATTGAATATGACACTTATTTGAATAAGCTTTAAGTTACTTATTGCATATTAATTTTTCATGTATTTGTATATGCCTGTGTATACATTTGTGGGTGCATGCATGTAGAGGACAGAGGTTGACAACAGGTATTTTCATTGACTATACTCCATTTTGTTTACTGAGGCAGGTTTTCTCATTTGAAGCCAATCCAGGCCAATGCAACTAGTCTAGCTAGCCAACTTGCCCCAGGCACCCCCTTTCTCATCTACTGCACTAGGACTGCACACAGGTCAACATAACTATCCGGTATTTATGTGGGTTATGGGGATCCAAATTCTGATCCTCATGCTTGGGCAGCAACACTATCCAATAAGCCATCTCTTTGGTTCCTGTGTACTAATTTTAAACTAGAAAATGAACATGCCAATGAACATGAAACTGATTTGAATAAGCCCACACATGTTTTTTGCATAATAATTTTAAACTAAATTATGAACCTATTATATTATAAATGTTTTATGGAAAGACATTTTAATTTTTAGTCAGACTGTTTAATTATACAGGGTCCTATTTTATACTGTTCTGACAACTGTCAAATTTTGATTTTCTTGAATTCAGCACTAAATCTTGTATTTTTAAAACTTTTTCTATTTTATTGACAGTACTGGATTTATTTCCTGTCTAGATTATGAAACAAGTTCAACACCTAGTTAGAAATGTCATTGCTGACTGAATGTACATAAGAAATCCATGCTGTGCTGTTTTCTTTGACATTTGAATCAAAAATCATCAATGTGATTTGTTTTGTAGCTAAAATGCCAACATAAAGTAATGTTTACTTCATTCATGTGCAATCAAGACATTCCATAGTAGGAGGTGCATAAATCAAAAAAATCATATTTCTAAATTATATTGCAGTTGATTAGGCAATTTTTAAAATCTAAAATAATCAAGAATTACTTAAGAGAAACAACTAACATTCCCAAGCAAGTAATAACATTGGAAAGTAATTACAGAAATCTGAGCAGCAAAAGTCTTCATCAGCACACATATATCATAATCAGCTATCAATTCTCACTATAATGAAAAGAGTAACCACTGATTTTCATCACTTCTAATATTGGCAAGCTCTAGAATGTTGAGAAATGATTTGTTTTGGTATTTTTCTTTTGGTATCCTATTACTTAATACTGCTTACTTTTTCTCACATATATCAACTAAGTGCCTTTAACCAGTGAGTCATCTCCCCAACATATCTGTAGCTCCTAGATTCGACATGGTAAGCTTTTAGAAATTTTTTTAAAACCACCAAAGCATAGCTAAACCTAAAAGAAATTCCTGAAATTTTCTGTTTTCTTAGGGTATCTGAGATACCTATGATAAACTCAATGTATAAAAATCATCTTTAGATGATCTCATCCATTGAAATGTTCATCTCTCTGTTAAAACTGTTTTAGATTAGTCTCTAGCATTTGAAACCTTAACACTCCAGCTAACATCATGCCAGAATGGTTCCTTCCATTTCCTTTGCTTGCACAAGTTTCTGAGGAGAAATCAGTTATAACTGTTTTGTGCTGGCCTGAAGCACAAGAGTCGAAACAGACCCCGAAGGAGGGAGTGGGAATGGATCTGAGACAAGAACACAAGGAATGGAGCCAAGACAAGTTCTGATCAAGGCTCAGGTTTATTCAGGCAGACACAAGCTTATATACAGAATAAAAAACTTTCTTGACAATGCCTACATGCCTGAAATCAGCTTCACCAGGGCCATACAATAATTTATGTCTCTGTGTCTGGCGCCTGCTTCTTCTAGGCCATACAATAAGGCCTGGGTGTCTGGTGCCCACCTCACGTTAATTGCCTCTGTGTCAAGAGGTCAAAGAGCAGCTGCAGTTCCTGAGGTCGAAGAGAGGCTGCAGCTCCTGACATGTTTCTCTGTATATTAGATGCATCCCCTTTGCTTCTGTCAAGGTCCAGCTTCTCTCTTTATCCTTGAAGCAAGAAAGAGAAACCTGAAAACTCTAAGCCTCCATCCTAAAACTATGTAGCAGACTTCCAGGAGTCACCTCCTTTTAGAACAAAAGGCATTGTATCTCTCAGGTCATCTTTGGGCTTTAGAAGCTCTAGCATAGGATGGGTGATAAATGCAACGTATAATCCTCTAATTATCTCACAACACAACAACAATAAAGCATGGTTCTTAGTTGTAGTAAATAGGAGGCATTGGACAAGTGCCACCTACTATTCCTGGTTGTGTAGTCTCAGTTAAATTCTGCTTCATAAAGAATGGAGATCTCTTTGTGATTCTAGAAATTCTGTTTACAGAATTTTAATATTTTTTTTAAAGTCTGATATGTTTAAATATAGTTACTTAGGTAGTTTGTTTAGTTATTTACTTTTCTTTTTTCCAATACTCAGAATAAAATCCATAGCTTCACACTCTCTGTCTTATAAATCAATAAAAATAAAAGTACAGGGCTGGAGAGATGGCTTAGCGGTTAAGCGCTTGCCTGTGAAGCCTAAGGACCCCGGTTCGAGGCTCGGTTCCCCAGGTCCCACGTTAGCCAGATGCACAAGGGGACGCACTCGTCTGGAGTCCCTTTGCAGAGGCTTGAAAGCCCTGGCGCGCCCATTCTGTCTCTCTCCTGCTATCTGTCTTTCTCTCTATGTCTATTGCTCTCAAATAAATAAATAAATAAATAAATAAATAAATAAATAAGAAATTTTTTATTCATTAGTTTGTAACGAGAGAGAGAGAGAGGAAGAGAGAGAGCAGGGAGGATGGGCCACCAGTGTCTGTAATCACTGCAAATGAACTCCAAATGCAAATGCCACTTTGTGCCTCTGACTTTACATGGGTACTGGGAATCAAATCTGGATCATTAGGCTTTGCAGGCAAGTGCCTTAATCACTGAGCCATCTTACCAGCCCTTGAAGAACATTTTACAAAATTGAATATGGGCTGGAGAGATGGCTTAGTGGTTAAGCGCTTGTCTGTGATGCCTAAGGACCCTGGTTCAGGGCTCAATTCCCCAGGACCCACGTTGACCAAATGCACAAGGGGGTACACCTGTCTGGAGTTCGTTTGCAATGGCTGGAGGCCCTGGTGCATCCATGCCCTCTCTGTCTCTCTACCTGCCCCTTTCTCTCCCTGTCTGTTGCTCTCAAATAAATAAAAATAAACAAAAAACTTAAAAAATTGAATATATTATTTTTTCAATGAAGTTTTGTTATGACTCTTTCAAACATACAAGGTGTTTCATCATACTTTGCCCCTTTACTATTTTTTTTTTAGCTTTTATTTATTCATTTGAGAAAGAGGGAGAGAGAAAGAAGCAGATAGAAAGGGAAAATGGGCAAGCCAGAGCCACAGCCACTGCAAACAAACTCCAGACAGGTGTTACCTTGTGCATCTGGCTTATGTGGGTCCTGGAGAATCAAACCTGGGTCCTTTAGCTTTGCAAGCAAGTGTCTTAATAACTAAGGCATTTCTCAAGCTCCCTTCACTATTTTTTAACCTTCTCCCTGCCCTTCCTCTTTACCTTCCACGCCTTGATTAACTCCATCATTATTTTCATGAATGTCCATACACCCTGGTTTCCATACATTCAGAAAATATGATATGTGTCATTGTAAGTTAGGTTTTTTCTAAAGGTGATAATCTCCTGTTTTCTCCATTTTCCTGAAAACAATGTAACTCCACTATGCACATATTCCACATTTTCTTATTTCTCCATGGATGGCCACCTCAGATGATTCCATAATTTGGCTATTGTGATTAGTGCCACAATTAACATGGCTATGCATGAATCTCTATGGGAAACTGATTTTTATTCTTTGGGGTATATACCCACAAGTGGCACAATGGTAGTGTAAAGTAGTTTTGTTTCATTATTTGGACCTCCATACTGATTTGTATAGTGACCATACTAAATTCGCATTCCCACAAATACTGTATAAGTATTTTTCTTAACTGAATTCTCATAGAATTATTTTTTATCTAGATAATGGCTATTCTGACTGGGGTTGGATTGAGTTTTATGTTGTGATTTGAACTGCCTCGATGGATAAAGCTTTGGACATTTTTTTCATGCATTTGTTCTTCATTCGTACTTCATTTGAAAAGCATTGATCTTCTTTTGTAATTTTTGGATTATTAGTATACTCTGAATATTAATCCTTTATTGCATGTGTAGCTGGCAAAGACTTTTGAGTATATGAACACATTGTGATTCCTGTTGAGGACAGACTGAAGTATGAAGTAACAAAGTCACAAGATACCTGTATGCTCTAATCCCCAGCTGAATGGGGGCAGGGATGAAGGAAAAGCTGATACCAATACATGATGTATACATACAAGTTTATTGTGAATAATAATAATTCTAAAAACACTGGTGCTGCAGAAAGTTAGATGTGGAGAGTATTTATGATGAAAGTTTTATCACTCTGTAAAATTTTATAATTAAAAATTTTTATATATCATTTTATAATTTAAAAAATTGTGGTCGTTTGAATGTAAAATGTCCCCTATAGCTTCAAGTGTTTGTGATTAATATTCCTTCATAGTCTCCAGCTGTGAAGCCTTTGGGAGGTGGAATTCTTCTGGAGAAGGTATGTCATTGGGGATGGATCTTGAGTTAACCCACTGGATGTTGAGATTCTGCTCATGCCTTAGTGCTAGAACATAACTGCTACAAATATATATCTAGGAGGTAGTCATTGATGTTTCTCCAGTGAGATATATGTAAATTTTTTGTGGCATATGAGTAGTGTCATGCCTTGTACAGTGTTTCAGCCATATGTAGAAAGATTTCCCTGGGTAAATCCAATGTAAAAATAACTGCTGAAAGAAACTAAGGAAACCAGGTGAATATTTGACTCAATGACTGATTTTTTGTTTATTTGTTTGTTTGTTTGAGGTTTCACCCTAGTCCAATCTAACCTGGAATTCACTATGTAATGTCAGGGTGGGCTTGAATTCATGGCGATCCTTCTACCTCTGCCTCCCAAGTGCTTGGATTAAAGGTGTATGCCACCACTCCCAGCTCAGTAACTAATGTTTTGTACCTTATGTTAAGTATGTAGTCTTTGGTTTAATGAATAAAATATTAAATATGAGAGGAAATAAAATGAATTGATGATACCATTATATTTGACAAATATTAATTTGAAAATTCTTTTCAATGTTGGATATGTTAGAAGGAAGAACTAAAATTTTTAATGCTTGAATTGTTTTTAATGTGGTGTGTCATAACTAAGGGCATTGCTGTATTATGTGTCTTCTAATTAATCATAAAAGGATACCATGCACTATATTATGTCTACAGTAACCCTCTGTCATTCTTCCCTGCTATACTGGAAATTGAATCAAAGACTTTGCACATGCTAGACAAGCCCAGCCTCAGTGAACTATATTCCCAGCCTTTCTCATATTTTGTCTAATTTGAAATTATTTTGAATTATTTACTGATTTGCAATTACATATAGGAAGGCCAAACACTGGAACTGAAATTAGGCATATTTTGTTATCAAAGGAAAATATACTCAATCCTTTTAAATATTTTATTTGTTAAGAATCATAAAATGATAACCATATTATTTCATAAGTTCTGAAGAATGCAATTGCACATCTGTTAGAGACACAAAGAAACAAACAAAAATTCAGAAATCAGAAACCAATAATGTATAACCAAACTAGGATAGAATGAACCTCAAACTCAATTCACTAGGCAGATGCTGAGTTAGGCTATGTTAGGCCATAAGCATATGAGCATGAATAACAAGTGTCAACTTTGTCATCAAAAAAGTAAGGATTATCAGAAGTGAGAGGACATAGAAGGCCAATGCTGACTGACGTGACTCGAGCTCATACTCATAGGTAACAAGGGTCTGGCCTGCAATGCGCTTTACAGCTTTGCATATAAACTAACATGCAGCTTACAGTGTTCAGCACTGTGAAAGTGCTTTGACAGTCCAGTGCTACAGCAGTGTTTATTTTCATTTCATTTCCAGCTCAAACTTGGGAAACATTGCAGGTAATTAAATAGGAATTGTTACTAAAATGTGCTGATATTATCAAGTTTTTAATCTAGTCAATCATCTTTTTCTTCCTGGAAGTTAATCAGGATGGCCTTGGGACCTAAGTGGATGGCACCCGGCCAGCTGTCCCTTCACTTTAGACATGAGAGCAGATGGCAGGGCAGCTACTCCATTTACATAGAAATGATCCCATCATCATTTTATTTTCTTGGCACTAGGAGAATTTAAAAGATAATTCTGATGAGTAGTAGCAAATACTTTTGTAAATTACACTCTTGTTCATGGTACAACATGTACAGTTGCACAGAAGAAACACAGGCTCTTAACCATGATTCTATATGTTCAAATAAAAAAAAATGCATGTTACTTTTGACATTTAAAAATACGCCCTGAATAATCTTCATTGAAATGTTATCATTTAACTTTAAATCAGAAATTATATACTTAGAAAAAATAATAAAAAATAATTTATAAGAATAATATGGGAAATTATTTAAAAATATTAAACACATGTTTTGCCTCATAATAATTTGCATTTTAAAATTTGAAATATTTATTCACTAAATTGTATTTTTTGAAAATAAAAATTTGTTTTTATTTACATATTTATTTATTTATTTATTTGAGAGAGATTCAGAGAATGGGTGCTCCAGGGCATCTAGCCAATGCAAATTCCAGACACATGGGTCACCTTGTGAATATGGCTTTATATGGGTACTGGAGAAATGAAGCCAAATCCTTAGGCACTGTAGGGAAATGACTTAACAACTGAACAATCTCTCCAGCTGAAATCATTGGGTCTTTATTCACTCAGTGATATATTGTCATATGTAGAAAATTTATTTGTTTTTTATAATTTTGTGAAAGTATTTGGTATCAAAATCAGAATAGTAGCAAATAAAGTTATTTTTCCAAATTACAGAAGCTACATGATGATGTTGTATATAAGAAAAATCTTTTCTTTTGACAAATAAGTCTTTTTTTTAATTAATTTATTAATTTGAGAGCGACAGACACAGAGAGAAAGACAGATAGAGGGAGAGAGAGAGAATGGGAGCGCCAGGGCTCCAGCCTCTGCAAACGAACTCCAGACGCTTGCACCCCCTTGTGCATCTGGCTAACGTGGGACCTGGGGAACCGAGCCTTGAACCGGGGTCCTTAGGCTTCACAGGCAAGCGCTTAACCTCTAAGCCATCTCTCCAGCCCGACAAATAAGTCTTGTCATGAATAAAAGTTATTACTTAAGAAACTTCTTTCTAATAAGGTACTATTTTATATATTCTTGTCCACAAAATAGACATAGTTAAGCCTACTATGAACTTTATTTTGTAAAAACAAATGTTGAGTAGCAGTCTAGTTCTTGTAGTCTATGTTCCTTAAGAGTGGATGGCTCAACACTAATGGTTCAAAAATTGTTTCTAAAATGCCCACAGATTGGACAGTTTAACAACTTCAGAATTTCATTTCAGTGTAAAAATGGTGCATGATGTTGTCAAATTTTATTTTGATTAGCTCTTTTTTTTCTGATTAAGGGATTTTTTAAAATTTAATTTATTAGTTTTCTTTTCAGTAAATACAGGCAGTTTGGTACCATTGTTTAGGCTCATCTGTGATCTACCCCCTCCCATTAGACCCTCCTTGTTAATGAAAATGGGTCGTGCATTGTGGAGTTAGCCCCCAGTTATTGGTATGATAAATGTCTCTGCAAATCATGACCCAACATGTGACTCTGACATTCTTTCCGCCCCCTCTTCCGCAAAATTTCCCTGAGCCATGTTGGGTTCATTTTTGGTCTGCTTCAGTGCTGATACAGCAGTAAGAAAAAACGACATAAAGAAATTTGAGGAAAAATGGTTGAACCTGGAACAGATCATTCTCAGCGAACTTACCCAATCACAGAAAAAAAATCGACACATAGTCTCACTCATCTGCAACACCTAACCTGAATCTGCCCAAAATGCCTTACATACACAGCAAGCACCTCATAGACTAGACAATAAGATGGATGTGAGGGCGAAGGGAATCGAAGGGTGGAAAACAGTAATCCGGATCCAAAACGCAATGGTACCATAAAATTCTGCTTCCTAAAAGACAGACCAAATGGCTGAACCTTCACTAGACCCTTACAGGAAACACCTGAACCACAAGACACTGGAGATGGTAGGATCAAGACTGACCTAAATCTCCTACATCTTCCCTCCCTCCCTCTCCCCTTTTCCCCTCTATCTCTCTCCTCTCTAACTCTTGTATATTAGTTATGTTTTCCCTCAATTTCTTAGTGGACACTGACCTGTAACCCCCACTTCCAGTTTGGGCCTACCATCCACAGTGAGCTTTTGATCAGAGAAACCTACAAGGTTTCCCAAAACAATGACAGACTTCTGTCAGAGTACTTGATGACCCACCAAAGGCCAGTGGTAAGACCCTATTGCTGAAGACTCCATACACAGCTGACATATAAAATGGAATGACATGGCTGGAAGCCAGGAGAGAGTCAGTCCCCAGACAGTCAGCGTGTCTAGTGCCAGAAGGTGCTACATAGGCGACTGGGGGAAATGACCAAGATCTGACCAAGCAACACATTGTTTAACCTAATTAGCAGCAAATAACCTGATGTGATGCCCATACAAGTGCAATAGTGGTACACAGCCATGGTGAGGAACCAATTGCTCTTAATTTGGCTAACTGATCCACTCAGTGGTACTAGACCCATAGCTGGAGCTGGGAAACAAGTCAGAACCATACCCAAACACAAGCCCACTCTCCAATACCAAGCTACCATCAATCACGGGGTATAAGAGGGCATACAACTATCATACTGTCTATCAAAGAAGTAAGTGTTATCTCAATTTTCCAGGTGCTAACTTACTCTCCGTTGGAGAATCTGATTCTCTTTTCCAGATAGATGCAGATCCTAAGAAGAGAGCTGCCCCAACATACCTCAAAAGGGGCCCAACTGAAACTAAGGACAACTGGCGAAATAAGCAAGGGTGATGTTTTCCTGTGAACTGGATACCAGCACAAAGGGAAAGGAGACCAACACAGAGAAAAATCAACTCCTACCAAATCAGAGAGCCAGAGCCTCAGAGGCCCCCAACACCTCAGCACTGAAGCAGACCAAAAATGAACCCAACATGGCTCAGGGAAATTTTGATTAAGGGATTTGAAATGATTAAGCAATTGGTGTGGGGTGGGGGCAATGAAGAAGGATGCGTGATGGGAGAGGCAAAGATAGCATACTTCATTCAAGAGATTTGGCTCCAGTATCTGGTCTATAGTGCAGAAAATAAAGATAACTTCAACAAGGTAACCAACAGATCCCAAGTTAAAACAAAACAACAGGAAGGGTAGGCTTACGTATGGGATAATGGCTATTAGGTATAAATGTAATAGTTGGAAATTTAAGCCTAAAAGTTAAAAGAAAGGTATTGTCGGGATACAAAAGAATAGAAAGACTTAAAATATGGTGAATGACTAGGAGCAGAGAGTGTCAGCTAAGATATTTCTATCAAATAAGAGACATGATTACATTTTAGATAATTATAACTTGTATAACATATTCTTAAGACCATATGCATCCAAATCATTTGATGCATTTTTGAAAATTCATAATATTGTGCCTTTATTTTGATTTAATTAGCTTCTAGACCTCAAGAATCTGCTGGATTTTTTTTTTTTTAATCTAAGTGAGGGTCAAAGTTACTCAAGTATAGAATAAGGTCTATAGTCATTTATTTACGCAGACAATATAACAGTAAAAGTGATAATGAACAGAGTATAATGTAAATGTTAAAAAAAAGTCAATGTTACTGACAGGTAAATTAAAGTAACTGAGGTGTTGTTACTGGTATTACTATCAGGCCATGATTGGTAGCATGATCGCAGAGAGTTTCCTTGAAATAGAGTCAGACAAAGAAAATTGCTTATTTTTTAAAGATGATTGAACTTACTTCAGGAATAGGAAGAAAGCTATCTTTACAGAATAATTCTATTATGAAGGAAGAATTTTACATAACAATTTTCAAATACGAATGCAACACTAAATGACAGTTTTCATTTTATTTTCTGCATGAAGAGCTTCATTCCAATTAGCTGAATAGTGTGTATTGTTTATATCAACATTACATCAGTCATTTAACCAAATCATCTATTTTGAGTTCATAATTCTATACAGTGTTCCTAGTTCACAAAGTATACTTGAATAAACACATAATTTCCTCTCATATGGGTGGTGAGAAGAGTAGATTTTAGTGGATTCATATATATTTAGAGAATTAAATATTAGAAGTGTCTCAACTTTTAAGAACATTGGTAAACATTTGAACAAGTACTACCATCAGTTTGCTATAAGTCCAATGGAAAATGCATTGAGTACCTAGATGTGGTAACAATCTCTACTGCATAAAATATTCAACACATATGTCTTGAGAATTATAGGAGAATATTAGAAAGGGAGTAACAACACTAATAAATGTCTATAGTTACTAATGAAGCCAACAGTTCCCCCCCCCACAAGAGCCTTTGGTGAGTTTTGACAGAATGTTGTATGCTATTGGATTTTATTTGTTCAATGTGAATGATTTGGGAATAAGCAAATGAAAGTAGATATTGTTGTCAAGTAATCACTTCTCTGTTGCTCAAGTCCCTCTGCCAGTGCTTTATATTGTGCTTGGGCATTGAGGGTAGAAATAATTAAAATGATTTTCATTTTATGTGCTCATTGTGTCTAAAGAGCATCAAATTAATATTTAGAAAATGTTTCCTAGAATTGAGGCTGTAGGAAAAAACCCCCGCAGGGGGCCCCCACGCTCTGCCCAGATAAGGCGACACCCCAAATCACTCACAAGAAGCGGTCTTGATGCAAACTGCAAGAGGATTTTATTCCAAGCACACTGGGGCCCACAGTCGTACACCTCACAGGGGTAGAGGACTGCAGAGCCCCGAATGCAGGAACATGACAGTTTTTATAGGGTTTCTAACAAAGCCTGTGCATTAGACCAATCATTTTCTAATATTAGGAGCCCCGCAGGGTGTTAGCCAGTTAGTTTGTGCCACCCCATAGTTTCTAAGCCAATTAGTTTATGACCTTGGTGGTCAGAATTTGCGCAGGTCCTTAGGTGGGGGTAGCAGAGTATGGTATCAGCCTCCTGTGACCTTGGTGGTCTGAGGCAGGCTGTTATAGCTTATGGTGCGAGCTACTAAGGCTAACAGTGTGGGCTATTAAGGCTTACAGTGTAAGGCTTATAGTGCAGGCTATTTCAGAAACCACATAAGTGGTTTACTTCATTACTCATTTCCCATCCTCGAGGGCTATCTCATGCCCTTTTACCTAGTTTTATATTAGGAGCGGGCTCTGATATAATGAGAAGAGGGATTCTTTACTTGCTTCCAACAGAGAGTAAACCCTGGAGTTTGAGGTATGCAGGGAGCCCGCTTAAGCTCCCCTTGGAGCGTGATAGTATTTCTGAGCTTCTGAATTCTTGGGCCTTTCAAGGCTTACCATAAAAGCAGGGAAAAGAGGCTTTTGTTAGAGAGATCATTGTATCTGTTATCAAGATAACAGGAAAGGGTCCATTGCTGTAAACATGTCTTGCTCATAGTTAAATTAGCAAGCACACACAAGGGGATAAAATCTTGAGAAAAATGCTTTATTTGGAATGATCATAAAAGCTAATTGAAGGACTTCCGGCCAAGATGGCGACCACCTAGCTGCACTCCAGATACCAGGGAGAAAAAGGCAAGAAATTAAGGGCTAACAGGGTCTTTTTGCCAGTGGGAGGGCACAGAGTGAGGAAAAACAGGGAAGCACACATCCCCGCGCCCCCGGCGCAACCCGGCACTCCCCGGCCCACGCGCCCCGGCCCCGAAACTCCCCGTGCTGCCTGCTCACCCTGCACCCCCCGCACTCCCCAGGCAAAGAAAGGCAAGAAATTAAGGGTTATCAGGGTCTTCTTGCCAGTGGCAGGGCACAGAGTGGAGAAAAACAGGGTAGCATGCATCCCCCCTTGAGTGAGTAGTCTACCCCCACACATACAGCCGCCGCGCCCCATGCCCCACACCTCATGCCCTGCACCCCGCGCCATGCTGCTGTGCTCTGTTCGCGCGACTGCCAGCCCATCGTGCGCCTCCCAGCCCTCTATGCTGATGCGCGGGGATCTCCGCCTTTGTGCTCTGATCGTGCGTGTTGGCCAGCCATGCTGTGCTTGGTTCCCATGCCTGCAGGGGCCGCCTCTGCCTTGATTAAGCTGCTGCCAGACCCCCTGCTGCTGAGCTCCAGTCGCTTGCCTGCAGGCCAGCCTCTGCCGGTATCAGCTGCCTCTGCACTACAATTGCACCTGCAGCGGGCCCAGTCCCATAGCAAGGGCCACACTAGTCCACACTGAGTCACTAGTACCAGCTCAGGCACCATCCCCACCCTGTCCATCGCTACCCATCCCCCACTCCCCTGAGCCAGGAGAGCTCAGACAGTTTGCAAGTCCCAGTATTCCCAGCCAGTGTTTGGGCAGCTTCAGGGCTTGTTGCCTCAGTATGCTTCCAAACTAGAAGGCAGGCAGCTTTGGGGCATTACTGGGTGAGAATTCAGGCAACTTTGGAGCCCCTGTCAGGCTATAGATAGGCGGCTTTGGAAAGAGAGAGCAAAAACCAAGGCTACTTGTAACTGCCCCAGGCTGCCTTGGATTCTCATTAAGCTAGATCCCAGGCTGCTCAACCCACCTACCTGCCCATACACTGACATGGGTAGACCACAGTGCAAAAGAAATAACATGAAAAATAAAATGCAAGAAAATCCAGACAGATCAACAAGTCCAATAAGGATTACATCTAACCAAAACATAGAAGAGTGTTTAGGATCAGAACATCAAGTGGAAGCTATGAACAATGCAACCCTGAGCAACCTACTGCTAGAACTGGCAGGAAAGCTACAAAGGACAGATAATCGTGTGGATGCTACCATCACTAAGCTAGAACAATATGATAAGACACTGGAAGGAATTCAAAGAGAGCTAAGAGAGTTGAGGGAGAGTGAAAAAAAAGAGGACCTTAAAAAATAGCTGGCCACACTAAATGAAAACATAAAGAAATGCAAGGATGATTTCCAAGAATCATCAAGAAAATCAGAAAATGAGGCGAAAAGGGAGCTGGACAGAGCGATGGAAGTGATACATAGGAAAGTAGTAGAAAATGCAAATTAAATTGAACAAGTCCAAAACTCGCTAGAGGCCCTCAAGAATAGAGTCAGTGAAATGGAAGATAGAAACTCTGATCTGGAAGACAGGATGAAAGAAACAGTTTGAGAGTCCAAAAATTTCAGTAAATTCAAAAGTTCCTGTGAATAGAACATGAGAGAATTGTGGGATACACTTAAACGTCCTAATATCAGAATCACTGGAATACCAGAAGGAGAAGAATTTCAGACCAAAGGCATGGAGAACCGTTTTAACACAATAATTGAAGAAAACTTCCACCGTCTCTTAAAAGAAAGGCCAATCAAGATACAAGAAGCAAGCAGAACTCTTAACAGACTAGACCCAAGGAGAAACTCACCAACACATATTATCATTAAGACATTAAACATTGACACCAAAGAGAAAATCATAAAAGCAGCTAGGGAAAAACAGCACATCACTTTCAAAGGAAACCCCATCAGAATAACTTCAGACTTCTCAATGGAAACCCTGAGAGCTGGAAGGGCCTGGAATGAAACTCTTCAAACCCTAAGAAACTATGGCTTCCAACCCAAACTACTCTACCCAGCAAAAGTCTCCCTTATAATAGATGGTGAAAGGAAAACTTTCCATGACAAAACACAGCTTTACAATTATATGAACACAACACCAAACCTACAGAAAGTATTCCAGGAAATTCTCCACAGAGAAGAAACAAATAACCAAACACAAATGCCTACAAGAAGCAGATCACAGCAACCAAACCCAGAGTAGACAGAAAAAAAAAAAAAAATTAAATTCCATGGAAATGCCAACACACCTCTACCACCACAACATGGCAGGAATCAAATCAAATCTCACAGTCATAACCCTAAATATTAATGGCCTTAATTCACCCATCAAGAGACACAAGCTAACAGGGTGGATCAAAAAATTAGGTTCCTCAATCTGCTGCCTTCAAGAAACCCACCTTACCACTAAAGACAGGGTGAAAGGGTGGAAAACAATATTCCAAGCAAATGGAAATAAGAAACAAGCAGGTGTATCTATATTGATATCAGATAAAATTGACTTCAAACCAAAAACAATCAAAAAAGACAAAGAAGGCTACTTCCTGCTTATAAAGGGAACAATCCATCAAGAGGATATTACAATCATAAATCTGTATGCACCAAAAACAGGGGCACAGCAGTTCATAAAACAAAACATACTTGACAATAAAACAGAAATAACCACCAACACCATCATAGCTGGGGACTTTAACACACCATTATCAGTAGTAGACAGATCATCCATACAGAAGCTCAACAGGGAAGTAAGAGAGCTCAACAAAACCATAGAGCACTTAGTCCTAACAGACATCTACAGAACTTTCCACCCCAAATTCACAGACTACACATTCTTCTCAGTGGCTCATGGATCATTCTCTAAAATAGACCATATACTGGGTCACAAAGATTGCCTCCACATATTTAGGAAAACCGACATAATTCCCTGCATGATATCAGATCATAATGCTATATTCCTAGAAATCAACAAAAAAAAAAACCAACAAGAACCCCAATGGCAACTGGAAACTGAATCGCACACTCTTAAACAATAAATGGATAGTGGATGAAATAAAAAAGGAAATTGCAAAATTCCTGGAATTGAATGACAACGAGAACACATCATACCAAAACTTATGGGATACAATGAAGGCAGTCCTCAGGGGAAAATTCATAGCACTAAATGCCTTCATAAAAAAGACAGAAAGATCCCAAATCAATAGCCTAACCATCCACCTAAAGGCATTGGAAAAACAAGAAAAATCCAACCCAAAGAGCTCCAGAGGAAAGAAATAATTAAAATCAGAGCATAAATTAATGAATTGGAAACCAAGGAAACAATTAAGGCAATTGACCAAATAAAGAGCTGGTTCTTTGAGAAAATAAACAAGATTGACAAACCTCTGGCCAATTTGATCAAGCAAAAAAAGGGGAAGCTTCAAATTAACAAAATTCAAAATGGAAAAGGAGAGATCACAACAGACATAAGTGAAATCGGAAGAATCATCAGGACTTATTTCCAAAACCTCTACTCTAGAAAACTGGGTAATGTGGAGGAGAAGGATAAATTCCTGGATGCATACCATCTATCAAAGATAAACTCAGAGCAGAATAATCACCTCAATGAACCCATCATACTCACAGAGATTGAAAAAGTAATAAGAAAACCTTCCCAAAAAGAAAAGTCCAGGACCAGATGGCTTCTCAGCCGAATACTATCAAACCTTCATGGAGGAACTCAAACCAATCTTCCCTAAACTGTGCCACACAATTGAAGAACAGGGAAAGCTACCCAGCTCTTTTTATGAAGCTAATATCACCCAAATCCCAAAACCAGGCAGAGATGCCGCAAGAAAAGAAAACTACCGGCCTATTTCCCTAATGAACTTAGATGCAAAGATCCTATACAAAATACTCGCAAACTGAATCCAACAACACATCAAAAGCATTATCTAACTTGACCAAGTGGGATTCAACCCAGTAACACAAGGGTGGTTCAACATACAGAAATCTGTCAATGTAATATACCACATAAACAAGGTTAAACATAAAAACCACATGATCATTTGATAGATGCAGAAAATGCCTTTGACATGATACAACATCACTTCATGATCAAAACATTGGAGAGAATTGGCATAGTTCATACATATCTTAACATAATAATGGCAATATACAAAGCTCCAAAGGCCCAAATAATACTTAATGGAGAGAGACTGGAGGAATTCCCATTAAGACCAGGAACAAGACAGGGATGTCCTCTCTCACCTCTGATTTTCAATATAGTACTGGAAGTCCTAGCTCAAGCAATAGGACAGGTGAAGGAAATAAAAGGGATGTAATTTGGAAGGGAAGAAGTTTTTAGCTCTATTCACTGATGACATGATTGTATATGTAAGAGACCCGAGAGACTCCATCCCAAAACTCCTGAAGCTGATTAACTCCTACAGCAAAGTAACAGGATACAAAATAGATGCACAAAAATCAGTAGCATTTCTATATGCAAATGACAAGGATACAGAGAAAGAAATAAGATACATAGTCCCATTTTCAATAGCAACAACAGCAACAAAAAATACCTTGGAATAACATTAACCAAGGAAGTGAAAGATCTATACAATGAAAATATAAAAACTCTCAAAACAGAAATTGAGGAGGACTTGAGAAGATGGAAAGACCTCCCATGGTCCTGGATAGGCAGAGTTAACATTATGAAGATGGCAATCCTACCATAGGCAATATATAGATTTAATGCAATTCCAATTAAAATCCCTACAGTGTTCTTCACAGAGATAGAAAAAATGATCTCAAATTTCATATGGAAAGGCAGAAGGCCTCGCATATCCAAAAATATCCTCAGCAAAAGAAATACCTCTGGTGGCATCACCATACCTGATCTAAAGCTATACTTCAAAGCCATAGTAATAAAAACAGTATGGTACTGGCAGAAAAACAGGAGTATAGACCAATGGAATAGACTTGAGGACCAGGATTATGGGTCCACCAACTATAGCTACTTGATATTTGACAAAGGCCCAAACAATACAGGCTGGAAAAAAGATAGCATCTTCAACAAATGGTGCTGGACAAACTGGATAACCACATGCAGGAAACTAAAACTTGATCCACACATTTCACCATGCACTACACTCAAATCCAAATGGATCAAAGACCTCAACATAAGACCAGAAACTCGAATACTACTAGAAGAAAATTTAGGAAATACGTTCCATGATATAGGAATGGAAAAAGACTTCCTGAACAAAACCCCAGTGGCTCAAGTTCTTAAATAGTCACTCAACCAATGGGATCATATGAAACTGAAGAGTTTCTTTACAGACAAGCATATAATAAGCAAAGCCAATAGAATACCCACAGAGTGGGAGAAAATATTTACAGGTTATCCAACTGATAGAGGCCTTATTTCTAGAATTTACAAAGAACTCAAAAGTCTAAACAATAAGAAGACAAATACCCCACTCACAAAATGGGGCAACTCATTGTCTAATCTAATTAGCAACAAATAACCTGACATGATGCCCACAGAAGTTCAATAGTAGCACACAGCCAGGGTGAGGAACCAACTGCTCTTGATTTGGCTAACTGATCTACTCAGTGGTACTAGACCCATAGCTGGAGCTGGGAAACAAGTCAGAACCATACCCAAACACAAGCCCACTCTACAATATTAAGCTATCATCAATCATGAGGAACAAGAGGGCCTACACCTATCAATCTGTCTATCAAACAAGTAAGTGTTGTTTCAATTTTCTTGGTGCTAACTTACTCTCCGTTGGAGAATTTGCTTCTCTTTTTCATATAGAAGCAGATCCTATGGAGAGAGCTGCCCCAACATACCTCAAAAGGGGTCCAACTGAAACTAAGGACAATTGGTGAAACAAGCAAGGGTGATGTTTTCCTGTGAACCGGATACCAGCACAAAGGGGAAGGAGACCAACGCAGAGAAAAATCAACTCCTACCAAATCAGAGAGCCAGAGCCTCCGAGGCCCCCAACACCTCAGCACTGAAGCAGACCAAAAATGAACCCAACATAGGTTTATAATGGGAGGGGGTAGATCATAGATGAGCCTAAACAATGGTACCAAACTGTCTGTATTTGATGAAAAGAAAACTAATAAATCAAAATAAAAAGAAAAAAAAAAAAAAGAAAAAGAAAAGAGAAGAGCACAATGGGAAGATGACCAGCATGTGATTTGTTCATCCAGTAAAGCTCATGATTAATAAAATTTTAAAAATTCAAAAATAAAGCGAATTGAAAACTTAGCTGGATTAATTAGCATACAATATTATCATGTAGATGAGGTCATGGAAAGTAAACTGCTTAAATATTAGTGTTTTTCCCCATGTAATTGATGGTGTGTCTCCACATTCATGAATATTTTTGTAAACTATATACTTGCCATCATAGCATTTTAGTGGGAAGAAGACTTGGAGATGAAATTGCATATGCTTCATTAGATAACTAGAAAACCCTGATTGTTATCATGCATTTTTATTATTACTATCTTGATTGCTGAAAACTCATGCCTCTTGGGCAATGCTAATCTATGCTATGTGATTTACAGTGGTGTTTTGTCCTTGTTATACTTAATTTAATCCTTCTCTTCCACTGATGAAGGGACATAAGAACAAGCTTGTAAATTAACTTGCCTTAATACATACATGTACCAGGGAGAACAAAGATTAAGGTTCATTTAGACTCAAACCTAAGGTTGAGCTGTTCTTCTATTCCTCACTGTCTTTGTTTGATGCTTCTATAGAGTACTGTCCAGTATGGCTTTTACTGACACCTCTACAAGGAAAAATGTAATATCATGCTCTTTCATACATGAAAAGGGGTGTTTATAGCTATTTTCTTTAAAATTTTAATATTTTGGGCTGGAGAGATGGCTTAGTGGTTAAGTTCTTGCCTGTGAAGCCTAAGGACCCCGGTTTAAGGCTTGATTCCCCAGGACCCACGTTAGCCAGATACACAAGGGGGTGCACACATCTGGAATTCATCTGCAGTGGCTGGAAGCCCTGGCACACCAAGTCTCTCTTTCTCTCTCTCTCTCTCCCTCTTTCTCTGTCACTCTCAAATAAATAAATAAAATTAAACCAAAAAAGTTTTAAAAATGAAAAAAACTTTAATATTTTATATGCATTGTATAAAACATCTCTGTATGTACATATGAAAATATAAAACCATATAGCATCAGCTTCATTGTATATGTTATAATTCACAAATCTTTGCTGACCTAGCAATGGTGTCACATGATAGTAAAGTGATTTTGGATTCAAACTATAGATTATTATATATGGATACAGTACCCTAAGAAAGTGTCATATAAAATTATTCAGTTGCTACTAGAGTCTGAAGTGAAATGCATGTTAAACAAACTTCCATAGACAATCTTATTTCTACATCTGTCCTAAAACTTAAATTTGTATCTGGCAGATTTACTAGGGAAAAATATGAAAACTCACTTAATATTTTTATATTTTATATGTACATGGGAGTCTTCAAAAGAAAAAAATATATATATATATATGACCTGATGAAATTGTTACAATCATGAGTTTACTGACTTTTTTAATTCAAAGAATAATAATTTATGGGGGAGTCATAAGAAGAAGTGGCTTGAGGTAAGCATGGTGGCTTATTGCTCTAATTTATGTATCCAGGAGGCTAAGTAAGGTAAGAGGCTTGCTACTATTTGGAGGCTATACTTGGTTAAATAATGACTAGCCAACCAGCTTTTACAAGAATATGAGACTGTCTCAAAAAAAAAAAAAAAAATCAAAAGGAAAAGAAGGGGACTTGGGCTAGGGCCAGTAAACTTTGAGAGGTGATCATGAAATATGGTGTTTGAGAGGAAGGAAGACATTTCCAAAGGCTTGCCATGTCCACTGCATTGTCTACTCTCAAGCACTAGCAATTACAATCTTCTCTAACTCTTGGTACTATAATTGTATATTCTATAGAAAATATCATGACGTGATTTTTGGCAAGAATGTACAGACCAGAAATCCATTCTTGCACTGGTATTTCAAGTACCTTTACATCAAAATAATCAATATCTCAAAGTGGAACATTAGAAGTGGAATATTTTAGAATCATTCAAAAGAAAAAGAGAAGTCTGGGCTGGAGAGATGGCTTAGCAGTTAAGGCATTTCGCTGCAAAGCCAGAGGATCCCAGTTTGATTCTCTAGGACCCATGTTAGTCAGATGCACAGGGGGCACATGCATCTGGAGTTTGTTTGCAGTGACCAGAGACCCTGGCACTCCATTCTCTGTCTCTCTTTATTTCTCTCAAATAAATAAATAAAATATATTAAAAAGAGAAAAAAATAGAGATTTTACAGATAAGTTAGAGGAACTAAACACTAGACTCCCATTCAATGTGAATTATCTGTCATCTTAGGTTGAAACCTCAGTCCACAAGTCATAGTATAACTCAGTTAAATAATTAAAATACTGCAAATCAAACCAAAGGATGAAAAGTTAAATACTTCATGTTATTATCTGCTTGAATTTGGTAGGTGTGATTTCTTTAGGCTAAGAATGAAGAAAAAATATCTTAGAGTCTTCACCTACCCTATTCTCTTCCTCCTTTAATGATGGTTGCTAGAGTTTGAAGACCTGGTCCCAAGCCAGTAGTGCTGTGGAAAGGTGCTGGGTCCTTTGTGAAGTGAAGTGAAGGAGGGCTCAGCTATGAACTTTAGTGCCAGCCCAACCCCCCGCCCCCACAACTACCTGCTCCTGCTCAGTCTAACCGCCCAGATTCCACAACATTGACAAAATAGTGCTAGTAGCTCAGGACCCAGTATATGGATAATGTTTTGCATTTCAACAATGACAATTGACCTGAAACATTTGTTGATGTTTTTCAATATAAATAACATTCTATTAAAATCCAGAATTTAGATGGTAATAAATTAATTTCCTCTGTCCATTTTTTTTCTTTATTTAAATTTCACTCTCAATAATTGAAATGAGCTTAATTTCAAAAATGTTACAAATAAATGAAGTGTGATTCCCTAAGTATTTGGGTTGTTACCAATTCCTAATAAAAATCTACCACATTTCTCAGGGGTAAAGAATTGATAAGTCATTTTAAACCCCAAAATAAATCAAAAGCTGTATCTTCCTGTGAAACATACATTCCAGATTAAAATTCTACCATGATGGTATTATGAAGAGTCAGAGGAGATTTTATGATGGATTGTTCAATTGTGTTAAATGTCCAAACTGTTTTTGATATTAATAAAATTTGCTATCAGAACTATTCCTGCTTTTTCCACTTTCCTTAAATTTCTAGGATGAGATATACTACATGAAAGAAAACACTTAGCATAATGTGTGAGGGACAGGTGAACACAGGAGAGCATGAGGTAGATTACTTTATAACCTACTGCAGCAACAATGACAGGATGTCGTGGGAAACAGCCTTGTCAAGCACTGATTGAAATTCCTGTGCTTTCTGACCCCAGATAGTCAAATAATTATGATGGGTAGAATATATATTTGACAGATACTGCTTGGGATTGTCTTAGGTGACAATTTTGACACATTATGGCTATTGAAACTGCCATCCAGACAAGTGAATGTACATTGCCTTTTGTCTTTAACAGCCAACTCAGTGGTACTCTAGAAACTGATATTCTTAAGCATATTATTTCCAAGAAAAATATTTTATCATCAAAGCAAGAAGGAATATGGAAATATTTTCACAGTATTTTTTATCTCTAATAATATTTATTGTGCTATAGGTGTTTCTCTGTGAGAATCTAAATTTTTGGTCATAGAAATAAATTATGGGGAAAATCCAGCATTGTTATATTTACTCATCTAGTTGCATAGTTCTGTGCCAAATAGGTCGTCTAGTACACAGAAATAGAGTAACAACATGGCCTCAGACTAGAAAAAAGTCGATGAGAAACCAGAAGCTTCACTGCTCTTTCTTAATTATTTTTCACTTTCTTCAGTCTTATAAAAACTTTAAAAGTGGGCTGGATAGATTGCTCAGTGATTAAGGTGCTTGCCTGCAGAGCCTAGTGACCCTGGTTTAGTTATCCAGTACCCACATAAAACCAGATGCACAAAGTGCCATATGCATCTGGGGTTTGTTTGCAGCGGCTAGAGGCCATGGCACACCCATTCACTCTGTTTGTCTTTCTCTCACTCTGTCTCTCTCTCCTTGCAATAAATAGATAAAAATGCATTAAAAAAAAAACAGAAAAAGTGCAGTCAAAATTGAAGTGCTAGAATTCTAGGTTCATTTGGGGAATAATGGGGGTCTAGAATTGAAGCCAAAGTCTGATATCCAGAC
Source organism: Jaculus jaculus (assembly GCF_020740685.1). Lineage (NCBI taxonomy): Eukaryota > Metazoa > Chordata > Mammalia > Rodentia > Dipodidae > Jaculus > Jaculus jaculus. The sequence goes on from NC_059104.1 coordinate 118,661,112, forward strand.
CAAGGCAGCAAAAGGGAAGTAGTTGTTTATGTCACTCATATATTTACTAGATTATGTACTTAAAACATTTACCTCTTTGCAATAAAATCACCACAGGGTGAAAGTATAGATTAACTATATTTAATTAAATGTACTTATTCAACTTAATTATATGACCTATGTTTAATAAAATCAAATATAATGGTTTGAGTGTAAGTTTGAAAATCTCACTGGCTAGGAGAAGATTTGCATCCTTAAGGGTTCTGGCAGTGGGAGGGGAGGCTACTAACTGTACTATTCAGCATTAAATTATAGCAGTCCATTGCAGTACAAGCAGTTAAAGTTCACACAAAAGAAAGGTGCAATACTTTTGTTTTGGATTTGATTTGCCCAAAGTGTTTCTTATTTATCTTAATGTTTATAGTCAATATAATTTAAAGTTTTAAAACATTTTTTACATTATATACCTCAATAAAAAGTCATTTAAACTATCCTAACAGCACTTTTTCTACCTCAGGGTATTTCTTCCTCATTAACAAAAGATTACTGTGAACCTGGTCTGATGGTGCACACTTGAAATTGAAGCATTTGGGAAGCCAAGGCAAGATTAGGATACATGAGATGCTATCTTCAAAATTAAATAGTGAGAAAAATGAGAGAGAGGGAGAAAATTCTCAAAAAAACTGGAGTCAGGGAGAACTGATAGTTTCTTTAGAGAAGTATCATTCATGTAAGGAAGAAAGAAGGACTGAGGAGACGGTTTAGCTGTTAAGGTGCTTGCCTGGGAACCCTAAGAACTCGGGTTTGATTCCCCAGTACCCATACACGTAAGCCTGATGCCACATGGTGGCTCATGCACCTAGAGTTAATTTGTAATGGCTAGGGCACCTGGCGTACCCATTGTTTCTCTCCCTTTCTCTCATAAATATATAAAATAATTTTTAAAAAACTTAAAAAGGAAGTGTTTCATCTCCAGCCCTGGAAGTAATAAATAGGTGAAGTCTTAAATATATCTATGCATATAACACACACACACACATATATATATGCCTATATATGTACATATATGTATATATACATATATATGTGTGTGTGTTATATATCTGTCATATATACATGTATATAGTTATGATCATTATAATTTATACCTATGCTGTTAACACACTGTGAGATAAGTTATTTTGTTTTCTACATATATCTTTTTTCTACTCCTGTATCAAGCAAATGTATCATTTATGCTTTACTACTTAGGGCATTTATGTCTTAGATGCTTGTACCACTTGAATTTCTGCCTCTTGTTTGCAAATATTTAAAAGCATTGAGGAGATTATCATATCATTAACTATTATCATAACACCTAGAAATAAATATTTGAGGACCATAGAAATAAGTCACTGCAATAAAAACATAAAGAAATAAAAATTAATACCACTTAAAATACTCATAGAGAGGATTTTTTTCTTTTAAAATCTAGATTGACGTGGTTAGTTTAAAAATGGAAAGAGGGAATATTATGAAAAGCTCCTGCCCATGAGAAGGTGTTGGGGATTAAGGCCCATCTGGAGATCCAACTTTCAGGTTGTTTTAAGAATGGAAGATGGGGCTGTGGTTAAAAGCATTTGTTTGCAAAGCCTGCAGGCCTGGATTCAAGTCCCCAGTACCCATGTAAAGCCAGATACATATAATGCCATATATGTCTGGAGTACCTTTGTAGTGACAAGAGGCTTTGTTGTGCCCGTGTTCATTCTCTCCTTCTTTCTGTCTCTATAAGCATATAAATAAAATATTATTTAAAAAAAGAATGAAAGGAGGACAGAAATTTTCATGTGACCATGGTATATAGATATGTAAAACATGTATGCAAGTCGAACATTTAACAAAAATAAGTCATAAAGAAATGTATATGAAAACAATTAATCATTTCATTTTATCATTTGTTAAAATGAAAGCAAACTAGCATACTAATAAGATGGACATACTTGCTTAGTTTTACACTAATAATACAATTTTGGCTAAACACAATATACTGCTGCAGAATCATAACATCTTCAAATATGTAATGGAACTCTGTCCTCTGAACAAAACAGCCATCACCATCTTCATCAGAGTAGGAGACCCACAAGATGGAATCTATGGACGTTCCTTCATAGAGGGAGTGGGAGGAGAGGGTCATCTCTATTCATTCCCTCCTATGACTCCACCCTGCTAAATGCAATTGTGCCCCAGCTGTGCATGGTATTAAGAGATGCTATAGTATGCTGCAGTTAGAAGGAAACTGGGAGAGATCCCATGTATTCAGCTGTGGGGAATTCATCATCCATGCCAGGATAGAAATTTTCAGTGATGCAGCTATTTTGGGGTCACCCACACTTATATAATTAAGTCAAATAAATGCTAAACCAGCTAAAACAAAGAACTTAAAATAAAATGAAAGGGTAGGTGGAAGCAAGTCTAAGTCTTCGGGCTGCCAGAACATCAAAATATTTAATTCCTTACATGGAAGGAACAGAGATGATGGATGTGATGCAACAAGATAAAACTAAATTAATGATTTCTGAGCAGTATCCTCTGACCAGCCAAGATGTGAAAAGAGAGGAGATTCAAATAATAATGGAAAGTAAAGGTTAGCATGTGTGACTATGTAGAGACCTGAAGAATTGTATTGAATTTGGTGAGTTTAATTTCTATTTCATCTTCCATGCATCACAGGATACCACACGAAACATTTTATACAAACATGATTAAATTCTCTTCCTTTCTTCTATCCTCTTCAAAGATTCCCTAGTCTCTGGATCCTTTCTACAACCTGATTTTCCTTAGAAAAAGGAACATTTTCTATCAATATTTGTACCTTGATTTTTATCCTACCAACCCATGTGTTGTGGCTAGCTTCGAGGTACTGGCAGAAAGAACCTGACTAAAATTAGTTGATGTGAAAAAAATTGCTTATTTTGGATTGAATGGATGCTTCATGATAGCAGGGAAAAGATGGCATGAGCAGAGGCTGGAAATCATCTCTCTGCCAACAGTAGATAGATAATAGCAGAAGAAGAGTGAGCTAAACACTGGCAAGGGGAAGCTGGCTATAACACTCATAAGCCTTTCTACAACAATTCCTCCTCTAGGAAGGTTTTATTTCCCAAATTGATACCAGTTGAGGGCCCCGACTTCTCTACCATCTGTAAAATAAAGTAGATCCTCCAAGCAAGGGTGGGGGTAGCTCTGATTAAGTGGGATATGTATATAGTTTTCAGAGATATTTTTGCGAGGATACCCACTCAAGTTGTCCAGAGAACACCGGGAGCTTCTTTCTGGTGGTTGTGAGCTTCCTTCCCATGGGACACTGAGTTGGTTTCTAGTTATGAGTTCCCTCCAACTGTGCAGGCCTAATGTCCAAGCAGAGAGCAGTTGGTTACCCACATACGCTGTGGTCCAGTATTGTCCAAATGTGTATTTCTTGCCCTCCTCATGGTGGATTGTGTGGCTTGAAGGGTCTCCTGATTATTTGTGATGTTGGTGACCATTGTCACCCATTAGCTCCCACAACACTTTCCAGTGTCATGAGGGCTTTCCAGGAGAGGCTTGTTTTTCTGTTCTATTCCTATGTAGTCTTTTGGTGTCCTGAAATGACAATCTGTGGTGTCTTAGGCAATAGTGTCTTACCTCTTAGCTCTTTTGAGTAACCAACTGCTTGGCAAAACACAGCATTGCTTTGAAGACCTCATGGGTCTTCCTGTGGGGAATAACACATCCCACCACTCAGTAACTTTATACCTATAAAAGTCACTAAATGCTATTTGTTAAGTAAACTTTTCAGATATTTCTTATCTAACATGTTCTTTAATCACAGTTGAATAGGTTTTGACCCTTATTATACTTCTTTATCAAAATTATTTTTATTTATCTCTCTCTCTCGTATATGTGTGTGTTTGTGTTTAAACAGGACATGTGTATGCCACAGAGGAAGACCCTGAGGTGTGTGTACTCTTCTTACATCTTCTTTCTGACAAGATCCTTTGACATTGCAAAGTAACAGCAGTCTACCTAGGTAGCAAGGGTCTGATTTTCCTCCTTGTCATAGGCATGTTGGGATGAAAATCATATCAGGCTTCATGAAAGTGGTGAGGAATCATACATTTGTCAGCAGATTTTGCTAGTAAGTGCCTTTAAATGCTGAGTCATCACTTCAGACCCCTTACTCTACTTATTGAAATAAATTTATTTAAGAGCCTTTACAACTTCAAGTCCTTCTGTTTTTCCTTTAAGTTTTTCATGCCTTCTTAAATCTTTAGTTAAATACTTCATTGCAAGGACTTGTAAACATTTATATACCACAAAGGAAAGCATTCTGTATAGATTTAAAGGACTTTTGGGGGCATCTCTCCTCTTTAAACTCTATTATTCTATACTATATGCAAGGAGATCCTAGTGTTAAAAATAAACATAATAAATGTTTGAGGTTTTTTTGGAACATTTAGCAATGAAGGAAGCAGGCTGGATCAAGACCATAAGTGGTTGAGGGCTTCACTCAATAGGAGAAGAAATATATTTATTATTTTTATTAGTTATGTACACAGTGTGTATATAGCAATGTTGGTACCATTGTTAGCCTCCTCCCTGTCCTCCCCCTCTGCAGGGACTCTCCTTATTGAGTAATGTGGGTTGTGCATTGTGGAGTTAGCCAATAGTTATGAGTAAGAGGCAATGTGTCTGTGCATAAAGTCACAACATGTGGCTCTAACAATCATTCCACCCCCTCTTCCACAAATTTCCTGAGCCATAATGGGTTCCTTTTTGGTCTGTTTCAGTGCTGGGATTTTAAGGACCTGTGTGTCTCTAGATATTTTGTTTGGTAGGAGTTGAGTGTTCTCTGTGTCTATCTCCTTCACCCTTGTGCTGGTACCAGCTTCACCAAGAAAGCAGCACTCTTGCTCATTTTCCCACATTCTCTATGGTTTCATCTGGGGCCCTGGTGAGGTGTCATGGGCTGATTCTCTCCTCAGCATCTGTGTCCATCTGAAAAAGAGAAGCATATTCTCCAACAGAGAGTGAAGTCAGCACCATATAAATGGGATAACCATTATTATTTTAGAGAGAATTGAATAGGTATAGGCCCTACTGTATCCCACAATTGGTAGGAGCTTGATAATAAAGAGTGGGCTCATTTCTTGGATATGATTATGACTTATTTCCCTGCTCTAGCTATGGGTTCTGTTCCACTTAATGGATTAGTTAGCCAAATCAAGAGCAGTTGGTTACTCACCATGGCTGTGTGCCACTATTGCACTTGTGTGAGCATCACATCAGGTTGTTTGCTGCTGAGTAGCTTAGACCACATGTTGCATGGACAGATGTTGCCCCCCCCCCCCCCAGTCATTCATGTAGCACCTACTGGCATTAGATGAATTAACTGTCTGGAGGCTGACTCTTTTCCAGATTTCAGCCAGGGCACTCCATATTCCATACCAATAGCATATGGTGTCTTCAGCAGTAGAGTCTTACTACTACTGTTTTATGGGTCATCAATTACTCTGACAGAAATCTGTCTTCTTTTAGGAAACCTTGTATGTATCTTTGACCAACAGCTCAATCTTAATAAGACATTCAAGGAAGAAATCAGGACAAAGAAAACATTAGATTGTGCTGCATTCAGGTGGGTGTTGCTGCACAAAGAACCCAACCAAGAGCAGCTTGTGGGAAGAAAATGTGTATTTTGGCTTATAGACTCAAGGGGAAGTTTCATGATGCCAGGGGGAAATGATGGCATCAGCAGAGGGTATAATCAGCTCCTGACAAACATCTGGTAGAAAACAGCAATAGGAGAGTGTGCCAAACACTTGCAAGGGGGAGTTGGCTATAACACACATAAGCCTGCCCCTAACCATACATCACCTCAGAAAGGTTCCATTTCCCAAGTTGCTACCAGCTGGGGTCCTAACTTTAAGAACACATAAGTTTATGGAGGATACCTGAATCAAACTACCACAGATTAGTTATATGTTTATTCCCTGTTTAGATGTCATTTGAAGTTTTCATATTGAAATTGCTAGTTCACACTATGGTTGGAGGTCTCTGATTGCAAGAGCTAAAGTTGGCTTTTTCCAGATGGGTTTTCATTAGCTTTCATAGGAATACAAAATGCTGAAGACATCTCAACTTTATTTTCTAATATTGATGTTGTTTATTTGCACTGTGATAACTTGATAACTCATAATAGCTCAGACCCCCAGACCTTATCAGAATAAAAGTGAATAACCCCAGTAAGAAAAGTACTCCAGTCAGCAAAAGTTGAGTGAGAGGAAAGGGAAACTGGATGGAGTGCAAAAGAAAAAAAAAAAAAAAAAAATATATATATATATATATATATATATATATATATATGAAAAAAAAAGCAAAAAGAGAGAGAAAAACAGGATAAAATTAAGGTTAGGCTTCATCCCACCCTCTCCATGGCCCTTTGGTTCAGGTGTTCCCTCTAAGGTCCTGAGGAGGGTTCAATCTTTTAGTCTGTCTTCTAGGATATAGTATTTTATGGTACCAGTTCCACTTGGGTCCAGTATTGTGTTCACGCCCCACCCTTAACAACCCACTCAAGCCTCTCAGAAGAAAGGAACCCATATATGAAACTGGGAAACAAGTCAGAATCACATCCAGATAACAAGTTTGCTCTCTGGTATTAAGCTCCCATCAATCTTGGGCTACAAGAGGGCCTACACCCATTAAATTCTCTCTAAACTAACAATGGTTATCCCATTTGACCTGCGATTACTTCACCCTACATTGGAGAATATGCTACACTTTTTGCAGATGGAAGTATGATCTAAGGAAAGATTTCATCGTACTTCACCAGGGCCCCAACTGAAACCATAGAAGAACTGGGGAAATGAGCAGAAGTGTTGCTTTCTCAGTAAACCTGATATCAACACAAGGGCTAAGGAGATGAACACTGATGACATTCAACTGCTATCAAATCAGAGATACAGAGGCTCCTAAGAGACCATCACTGAAGTAGACCTAAAATGAACCCAATATGGCTTAGATAAACTCACAAAAGAAGGGGAGAAAAGATCGTTAGAGCCACAAGTTGGGACAATATGCACAGAGACATTGCCTCTTCCCCATAACTGATGGAAATCCCTACAATATATGACCCACAATCCCCATGGGATTAACTGGCATCCCCAACTAGGAGCATCCTTTTGGAGGGAGGACAGAGATAAGGGTAAAGATGGTACAAATATGTGCTGTTTACATACTGAGTATGTCCATAACTAATTAAAAAGAAAAATAAACGATGAATTACCAACTACAGCCACATATCCAGATGCCCACGTGACTTTACAGGCATGTGACTGCTTTTCTTCATGTTTAATTTATATTTGAGTATTTTACTAATTACCTTTCCTCTTACTCTCAAAATGTTCAAGTGTAAGGTGGTGGTTTACTCTGAAAAGTGCTCCATAGCTTTGTATATTTTCTCATAGTCAATTTTGAGGTGGTAATATGCAAGGTTGAGCTTTACTAGAGAAATTTTCTCTCTTGGGGCAGGCTTTGGGGTATCATAGCTCACCCCCTCCATCTTTCCAGTGGCAAGAAGTGATGCCTAGCCTTGGTTCTATTATAGCATGAAGAAACATCTCCAAAAGATGGAAAACTTAGATAAAACTTATCTAAGTTATCTTATCTTCCCTAAACTCTGTTGGTCATATGTCTTTCCCCAGAGATGAGATGGCAACTGCAATAATAGGTAAGACCTTAACATGGTTTTAAGGTAAACATTTCAAGTACAAATTATTAATAATCTTTTGAGAGAATTAGTATTTCAGAAATGCACATGAAAATTTGCTGACCACTGTAGCACCCCTTGTAAAGAAGTGCAAATATATATATGTATATATATCTCCTGCATATATATAGTATATATGCAGGAGCAAAATATTTTCCACTACATGTGTAAGTATGTTGAACATTTGATAAAACTCTTTTCCAATTCTCGAGTTATTTTATATTATGTGTTGTGTTTTCACTATCAGTGAATAGGGTCACTATTCCACATCCTTATCAACACTGTGGTATACTCTACTTCCTTTCTTTCATTTTTCAGCATGTTCTTTTTCATTACATGTTAAAATGTTATATATGTATTTTATGACTTTAATGTGCATTCTTCTATCAATTAAACACATTAAGTTTTAAGTTAGTAGTCATTAGTATATTTTTATTGTATCTAAATTGTGCTGTGTATGGCATTGCATGTGTGTATGCCAAAGTAGCTGACATTGCACAGGTGTGTGGAGGCCAGAGGGTAGGTTTGATGTCCTGATCTATTACCCTACTATGACATTTTATGGAAGCAATTCTGTCATAGTACCCAAAGTTGCTAATTTTAGGTGAGACTGTGTGACTAGCAAACCTGAACATTCCTCCTTTCCTATTTCTCTTCAGTACCAAGGTTATATTGGTGAGGATCAAACTCAGGTCCACATGCTTGCACACTAAGTGCTCTTACTCACTGGTCTCTCTCCATAGCTCCCAATTCTATTTTTAATAACTAATTAAAATATGTATGTTTTTGTACATAAACAATAACCAATAACATATAATAATCATAATAACTAAATAATAATAGAGCCACAAGTTGGGACAATATGCATAGAGACATTATCCCTTATCCCAGTAATAATGATAAAATGATGCTGTCATTATTTGGTCAGCAAGTCTCGCCTGCATGACTAGGGTTATAAATGTTTATGGCTACACCCAGTTGTTTATGTGAGTGCTGGATGATTAAACAAGGGCAGTCTCAGGCCCTTATGCTGGCATAAGCACTGAACACCTGAACCATCTTCTAAGACCCATTTTTTGAGCTTTTTGAAAACAAACAATGATTTCATCTACCTACCCACAACATGTGCAAATAAATAATGTATTCTTCACTTCTACCTGCTGTGGTCCATGTACCCTGTTATAGCAAAACACTCTAGTATATGTGACACAAATGAAAGACCTGTACTTGTCACTGTCCTGCTGGTTCACAAGTCCATGTGATCATTGATACAGTTCTTAGTTAGTGCCTACTTACCAGGAGAAAATCATTTTACATTTTTTTATAATTTTACAAAATATACTTTGTTATTTCTTCTAAGCATTTTTTTTTGTTTTCTTTTCTAAGGGCTTAAGGTAATTGCTTAGTTCAAGAGTGCTGACATATTGTCTAAAGTTTCCTTTCATGAAAGTAATCTGTAATCACTGATCCCTTTTTATTATATTTTGTTTCAGGGATAATTTAATATTTACATCTAATTTCAAGTGCGTATTTATTTTTTCCAGCAATATTTTAGAGAAAAAAGTCTCCCTTACTGGATTAGTTTTGCAACCTTTGCTGAGAACAGTCAACAAGCAATGTTTGAGACAGTATTTAGTTCTTTATTGCATTTCAGTGATATATTCTACCTTTTGTCATTATCACACTTCCTTGATTACTCCAATTTAAAAATAATTGTTCAAATTATATCATTAAGTCCTCTAATTTGATTTCTGCTTTTAAATTAGATTTGGCTATTATTTATCATTTATATTTCTATATAAATTTTCTGCCAACTTGTCAAGTTCTATTTTAAGGGAAAAACAAATGACACTTTTCATTCTGACTACATTGAATCTACTTGTTTATGAAAAGAAACATTTTCATAATCTGAGTCCTTCAAATTCTTAAGTATATATGCCTATTTATTTAAATATTTTTTTTAATTCTTTTAGTATTTTGCAGTTTTAGTGACCAGGCATTGCATGTGCCTTATTAAACTCATCCCTAAATACTTTGTGGCTTTAAAAATATGATTTGTTATCATACTGAATTTTTAAACTTTTGTGATCAATTTGTTACTACTAATATACAAAGTAGGGCTGAAGAGATGGCTTAGCAGCTAAGGCACTTGCCTATAAAGCCAAAGGACACAGGTTTGATTCCCCAGTACCCATGTAAATCAGATACACAAATGGGCATTTGCATTCCGTGTCTTTGTAGTGGCCCTGGTGTGCCCAATCTTTCTCTATCTGTCTCTTCTCTCTATCTCCTTGCATATAAATAAAATAGAAAAAAAGCAAACAAACAAAGTAAAATTACAGTATCAATATATTCAGTGAGCCATATTCATTTATTGTTGCAATGCAATGTTGCTTTATACTTTGCTAGTTTTCTCCTAAGTGATTATGATATCTGAAAATGCAGATGGTTAAATTACTGTTTACTATCTATATTTTTATTTTATCTTGTTGAAATGGTAAAGACCTCTTTGACTCTGTGGGATATAAGTGGTTAAAGTGGTTTCCTTTCATTGTTATTTGTAACAGCCTCATTTTTTGGTATTATCCAGGGATAAGGGGTAATGAATGTATTTGAAGTATCCAGTGCACTACATTTCAGTACTTACTCAGATTCCATGAGTTGAATCTTAGAATCATGCCAGGATGTCTAAGCTTGATGGATTCCTTGGGAGTAGAGTGTCTGAAACAGGGATTTCTTAGATTTCATAATCAGTCAGACTTGATTGATTTTCCACAGAGGAAGATACTTATGCAAAGGAAAAGCAGTGTTATGAGGTGAGTATTTGTGTCATTTGAAAGTTCATATATTAAAGTGCTAAATTTAGAGATAATTAGTATTAGGTTAGGTTATATCATTGGAGCTCTCTTTATAAGAAAGGGAATTCTGTCTCTTATCTCTCCCACCTAATCCTCCTTTCCTTTACCTTTGAATTCTCTTTAACTTTCATCTCACCTCTGTCTCTAGTATGAAGCTATGAGAGTATGGCTATTTGTACCTGGCATGTCAGCACTTAATTGACATACAGCATCAACCATCCTACCCAGTTTATTCTGAAAGACACATTAAATTGAAACATGGACAGCATAGATGATCTGGAGATTGCCTCACATTCATTAGGTTAGACATTCTCAGGACCCCATAAGCCCATACAATAAGTAATGAACAAGCATTTAGGCAGTTAGCATCATCAGAGGACATGCAAGCTCAATAAAGTGTTATTTCCTTCTTTTCCTGATGAAAAACATGTAAGAATTACCTAGTTGGAAGGAAGTAGATGTATCAAAACTTTCTAGAAAAGGTCAGGTCAGCAATGTACTGCTTGTCTTGAGTTAACACCCATATAATAAACTAGTTGGATCATAAAATTAATATGTGCTTTTAAAAGTCTGTGTTTTCTGCTTTAGACCACTTAATACCAATTCAATCATGGTGTTTTTTATTATATAATATTCTTCTTAATAGCAAAATCCATAACAACTCTTTGTCTAGCAACAAAGTGTCTTATATTTTAGAAACACTGAAGCTTGAGTATACAGAGACAGTTATATAAAGACTAATAAAAGTGCAGAAGTCCCACAATTTTTCCTTTGGAAGATTTCCTGTGTCACCTTTGACTACTCACACCTAGCAAGTAGACTACCTCAAAGTTTCTGTTTTTTAACTTTGTAGGTAAGACCACATAATGTCCTCTAAGGCTGATTTCCCTATTTATGACTCCCTCTCTCTACAAATATGGTTTTATATTTATTTCAATTGATACACTCTTGTACAAATTCATAGAGTATAAGGAAATAATGTAATACAGAAGGTATTATTTTGTTCTACAATGATACTCCTTTTTGTTTTCTTTTTGGTTTTTCGAGATAGGGTCTCACACTCACTCTAGTCCAGGTGACCTGGAATTCACTATGTATTCTTAAGGTGGCCTCAAACTCACACTTATCCTGCTACATCTGCCTCCCAAGTGCTGGAATTAGAGGTGTGCATCACCATGCCAGGTTTTACAAGGATACTTGTAATTGTGATCTATGAAATATCCTTTATTGAAGTCCATACAATTGTTATGGTATTAGTGATGAACACTAAACTCCAGTTTTCAAGAATATCATATTAAAGTTGGTTACAGATAGGAATTACAATAAAAGGAAAGTGAAAAAAAAGTCTAGTTACTTAGGATGTATTATAATATAGTATGAAAATCAGCTAACTAAAATTTTTAACATTTTAGATCTCTAGAGCTACATAGTAAGGCACTCCAAATTATAGTGTTTTTAAGTAACATTAACTTAAGTGATGAATGTGTGAAAACTGCATTCTTGCTGTAAACATCTTTCAGCATTGTGAGGCCTCAGCTAGGGGCTGTTTTCAACAGAAGGATTGCTTAGTCATGCTTGCTATCTGAGCTTGGAACACCTAAGCAACCTGGGACTGGAACAACTGGGGTTAATAGTTTATATCTAACTTTCCATATTCAGACTGTCCACATGGTCTCTCCAGAATGACCATTTTAGCACAGAATGATTTCCTATCAATAGCTTCAAGACCTCTCACATGCATCATACCACTGGGAGCAAGGCATATACAAGACCTATATTATGTGGCCTTGCCTCAGAGGATGTAGTGGCACTTTAACCATAATATGGCTTTCTAAATTGAAATTATTCTGTAACTCCAACATAGAAAGGTGGCAATAACATACTACAAGGAGAGGACATAGGAATATTGCATTTGGAAAAATCAATGCAATGATAGCTGCATAGTAAAGCAAGTCTAAGACAGGAAAGATGGCTCAGCATGTAAGGAGCTTGTCTGTAAAGCTTAACAACCCAAATTTGCTTCCCAGTACCCACATAAAGCTAGATGAACAAGATGGTCCATGCATCTAGAGTTCATTTACAATGGCTGGAGGCCCCGACATGCTCATTCGTTTCTACCCCTGCCCCCATCCTAGCACTAAGGAGGCAGAGTTAGAAGGATAACTGTGAGCTTGAGGCCAACTTGGGTCTACAGAGGATTTCCAAGTTAGCCTGAACTAGAACAATATCCTACCTCAAAATAAGAAAAAAAACTACCATATACTGTATACATTACTTTTTATAGTGATTTTGATTGACAACTTGACTCAATTTAAAATTATCTAAGCATCTAGAATACACAGATCTGGGCATGTTTATAAATTACTACAAGACAGAGTTAACTGAGAAAGGAAAGTTCACCCACCCTCAAAGTCCCCTTCAGTAGGGCAGCCAGATACAAAGATTCACAAGAAAGTAGTCCTGCCTGCCGCCCTTGCTTCCTGGTGAGCAAGAATATCTATTGCTGTGCTGCCATCCTTCCCTATCATAGGACTCCAAGTTCTTCAGCCTTTCCATGGGTACAGAATAACAGTGACTGCCTAGGGTACTTCTGAACTGCCCACACTGGATGGGGACTGAATGCTGAGGCATCCAGCTCTGTGGACTGAATAGTTGCTGAGCCTGTCTAGCACATACATGGTTACTGTTAAACTACACAGTGACCTGTGTTATAAGCAGTGTTCTGTAAGCCAAAGTAATAAATCATGTAGATATGTTTTATTGATTCTGTTCCTGTAAAAATCCCTCCCTAGTACCTCTCAAACAAGTTACTTAGAATCAAATTTTATATCCAAATATGAAAAAGCTAAATAGCAGTACTGTTCAACAGAATTTTCTTGGATGCAGGCAATGATCTTGGTTCTATCCTACCCATTGTAGTAGTTACTAGCCACAAGTTCTTGGTTCTATCTTTTTTAGTAGTCAATAGCCACAAGTAACTACTAAGGATTTTAAGTGTGGCTAAAAGAATGAATATTATATTTTATCAAATGTAAAGTGATTTAAATGTAATTTAAATATTCATGAGCTCATTTCAACTTTATATATAGTCTAAGAATTCTGGGACAAATACCAGTCCATAAAAATCTACAGTATCAGAATATTGTAATCAGTTATAACATTTTATTTTTTAAATATTTTATTATATTTGATTGTATGCATGTGAGTGTGGGCATGCTGGTACCACAGCACACATGAAAAAGTTGAAGGACAATCTGTAGCATCAGTCTTTGCTTTCCACTTTGTTTAAGATATGGTCTCTTGGTGTTCCCCCTTATGTGTGCTGGGTAGCTCTCTTCTAAGCTTATGGCATTTTCCCCATTCCTCATTTCACTTCCAGAAGGATCTAATTATAGAAGCTCACCACTGAGTCTGGCTTTCCATGGGTCCTGAGGATCCAGACACAGGTATTCTCACTTGCATGGAGAGTGATTTTACTTCTGTGCCATCCTTCCAGCCCTCAAGTATGCTTTTAAAGAAAATCAAATCAAAACAGTTGGATTAAAACAGTCATTATTTTTTTTTTTGGCTTAAGATGTTATATTATACCTTGTGCTTCAAGGTTATTTAGGGTTTTATAATGACAACACAAATATTGGGAAATTTAATATAAAAAATCTAGCCTCAAGGAAACACTTGTCAAGCCATCTACTTTGCTAGCATTATTATTTTTGTTATTATTTTGCAATGTGACATTTTAATATCTCACATGCTCCAAGAAGTTGGCTAACAATGAAAATATAAAAGCTTCCCTGAAAATGTTCTGAATATTATCACTTTTTCTTAAATATTGTTAATATAAAGCTACTCTTGCAAGAAATAAGTTATTGCATCATTGCGTTGTTCAGGGTCTATAGATTTTGCATGGCTTGTTAGACCTCAGTAGTTGATCTTGGGGCAAGGCCATCTTAAACCTTACTAGTTCCCTTCAAATTATCTCCCTTGAAAAATGTACAACACAGTCTCGTCATAGACTTTTAACTATGGAGTGGTTTACAGGTCCTTTGAATGAAACAACAGTCACTTTTTTTTTTCTACAAAAGAAAGTATATTGAATCATTATATTTTGAAGGAAAGATGAAGTTTCATAAATACAGTCTGAATCCAAATATGATCAATGGAGAGACAATATATCTATCACACCTACTTTAAGTAACATATCTGAATATACCCAGTTGCTTGAAAGGTTCAAAGAGTGCCTAGAAAGAATATGTTTTCTTTTACAGTGTTCTTGTTTATAGAATCTGAACCACACATTAGTCATTTTACTTTCAAATACTGAATTCCTTTCACTTTTTCTTCATGAGAAATCAAACTTGGCAGAGAAGATGAAAGGGAGTAATTAAGACTGATTATTCTGTGAGTTGTAATTCATGGTTCTTGCTGATCAGCAATGAACAATTTTTAAAAGGTTGACTTTTATTTTGATGTTTGCTTGCTACATGGAGGATAAGAATAGCTTTACCCCATGTGTGGCTAAGGAGTGAATGCAAATATTTGTAGATAGAATAAACCTATGCAGGCAGGGTCCACAGATGTAAATATCCACATCTATATTTCCCTGGCATTTCCCTTTAACAATCCCTGTTGGAGGAGTGTGACAAATCTGAAGATGCCTGGCCAAGTGTCTGCACTCACTAAGATTCACAGAGACAGGGAAATGCATGGAGGAAGACATAGTCCCTTGACAAGTAGAATGTTGATGTCAGGGACCAAGTATTGGCTTTCTCTGCCCTATATAATAGCAAAGAAAAAAAAAATAGAAAATCGAGTGAGAGTGATCTCAGATTAGTGAAGTTGGTGGATTGTGTGTTGTTTGTTTCTAAGAAAACACATTTTTCGGTTTATGAAACTGAGTAAATATGGTATCCAAAGACATGAACAAATTTTTAGTGCAACTCTGTTGTCACCTCAGTGAACTGCCTAACAAATTAATTCCCCTCTGAGACTTCTGATCTGGATCTGGAAGAAAAGGGCAATACTAATGCCAAAACAGTGGGCATATTTCAAGAAATACATAGCTAAAGCAAGCTAAACCACATTTACTCCAGAGTAATGCTTTACAAACCTTAGTAGGCACCTGGAAACTAGTGAAAGCAGGACTTCTGGTCAAATACAGAGGCAATGATTGCTGGCAAATTCACTGGCATTCACCTGTCACTTGTCTGTCTATTGTCTGTCTAAGCAAGTGCTCCCACATAACAGAAATAGGGAGAAAGGAGTGGAGGAGAGAATTCAGTAGACTTTTCATCAGGAAGAAACAACATAGACTCTATAGATACATGCCAAAAGAGGCCAGATTGGGAACATGGTGAAATATCATGAAAATATTAGGCTACATAGGAGCAGTACCTTATAGGATTAATCTTTTTAGTCATTTTAACAATCTATCTTATAATTAGTAGATATTCATTATATAAAAATATAGATTCATGATGATATTTTCATTCCCATGTGTATTGTACTTTGTTTATTTCTACTCTCATTCAGCTCTTTTGTTCTGCCTCTTTTCTCACACTGGGACTCTCCACTTGCCCATTCTGATGTAATTTGATACCATGTGCAAATAGCATAAAGCTATTGTCACATGATAGTAAACACGTAGCTCTTCATAATTTCACATTAGAACAAAAGGTATGTTTTACCTTATGAAATAGGAAATAACTGAATGATATCTCATTTACATTTTGAACATTGAATAGTATCCTTCAAAAATGCATGAACAATGGAAACCTAGGAATGAAACATTATTTGTAAAGATTTTTTTCAGATTTGCAATGATTAAGAATCAAAATGGGATGTTTGTTTTTAACCAAAGGGGGATATCTTTATAAGAGAGGGAACACAATTCATAGTCAGAATAAAAAGATACTCAGATAGATGGTGTTGCAGTCATGTTCGCACTACTGACAGAAATCACCTGATCAGGAGCAGCTTTTGAGAAAGAAATGTTTATTTTAGCATATAGACTCAAGGGGAAGCTCCATGGTGGCAGGAAAAATGATGGCATGATCAGAGGGTGGACATCACCCCCAGGCCAACCTAAGGTGGACAATAGCAACAGGAGAGTTGCCAAACACTGGCAAGGGGACATTTTTTTTTTTAATATTTTATTTATTTATTTGAAAGTGACAGAGACAGAGAGAAAGACAGATAGAGGGAGAGAGAGAGAGAATGGGCGCGCCAGGGCTTCCAACCTCTGCAAACGAACTCCAGATGCGTGCACCCCCTTGTGCATCTGGCTAACGTGGGACCTGGGGAACCAAGCCTCGAACTGGGGTCCTATGGCTTCACAGGCGAACGCTTAACCGCTAAGCCATCACTCCAGCCTGACATTGGTTTTAATACCCATAAGCTCATCCCCAACAATACACTCCCTCCAGGAGGTATTAGTTCCCAAATCTCCATCAGCTGGGAACCTGACATTCGGAACACTAATGTTTATGGGGGATTCCTGAATCAAGCCACCACATTCTGTCTCTCTCCCCCATAAACTGTCAATCATCCATGATGTAAAATGCAATGAATTCAGTCTAACTTTCAGTGTCCCCACATTTTTACCAATCCTTATGATGTTCAAACATCCCTATAATCCAAGGTCTTTTAACTGATCCATAATACTAAAAAAAAAGAAAAAAAATCCCTCCAAAACTCATAATGGCATAGAATAAACAGTCATACAGCAAAAGATGGCATTGGGCATAGCAAAGAAATATTCAGCCAATACAACATTTAAAACAACCAAGGAAGACATCAAACTTTGCAGCTTCAAGGCCAACAACTCTAGTCCCTGAAAAATCTCCAAGTCCAGTAATTCTAACGAGCAACAAGTCTCTGGAGTTCCAATTCTGCCTCTCTCTCTAGGCTACTCAAAGTCTTGGAAACTTCATCAGGTCAGGCATCTCTCCTTGGCAGCCATCTTGTTGTCCTGGCATTTTCACTGTGTCTCCACTGCAAGCCATGGTTCATCCTCACTACTCCATCAGGTTTCCATGCAGGCAACCAACAAACCTGCTTCACACTGTCCATGGCCATTTCCAAAAAACAGGACCTTGTTGCAAATTCAATAACCGTCTCTTTCCTGCATTTCTTATACTCCATAATACTAGGTAGGGTGCCAGTTTGTTAGGCCCTGGGATGGGGGTAATAAAGCAGACTTTGAAGAATAGGATACTCCTTGAGCATTCAGGCCCCATCAAAAGAGCCTACATTCTTTTTGTTGTGCCAGTGAAGGTCATCTGGCACAATCGCAATGGTTGTAATCTCTCAGTTGCAGCTGAACAGGTAGCAATTTCCCCTAAAGATTTCATTTATTCAATGCCATATCCTTCTTCACACACCAGTCCATTTTGATGCAATGCAACCCTGTACAACTTCTCAGGACATGGGCACAACAGCAAGCCTCTCACACAAACTGCTTGTAAGCCAGACCAGGCAAAGCTCTTTCTTTTTCTTTTTTCTTTTTTATAATTAACAACTTCCATGATTGTAAACAATATCCTATGTAATTCCCTCCCTTCCCTCACTTTCCCCTGTGAAACTCCACTCTCTGCCATGTCCCCTTCCCCTCTCAATCACTTTCTCTTTTATTTTGATGTCATCATCTTTTCCTCCTATTATGATGGTCTTGTGTAGACAGTGTCAGACACTGTGAGGTCATGGCTATCCAGGCTGTTTTGTGTATGGAAGATTATGTTGTAAGGAGACCTACCTTTCCTTTGGCTCTTAAATTCTCCTTGTCACCTCTTCCACAATGGACCCTAAGCCTTAGCATGTGAAAGTTCTTTCTAACCTTCACAAGCCAAACCTCAAAGTCCATAGCTTGTATTGCATTCAGGTCTTTCAAGTTTGACCAGAATAGTCAATCAAGCTGTACTTAAGATGCACTGTAAGGCATCTGTTAGGCCAAGGTTTCAAATCTTTTCGCATTTCTCTTGAAAATCAGTTCCAAAAGGCCAAAGTCTCACAGTCAGGTGTCCAGCAACAATCACACTACTCCAGTGCCAACTTTACTGTCACAGTCAGGTTCACATTGCTGGCAGAAATTACCCGACCAGGAGAAGCTTTTGAATAAAACAGGGTTTATTTTGGCTTACAGACTTGAGGGGAAACTTCATTGTGGCAGGGTAAAATGATGGCATGGGCAGAGGGTGGACATCATGTGGCTAACATCAGGTGGTCAATAGCAACAGAAGAGCGTGCCAAACACTGGCAAGGGGAAACTGGCTATAATACCCATAAGCCCACACCCAACAATACACTGCCTCCAGGAGGCATTAGTCCCAAAATTCCCATCAGCAGGGAACCTAACATTCAGAACACCTAAGTTTAAGGAGGACACCTGAATCAAAACACCATAGATGGTGATGTGTCTACAATCCATGGTATGTCAAGGATTGCCAATAACTGTTGACCAGCTGATATGTTGAATTTGATGTTCTTGTCTTTTGAAGCATGAGCAAGTAAGTTTTATTGTATTGTATTTAATTTGCTGTTATTAGTTAAGGTATTCATAGAAAACCAATATGTCATATTCACAAAAATAGAGAAGCAAGAAATTGAATGTTGCAAATGATACTTGATGAAAGTTTTTCTGTTGTTTATGTCTTCTCACAGAAATCACCTGAGAAACAAATGCAGCTAAGCCAAAGTTTATTCATCAAAATAAATAGGCACTCCACAGAGAGAATGACGTGTGCTGTCTGTCAAGGGGTTGGGGATGTGAAGCTACACAGAGGGTCCTTTTCTGTGAATATTTAAGGAGTTTTATGATAATTTATGAGGTGCATAGCATATTCATGGGGGAATTGTCATCCCTTTTCCCTCACAATCATAGTGAATGAGATCTTACATTTAAGGTAATTATTCTTATAATCGTCTTGAAAAGACCACAAGGCTGGGTACAATGTCATAATGCAAATGATGTTATAATGAATCTAGTGTCTTTTGAGGAAGCACAGCCTGCAATAGTACATAGGTACAGATAGGAAAGTGCCCTGTAACCTTAGTTTCTGATACAGTAGAAAGAGTTTAACTGTAATTCAAAGAAGTTTTACCACCAAAGAGCATCCTGACAGGATACACAGCTAATGTGTGACCAAGATACAGCTGTATTTTCTTTTATTGTCTCATGCCAATCTGCCTACCTAACCAGGAGATACAGCTACTCAAAGACACCCACAGTCTTCCTTGGTCATGTTACCAATCACTTCTTGTTTTCTCCATATTAGAAATATATCCTGTAGGAGGCTTTTTACCTATGATGAGGTCTTTGGTTCATTCCCAGTACATCAAAGAATAACTAAAATCTACCAAATAAAAATGCCTTCAGGGGTTGAAGAGGGGTCTCAACAGCTTAAGTGCTTGAGTGCAAATCCTGAAGGCCTGGGTTTGGTTGATTCCCTAGTACCCATGTAAAGCCAGATGTACAGAATAGCACATGCATCTGGAGTTTGCAGAAGTATGAGGGCCTGTGACACCACTTCTCCCTATCTCTCTCTCCCTCACTCACTTTCTTTCTTCCCTTTCAAATAAGTAATAAAAATCTATTTAAAGAAAACATCTTCAGTATGAGCTGAGGCTGGTCATGGAGGCCTATCTTGTAGCTAGACCAGGCTAGGCTAAACAGTCCAAGGTGACTCAAATTCAAATTAAAAAACAAAAGTGAGAGGCTGGAGAGATTTCTCAGTGGTTAAGGTACTTGCCTGCAAAGCCTTGAGATCTGGGTTTTATTCCCCAGAACCCATGAAAGCCAGATGCACAAAATGAGGCATACATTTGGAGTTTGTTTACAGTGGATGGAAGCACTGTCCTGCCCATATTCTCTCTCTGTGTGTGTGTATGTCTTTCTCTCTCTCCTTGTGTCTTTGTCTCTATATCTCTCTGTATACAAATAAATTAATTAATTAAAAAATAGAAAAATAAAAAATAATTGAAAGTGTTTACCTTTTATTTTTGTCTTCCACTAGTTGTTATACTCTGATATTGTAAACAATATTGTTGAGTTGTGTTAACAATAGCCCATGATTTAATTAGCCATTATTTAATGCCTGAAAAAATGTTCTCTGCATTATACTTCTCTTGTTACAGTTTTCTGTACTTCCTTGTGGAACTTTACTTTCAATTTTGACCTTTTTCACTTCCTTGCACTATCCATTCTGTCACTACTTCCCTAATAACAATGTTATTTTCATTTTTGTTTCCTTTCACATATTCAGCACAGTTAGTACATGTTTTAAGTCAAATACCTGGCACTGGAGCCAAATACCCATGAATTTCTGTCTCTTTCCAAGCAAGCAAAAGTCTTCTAGGCACAAAAAAGGTAAAATGTTTTCCACTAAAGCATGAGAACATGAGATCCTTCATCAGCACACATATAAAACACTGGTTGTAGCTGTGCATGCCTACCATACCAGAGCAAGGAAGGCTGAGACATGAAGATCCCTGCACTTGCTGGGCAGCTAATCTGTTTGAGCCAGTGAGAAATCTGTTTCAAAATAAAATAAAAATAAACCTCTACACATGAGCATACACAGATGCACACCCATAAATATGTGTGTACACACACACACACTGAATATCCACAGAAGTAAATGGGTAGGATAAGATATAGAACACTATAAACCCACAAAAACTATGTAGCTTATACAGACATAGACACATAGGCATGTGTTTGCATCTCTTGTGTTTAGCAAACAGTTCTTGGCTTTGACTTTATTTTGATTTCCTGATTTTTCAAAGACCCAAAGAGAAATCAGTTTTTCTGCACAGCTGTTCGCCAGCGAGAGAATAACACAGAGGAGGCTATAACATATGGTCATCAACATGATGCAGGTTCAATTTGAGATACAAAATAGATGATATTACCATTCTCAACTGCTCTTCTAAATAGCAATTATCAAATATTTTCAGGTCATCTCAAAACTATCTTTCCTGGTCACATCTCAATACATACCCTCATCTGTATCCATCAGAAAATGGGTGATTTATGCAATTTTAATTAGTTTATGAATAATTCATAAAAGAAGAAGCCACTCATTCCTTAAAGGGATTTTTAAAATATAAAGCAAAAGGCAAATGTTGACACACTTATGGGAACTAAGTTTTCAGATAACTCTTTAGGGAGTATGGTCTACCTTCACTTTCAGTTCAAGTTTATGATTATAAATAAAAACAACTGATGCATCAGTACTTTCACTGAGGTGGCTATAGGAATGCTTAATTATTTTAATATATTTACTTATTTATGAGGGGGGGAGGGAGGGAGGGAGAAAACGAGCATGACAATGCCTCTAGCCACTGCAAGAGAACAACATATGCATGCTTCACCTTGTTCATATGCCTTAAGTGGGTCCTAGAATTTGAACTTGGGTCCCTAAATTTCACAGACAAGTGCCTTATCTGCTAAACCATCTCTTCAGCCCAGGAAAGCTTAATTTTGTTAGAGGCAGCATCATATTTAAATGCAATCATATTTGACTATTGTGGGTATATTTAAGCCAATATTTCAATGCTTAAAATCCCCCAAAATCCCAATGTGTGCATTTAATATTTCTTGCATTAATTTTGCTGTGTGTGTGTATGTGTGTGTGTGTGTGTGTGTGTGTGTGTGTAGGATACGATAGAGGCTTCAAATATGTTTAACATATGGTACTCAAGATGCTTATATACTATATTTAAATGTTGTTTGTGGGCATGTGGGTTAAATACCACCCACATACCTGTTTGTTTTGCTTGCATGGTATTCTTTTGTTTTATAAATTTGTGTTATGATTTTTCAAAATGTGATGACAAGTGACATTTTTTACATATGTTAGCATTCTGACTTATCTTGAGAAATCAAGACATCCTAGACACTGAGGCTCATTGTAATCCCCATGTATTCATAAAATGTGTGGTTTTACACAGACAATCAACCATGTATATTACTACTAGCTCTTAGAATATTGGTACAATGAATTATTTTGTGGTGATTCTGTGCTATGTCTACTTAGATTGAACCTTGCTTCCTAGAATTCTTGTTTGTGTTTTCCAATCTATGCATCTGAGAGTGTAGTGCCTGTGATGGATGTGGAGCGCCAAAGAAAAACTGACCATTTCTGTAGCTCACCCAGGTGAAAGCACACTGTTGGTTAACCTACTTGCTGTTAAGCAGCAGCTGATCATGAATGGTATGCCTTTTCTTGGATGTTCTAGTTTCTCCAACTCCGGGCAAATTTTTGTCTCATTTTGCAACATAGGGTCCCATTGTTTTGTGTGTGGTATATTCTCAGTAGCAAAGTTACCAGTTTTAGTCTTTCGTCCTAAGCTCCAATTTAAGCTTATGACTTCCATTTGTTCTTCATAGCCACTTTTTCTTAGTTGCTAGTGTTTCAGTTGGTAAATGCCAAGCTCCAACACCAGGTAAGAAGACAGCCAGCAGAAAGGGATTGAAGGATGGATGAGATCATACAAAGCATAGTTAAATCTGTATCAAACCTATATCTAAGATAGTTGAGTGATTAACAGTTGAGAATCTTGTTCTGTGAAAGTTGTCAATAGATAAATATGAGATAATCAACACAATGCAGGCTTCTTCTTCATGCTGAAATAATACTGTTCATATTTCATCAATAATTTATAAATTTGAAAGAATAAATCTTCCTTACATTTACATTTTGTTTTGTAGATAAAAGAATTATATTTTATAAATATTTCAGACTTTAATAAAATAAGAAACAGACTACTTGTCTAGCAAAGATAACAAGGCAAGCACTAATCTAAGCATGCTGTCCCACCCTTGCATGCAGGAGTCCCTTACCTCTACTCCAGAAGGAAACTTACAGTAGAATATAAGGCAGCATATAATTGTCGTCATCTGAGAGGTAGAATTCTCTGTGTCTTTACTGATCATTATAATGCTTTAACAAAGGGTCATAATTTGAGCTAATGGTACTTAGAGATAGCTACAAAGGAGAAATAAATTTCTTAGCATTAAATTTAAGGTCTATTTATAGTTAGGATAGTAATTTCTGTACATGTAGTTTCTCAATCTATTTTTCTTCTAAGCAAGAGATCCTTTGGTAAGTGATAATCTATATTACACCTTTCATATGTATTAGGGCTACACAGTATATAAGCCTCTTTCTAGCTATTGGAGAACCATGAACTTTTGCATACCCTGTCCCTTAGTGGTCACAATGACTATGGAAGAAATCTGCTTATATAGGATTCACTCTCCAGACAATTATATCCCTGAAATATACTCAAGGTAAGTTATAATTTCTATCCAAATATCTATTATTTTGTTTTGAAAACTAATGTTAAACACGATTTTGATATACTAGTTTTGAGCCCCAAAATAAGTGTTTCTACTGTACTTCAATTTTATACCTGGCCATGGTAATTGCTTTAAAATGTTCTCAGTACCCTCTGAGATTATCTGTTGATTGCAGTCTCCATACCGCCCTGCCTATATTGCTGAAATGAATTATCTGAAGTATATTGATTTTAAAAAGAAAAGTGGTAAGGGTCATTTGGCAAAAGGCAGAGATCCCATGCAGAAGAGAAAAAATACATCTCAAGTTAGGAAGGCAAAGATGTTGGTGGGATGGAGCTAGGCTCAGAATTTTACAACTAGTAGTCAGGACATACTCAGTATATGCCCTAGTACTAATATAAGTATTCCATTCCCAAACAGCTCCTAACTACCCCTTACTAGGCTAATTTTCATATGTGTGTGTGTATGTATGTACAACCACACACACACACACCTTTAATCCCAGACTTGGGAAACAAAAGAGGGAGGATCTCAGTGAGTTCGAGGCCACCTGGGACTACCTAGTGAATTCCAGGTCAGCCTGGGCTGGAGTGAAATCCTAACTCAAAACAAACAAACAAAAATAATAATGAGATAAAATAAATAAATAAATATAACTAACTTAGATACAGTTCAGGAAAACTAATTTTAAATTGGCTATTTGTTGTGGCCAACTTTGAATTTTGGGACAAATACCTGACCAAAGGAACAAAAGGGTTTATTTCAGGCTTACAAATTCCAGGGGAACACCATCAATGGCAGAAGGAGCCAGCTCATTTTCATAGATCTAAGCAGAGACACCATCAAACAGACAGCAAACACCAAAACACAGTATGAACAAACTCAGCTGGAAACTGCTCTCTTCATACCTTGGGGCTCCACTCAGATCTTCTCCCATTGACATACCCCCTGTAGCAGGAATCTGCCTGATAGGGGCTTAAATTGAAAGCTCAATTTTTTTTTTCATATATAAATAGTTATTGAGTTGTACTAAATACCAGGTGAGAATATGTGTTGATATTTATTTATTTTTTTTTTTTTAAGTTGAGAGTGACAGACAAAGAGGCAGAGAGAGAGAGAGAGAATGAGAGCACCAGGGCCTCCAGCTACTGCAACCGAACTCTAGACGCTTGTGCCCCCTTGTGCATCTGGCGAACATGAGTCCTGGGGAATTGAGCCTTGAACTGGGATCCTTAGGCTTCACAGGCAAGCTCTTAACCACTAAGCCTTCTCTCCAGCCTGTAAGCTCAATGTTAATAAAATACCTGTCTATGAAGCCGAACATTCAAATTATCACATTCAAACTACCAAACTATTCATTTTGAATTTTTATTGTGTAAAGTGAATCCACATATGCTAATTTTAATGCATCTAAGGTTTATATCCAGATTGAGAATACATATTTTTCTTGTTTTGCTTTTAGAGGTAAGGTTGCACTCAAGCCCTGGCTGACCTGAAAGTCACTATGTAGTCTCAGGCTGACTTTGAACTGACTGATCCTCCTACACCTGCCTCAAAAGTTGTGGGATTAAAGGTGTGTGCCACCATGCCCAGTTGAGAATATATTTTTAAGATGAACTTTCTATCCAGAGGCCAGTATTTTCCATAGATAATTTTTCTTTGTATGTCTGTACATCATACCTGGCAGTGATGTAATTACTGAGCATTTGCCAAGTGATAAATATAGGTGCCTGACACTGGGAAAAATTTGAGAATACACACATGTCTGATTTAGGGGATACCCAAAACAACTTTCTTATTTAACACTCTTGAGGAGATTATTCATATTTTGAAGAATATCAATCATAAAATTGCACTTAAAATTTGTTTTTACTTAAGTCACTAAATTTCAACAAAATGTTCATTTGTAGAGATCTATTTAAGCCATGGTTATGCTGACTGACTAAGATTTTTATGATTCTGGATTTTATCCAAAGTGGGCGTATTTCAGGTTAACACAATGTTTGAAGAATTATATTGAAGTTTTGTTTTAAAAGGCTTCTATGAATTTTTATTTTAATATCTCTGACTATGCAAATATAAAAGACTTCTAATATTCAAATATTCAAGGAGGGTATTAAACTGATATAAAATAATAAATTCAGAACAAAAACATACCATGTAAGGAAAGTTAGACACATAGGAAACTATGAATAAAACATTAAATAATAATATGTGAGTATCGATTGACAGCCACAGACTTTTTTATATGACTTGTGAATGAAACTTTTATGATGGCATCAGTATATCTTTTCATGTTTTATCTACAAACATGACAAGAAATTAAAATTTTATCTGAGGGCTATGTGTAATGAGTTTTCAAGAAGATGAGTGACAGTGTTATATTTGTGTGCTGGAAATTCATGAAGCAACAGAGGACTATAAAGGTCTTAGCATTCACTTTTTCTCCTGGTCATTAATTGGCTACAATGTATCATTTTGTCTATGAATCATAGAGCAATGCATTAGGTGGGTATTAATTCTAAATATTAGCATAAGAACTTTGGTCTATATAGAGTATACTATGTACTGTAAGTAGGATGTTTGGGGCCATTGTGTCTTTTTCCCAGTGATTTTATTTGGTCACAATAGTTTAAAAGTTGCCATGCACAGTATGTAAATGAGTGAGTATGGATGTTTTCCAATTAAACTAAAACAAGTTTTTTGTTTGGTTTGGTTTGGATTTTGAGCTTTTTTGTTTTGTGTATGTGTGTGTGTGTGTTTCCCATGAGTAACATAGTTTGCTAATCTTTGGGGGGGGGAGAAAGAAAGAAACATATTTTAATCAAAAGCTACTAGATGCCCACTGGAATATAGAGCTGTGCCTGTGCTAGAGGATTCCAGACCCTTGAAAAACATTTCCTGTGAGTTATCAATTGCTTGGTTCACAGTATTAGTGAATATATCTATGTACATATGCATACTACTCATTAGCTGCTATTTGGTTGGATTTAGTATTTATATTTTGAGTTAGTCATTTCTAAGTGGAAAAATTGAAGTGGTACTGATATCATGATGCATAAACTGGATGGATTGTTATTGATCCACTAAATATTTAATTACAAGCAACTAGGTTAACATTGACAAATACTTGAAATAAAAATTGATTACAAAAACAAAATTTAAACTGTAATTGTATAAAGATTGCATCTGTATGCAGAAAAATTGAATGAAATAAAACCCTGTGCCCATGAGGACTGAAAGGTTATAATAAAATATTATATTTTTTTAAATTTTTGATAATATTATTGTCGTAGATTTTAAAATACCATATATATATATATATATATATATATATATATATATTTTTTTTTTTTTTTTTTTTTTTTTTTTATTTTTGTCAAGCTAAGTTCTCTATCCCAGGCTGACCTAGAACTCACTCTGTAGTTCTAGGCTGGTCTCAAACTCACAGTGATCCTCCTACCTCTGCCTCCTGAGATTAAGGAAGTATGCCACTACACCTGGGTAGCATTTTTCAAAGTAAGGAAAACTAAGTAATTTTACAACTTGATATCCACATAAAGAAAACACAACAATCAAGCAACCAAAAAACTAGCATGACTTTCAAATGGTACCATATCATGTTTTCATCTCTAGAATAGCAGACAGAAAATAGATGAGAAGACTTGTCAGTGTTTTTACAAAATTTGAAGAATGACTTATTGATGCTACACTTTGGTGTAGACTATGAACTAACACAGTTAATTTTTTTGTGATATTTAGAAATTAATTGACTAGTACTTTGTTTTAGTAAGAATGTAGGTGAATCATTTTTCTTTGTGATTAGATATCACACTGACTAATTTTCTTTACAGTAGTTAGCTACATTGAACATTTGTTTAATTAATAAATAAAGAGTAACCATCAATAGTTGGATTGCATACTAGGCTGTGCTTCCTTGGTCAAGAAACAGGGGCAGAAGATGTCCATAAGAGCTGTAGGAATCATAGCTTCAATCCATACCAAATCCTCCACAGGTTTCCCAATAGTCCCTGGGAGGTACTGCTCCAAGTACACAGTTTAGATTTTAAGAAAAATTATCTAGAGTACATGACACAGCTATAGGGCAGGAACTGAGCAGGGAGATCCTCATTCTATGCTAATGCTGATAATATAAGACAGTGATGACATGGCAGTACATGACATTGCCTAGGGAGACATGAATAAATGTCTTTGTCTTTCCCTCACAGGTAGGACACCAGTGGGAGGACCAAGAAAAACTTCTATACACATCCAATTTGATAAACCAATGAATTTATTGGCCATGCTTATGGAAGCACGAGTGACTAGACAAAAGTTATGTCACCAATTTAGCTTGTTTGACATCTCATAAAAGCTGGTTCACCAGAGTCCCACCCCAGTCCACCCTCTATGTTACATATAATAAAAACACCAAGACCACGTGCAACTAAGCCAAGATTAGACAGAGATGGGGTAGAGTTACTAGAGTGATGAGTGACTGAAATCTCATGCAAATGTCTGAATAGTTAACCCTTTATAAGGTTATATTCATAGCTCCAATCATGAGGGTCCTATGTGGTAGTCACAATTGCTCTGATCCTCAAAAGACCATAGGTTTTTGACTGTGGCTGTGTGACATGGCTGTGGCTAAGAGATCTACACTGGCTGAGAATCGAGTCAGTAGAAAGAAAACTGGAAGAAAATGCAAAGGTGCTATATATTAACAGAAGAGACAAAGATGAAGATTTTAGAAATTAATATTAATTTTCTTGAAAATAAAAATTAAATATCAACTTTTTTACAATTTTAATATGAAAGAGAACAATAAAATTGAAGTAAGCTAAAATGATATATTCCTTAAGAGCTGTAATATGTATTTTTCTTATTTCACTCAATTTTAATAGTGAATGTACATTCTCATAAAGAAAAATCCACCTTCAGCATTTGCCTGTTAGTTAATCTTTTGAAATAATTCCTATTTATTTTTCCTTGGAAAACTATTTAAATTAGTTTGAACTAAACAAATATCATGTAGAGCAAAAATATTTGTGGACTAAATATCTTCTATGCTCTTATTAGCTCTTCACAGTTCACATATTACACTGCTAATATTGGCAAGGGAAGACAATGTGAGAATATATTTAGCAGTATCCTTTTTCATCCAGATTGCCTCACATGCATGCTTTTCTATGCTTTATCTAAGATACTCTCTCTTTGACACATTCAGTTTGGCTTTTGTTGTGTTCACTCAACTGCAACAACACCATCATCTTCCTATGGTGGCAATCCCAAGGATACTTCTTACACTTCCTCTCAGATTTTCCTGCACTCCTTATTATCATATGAACAATAGATTCGGATTCTTCAATCATAATAGCTGGTGTAAACAAAAATAGATTGAATTTACTGAAAAAATAAGTCTTATTTTCATCTAAACACATAGTGGACATTAAAGAATTACTTGAAAAAGTTAAAAGAAATATTGGTTTTATAGATAATTTTATTTATAACTTATTTTTTCTTGTGAGCATGAGTGTGTGCAGTGTCAGGTGTATGGGATGTTTGTTGGGGTTTGTGTGTGGACTGGTGTGTGGGGGGGTGTGTTGTGGGGTTTGTGTGTGAGTGGTGTATGTGTGGGTGTGTGATGGGGTTTGTTTGTGAGTGGTGTACGTCTGGGGTGTGTGGTGGGGTGTGTGTGAGTGGTGTACGTCTGGGGTGTGTGGTGGGGTGTGTGTGAGTGGTGTACGTCTGGGGTGTGTGGTGGGGTGTGTGTGAGTGGTGTACGTCTGGGGTGTGTGGTGGGGTGTGTGTGTGAGTGGTGTACGTCTGGGGTGTGTGGTGGGGTGTGTGTGTGAGTGGTGTACGTCTGGGGTGTGTGGTGGGGTGTTTGTGAGTGGTGTACGTCTGGGGTGTGTGGTGGGGTGTGTGTGAGTGGTGTACGTCTGGGGTGTGTGATGGGGTTTGTTGGTGAGTGGTGTACGTCTGGGGTGTGTGGTGGGGTGTGTGTGTGAGTGTTGTATGTGTGGGGTGTAGGGTGTGGTTTGTGTATGGAGTGCTGTATGCATGTATCCTTGTGGATCTCCATACACTTGCCTGTGGTAGCCTGGTACAGAACAGGAATCACACTCCCTTATTCTTTCTCTCTGTCACATTTTAGTCCATGCATCTTACTGATACCAGAGCTTTCTGCTTTCCATGATTCCAGGAGATTCTCTGGTTTCTGCTTCTCTTTAGGGAATTGAGGTTATAGATGCATGTGGCCATACTCAGCTGTTTACATAGATTTTGTATATTTAAACTCAGTTTGTTGCAGGCCCCCACAGGAAGTGTAGTGAACCACTGAGCCATTCCCAAAAGACAAATTTAAAGTAAAAATGTGATGAAGACTGATCTTAATAGCTTCTCTCTATATATGTATATATATCGTCTCTCTAACACTTTTTTATAGTTATCTTCTTCTTCCTTCTCTTAGTGGGCATGGACCTGTAACTCTCAGTACCAGCATGTGGCTATTATCCACAATGAGCTTTTGATCAGAGAGACCTACAAGGTTTCCTAAAATGAAGACAGATTTCTGTCAGAGTACTTGATGACACACCAAAGGTTAGTAGTAAGATCCTACTCCTGAAGACACCTTATGTGGTTGATACGTAAAATGGAATGGCATGGCTGGAAGCCAAGAGAGAGTCAGTACCCAGACAGTCAGCGTGTCTAGTGCTAGAAGGTGGTACATGCTTGACTGGGGGAAAATGACCAATGTCTGTCTAAGCAACTCATGGTCTAACCTACCTAGCAGCAAATAACCAGTTGTGATGCTCACACAAGTACAATAGTGGCACACAGCCCTGGTGGGAAATAAAATGCTCTTGATTCAGCTAACTGATCCCCTCAGTGGTATGGGACCCATAGCTGGAGCTGGGAAACAAGTCAGAACCATATCCAAACACAAGCCCGCTCTCTATTATCAAGCTACTACCAATCGTGGGCTCCAAGAGGGCCTACACCTATTAAAGTCTCTATAAAAAAGTAAGAGTTATCTTATTTGTCTGGTGCTAACTTACTCTCCATTGGAGAATCTGCTTCTCTTTTTCAGATAGATGTAGATCTTAAGGACAGAGCCACCCCATTATACCTCCAAAGGGCCTTGGCTAAAACTAAGAACAATTGGCAAAACAAGCAAGCGTGCTGTTTTCTTGGTCAACTGGGTACCAGCACAAGGATGAAGGAGATCAACACAGAGAAAAATCAACTCCAACCAAATCAGACATCCAAAGACCCAGAGGCCCCAACACCTCATCACTGAAGCAGACCAAAAATGAACCCAGCATGGCTCAGGGAAATTTTGCGGAAGAGGGGGCAGAAAGAATGTGAGAGCCACATGTTGGGTCATGATATGCAGAGACATTTATCCCACCCATAACTGTGGGCTTACTCCAGAATGCATGATCCATATACCTCAACAAGGAGGGGCCAGGGAGGAGGGGTAGGTCATGTATGAGACTAACAATGGTACCAAATTGACTGTATTCTCTGAGTACAAAACTAATTAGTAAAAAAATAATTGGCAAAAAACTATCTTTCATATGACATAAATTAAAATGACAGATCTCACTAGAGCTGTCACTATTTAGCTAAGTACATGACTGTACGGAATGCACAGAGGATTTTTTTGTAATAGCCAAGTACCAGGCTATCATAAGGAAAACTCCCAATAAATATTTAATTTTTGTAAAAAAAAAAAAAACCTAATAACAATAATATTTAAAACTTCTGTCTGTCTAGTCGCATCTATCTCAATTAATGAAATCCATTCTGGAGCCCATTTATGTCTCTTTTTCTAGATTTTGCAGTTGGGAGTGATACTGAAGTCATTGTGCAAACTTCCTGGGCTTGGATTCTCTAGGATTAAGATGGAAGTGTTTTCTCTTCAGTGGAATGAGTAATGAACCACAGCATCAATCATTGTCAAAGAAATGTCTCACCACTTATTTCTATTTCCTTCTGATCTGTTTAAGCATTTCAGAAGTGTAAGCTTCATGAAAGTAATTCCTCACATTTCCTTTTAGAAAAATCTGTGTATGGGGAAGCTAAGTCTTAAAAATGTTATGGTTGCTAGCAGCTTGCCTAGTAGTATCAATATTGGTATCTCAGTAGAATCCAGGCATAAATATTATCTCATTTTAATATTGTAACACATACTCACAAATCTATATGGATTTATGAAACTGAAAAGCTTTAAATGCTACAGAATTACAACAGAAAGATGAGCATACTTCCTTTAACAAATTGAGGCTGACCTGGCTGAATTGATTTGAGTAGCTTCTATGTAAGAAGGCAGCAGGAACTCAGCTGTACAACACTATATCTATGTTATATCCAATGTCAAGGTAGTAAGACATGATGGTTAATAAATAAATCATCAAATTAATCTATTAGAATGCTTGGAAGAAAAGTGAGATAAGAGGAAAGTTGACAATCTGAAGTCAGGAAGTCTCACACATGAATAGAATTAAACTCTAAATGACGTATAAGGATGGAGAGTGATCTGTTCATGATCATGTTTTTGGATAAAAAAATATTAAATTTCCATCAGTTCAGAAGTTCTTTCCATGTTAAATTTCACCCACTACTCATGTTTCCTATGTCTATAGTACAATGTCAAAAACAGGAACACAAGTACAATATGTGTATAGACTTGTGACATTTCAGAGTATGTGTACATTTATGCACTCATCATGAAAAAAGCCAGGATCCAGAACCACTCCACACCACCAATGCAAATTTTTTTGTTCCTAATTTAAAGGCACACCACCACTGACTGCAGACAACCAAAGTCTAGCTTCTAGCTCTATGCAGGTACACAAGCAATCTTATCACATATCACAATTTTAGATTGATGTTCTATTCATCACAATGCTTTTCAGTAGAGGTCAATAGTATTTTAAAATTTTACACACACACACACACACACACACACACACACATGTGTGTATATATATATATATATATATATATATATGTTTAAATTTAATTTTTTGTTTATTTTTAATGATTTTTTTGAGAGCAACAGACCGAGAAAGAGGCAGATATAGAGAAACAATGGGCACGCCAGGGCCTCTAGCCACTGTAAACGAACTGCAGACACATGCACCCCGTTGAGCATCTGGCTAACGTGGGTCCTGGGGAATCAAGCCTCGAACCAGTGTCCTCAGGCTTCACAGACAAGCGCTTAACCTGTAAGCCATCTCTCCAGCCCTACATATATATTTTAAT
Organism: Jaculus jaculus; assembly: GCF_020740685.1. Lineage (NCBI taxonomy): Eukaryota > Metazoa > Chordata > Mammalia > Rodentia > Dipodidae > Jaculus > Jaculus jaculus. The sequence continues at coordinate 118,694,305 of NC_059104.1, forward strand.
TGGCATGTTTAGCCTATTTTTATGTTATAAAATTATTGCTATATTAAGGCTTTAATTCTTATTTTTTCATTTTCTATTATTTTTGTTTTTAGTTCTACTTTGTTTTAACTTTCTTCTTATGTGCTTATTACACATTTTCTTCAGAATATTATTTGAACTGGTTTATATAATTTTTTAAATAGAGCATATATAAAATTTTAACACTTTCTCTACATTTTGCATATACATACATAAGATGGTTAACTTAATTTCAAAATAGATTAGATATAGAATCATCTAGGAGACAAGCCTTTGGACAAATCTATTAGGTGTTTCCTATATTATGTTAATTGAGGTTGAAAGGTGCCATCTCCTTGAGTCTTGGACTAAGCAAAAAGAGAGATGGATACCAGCACTTTCTTTCTGTATTTCCTGACTGCAAAAGTGATTGGGACCAGCTGCTTTATGCTGTCCCCATGTCTTCCCTGTCATGGCTGACTGTATACCCAGAAATTGTGAGCCATAATAAGTCTTTCTTTTAATTGCTGCATGTCTAGGTATTTTGTCACAGCAACAACATAACTAAATAATACAATGCATAACTTTATATAATTAGCTGTCCACCTTTTCTGTTTGAATTTGTCATAGGTATTTTGTCATACCTCTTAACACTCCAGAGTTCACAATTATGTTAAATATTCCATTTCATATGTTAAGAACAGTGTCAGAAATGCAGTTGTTTGTTCAGTCTTTAAACATGCTTAAGAAAACACAAAGGGAAGACAATCTTCTATGGCTTCTTTCTTACTACTTTTCTCTCCTTTTGGTCCAAGGTCTGTATTGGGTCACCTTTTTCTTTAGAGAACTGATAGATCTGATTTCAGTTCTCTTTCATGTTGATTTTATTTTAATTCCTTTTTAATTTTTCTGGATGATGAAATCATATTAGACATTTTTGGTCATGCAGAATTTGGGGAATGCTGCAGCACTTCCTTTTGAATTCCAAGGCTTCAGAAAAAAAAAAATTCCACTTATAGAAGCTGCAAAGATGGCCCATTGGGGGCTGGAGAGATGGCTTAGCAGTTAACCGCTTGCCTGTGAAGCCGAAGGACCCCGGTTCGAGGCTCAGTTCCCCAGGTCCCACGTTAGCCAGATGCACAAGGGGGCGCATGCGTCCGGAGTTCGTTTGCACAGGCTGGAAGCCCTGGCGCGCCCATTCTCTCTCTCTCCCTCTGTCTTTCTCTCTGTGTCTGTCACTCTCAAATACATAAATAAACAAAAAATTAAAAAAAAAAGATGGCCCATTGGATAAAGGCCTTTGCTGGTAAATCCCACCAGCCATCCAACATTCAATTCCCAAGCCACCAAGATAATACAGATGCAAAAAGTGGCACAGGTGCCTGGGGCTGTTTGCAGCAGCAAGAGGCACTAACATACCCATACACACCCACACTCATTTAAAAAATAATAAAATTCTAGTTATTTTGTTGTTTTTTCCAAATAATAAAGTACTATCTCTCCCTCACTACCTTACAGATTTCCTTTTTGCATTTAATTTTCAAGATTACATGAAAAGTTGTTATACTTAGTACTCATCTAGCTTGTTAAATTTGCCCAAATTTCAGAAAAAAAAATCATCATTACTTCTTTGCATTTTTTTTTTTTTTACCTCTCATACTTTTATCTCTGCTGAGGACTCTCAAAATATTTCTTTCCCCTTGCTTAAGTAATCTCTGTCTGTTCTAACTCTCTGTTCATTGGTTATTTTATATTTCTATCCAATGAAGTTTTGTTAGTAATTTAATGATTTGTTTTATCTTCTATATCGTTCACATGGAGAAAGAAGGCATTATCTAGTAGTTGCTATGTTTACATAAATGTTCATAATTCCCATTAGTGTACTTCGATGCTCTTGTTGAAAGAGATCTTGGATCTCAGTCCCTGGGTTAGGTTCTTCCTGACACCAGACTCTGGAGGAAGATGGCCTAATATCACTGTCTGTGAGGATTTATATTGGTTGTCAACTTGACAGAACCTGGAATCATCTAGGAAACAATTCCCCAGGCATGACCTTGTGATTAGATTAGGTTAGCTTCTGCCCACATCTGTACAGGATTATTTTTATTAAATTGATTGAGGTGGGAAGGCTCATTTTAACTATCAACAAATGTATCAGTCAATTGTCTGGGGCCCTGAATGGCATAAATAGAAGACAGAAGGCAGAGCACCATAATTAATTGCTTTTTACATACTCATTGTGGAATAAATGTGACCAGCTTACTCGAGGTCCTGCTGCCATGTCTTCTTTTTTTTTTTTTTAGGTTTTTTGAGGTAGGGTCTCACTCTAGCCCAGGCTGACCTGGAATTCACTATGTAGTCTCAGGGTTGCCTCGAACTCACGGTGATCCTCCTACCTCTGCCTCCCAAGTGCTGGGATTAAAGGCATGCGCCACCACGCCCGGCATGCCATGTCTTCTTCACCACGATGAACTGTTACATTGAACTGTCAGCAAAAATAAACCCTTCCTTTCTGAAGATTTTTCCTATAGGTATTTGATTAGAGCAATGAGAATAAAACTAACATACTATCCCTAGTTGCCCTCTATGATGCAAGGGGCACCCTCTCTGACAGGCCATGCAGTTCCTTGTTTGAAAGAACATCTAAGATCAGCCTTCAGCATCTGTTCATTGTGACCGTTGGACTCAACTCAAGCATATCTATTTTCTGAGAACTGAGTTTGGGAAAGGTCTTAATAAGGGGTGAACATTATTTGGTAGGAAAAAAAAAAAGAAGTCCTAAACCATTAATCTTGCCATTGCTAAAGGGGATAGAGCAACATTATATACCTAAGGCAAACAATTACTGTCTAAAATTTTCAGCCTTACAGGAATGCCAATTTTCTGGGTTTTTGAGAGTGTAGGCTATTACTAGGACTTGTTATTATGGTCCCCACTGTTTCTTACAACTTGCCAGTAATTTGGTATCAAGTCAGATATAATGGCCAGTGTTCTATGACAACTCTGCTAGACACAGTGCCCTGCAGTCTGCTAAACATTAACCTAGATTTTGCTGTAATTGTATTTTGGGGAGGCAATTAAAGTGTAATTAGCTTATTTAGAGTAAGGGTTTATTTAATCACTTCAAAAGCCTTAGGAACAACATTGAGACTTCTATGAAGAGAATAACTTCTACTCTTGAACTGATGACAGCATTTCTATGTTGAGGGGGAGAGGGGAATGGTGGTAAGAAACGAAGGGAAGGAGGAAAGAAAGCAAATGGATTATGGTCTGTATTAGTGTGGAAAGCAGAATCTTGGTACAATGAGCTTGCATATTTAGTTAAATAAATTTATATTAAAAAACACAAAGGTTAGAAAACAAAGCCCTGGGCCTAATGGTGAAAATGCTTTTTGGAAAAGTCAAAGGACAGGTTTGATCCCCTATACCCACATTCGTCAGACACACAAGGCAGCACATGTCTCTAGAGTTCGTTTACAGTGACTAGAGACTCTGGCATGCCCATCTTCTCTCTGTGTCTCTTTCTATTTCCCTCCCTTCCTCAAATAAATAAATTTTAAAACCCCAAATCCTAAACAAAAGTATGTTCCTTAAGGAGGTAACCAAATTAAAATTATGTCACTAAGATGGATTTAGTTCAATGTGACTAGTACCTTAATAAATGGGAGAGTCTGTATCCAGGAACACATGAGGATAGAATGCCACATGAACATATACAAAACCATCTGCCCACTAAAACAATCTGGTACAGATTTTTCTTGCAAGCAACCAACACTGACACCAGCTTTGGCCCTCTAGCTTCAGAGGAATGAATGCCTGTTTGGTTTCAAGCCATCCAATTATCCATACTTTGTTAAGGCTTCCTGCCTTTGTCAGTTTGAACTGCTATAACAAATGAAAATCCACTGAGTAGTTTAAGTAAAAATTGTTTCTCACACCTATATGCCAGGTGTCAAGATATCAGGCTATGTGAAACCTAAGGACCCAGGTTCCATTTCTTAGTACTCATGTAAGCCATATGCACAAGGTAGTACATGTATCTAGAGTCTGCAGTGGCAAGAGTCCCCGGAGTGTGGATTTTAGCCCTCCTCTTTCAAACTAATAAATTTAAAATTTTTTCACTGATCATGGTATACTTGGTATACATATGGAGGTTGTCAATATAAGTTTTTCTAATGAAAATATAAAATAAATAAAAAAGATATTGGCTGCTGCTAATTAGCTGCAGTTGGTTTCTTCCAAGTTAGAGACAGCTGGCTCCTTACTTGATCACATGGCAAAAAGAGGATGAGTATGCTTTCTAACTCCTGATAAGGCCACAAATCCCATTGGCGAGATCTCCATGTCATGAACCTAATTACAGCTTAGAGTTCCATCTTCACATATGATTTATATTGTTCCTATATTCAACATAACAACTTTGTGAGGTTGCAAAATCTCTTCTTATAGCACAGTCCTAGGGAAAGATAAATATACTCAGCCTGACTTCTAAGTAGATGGACAGAGAAGGGAATAAGGACTTGATTGCCTCCCTCAGCCCTCTGATACAGCTTGAAGTCTCTACAGTGTTCTATTAGCCTGGAATGCTAAGAAAAAAATGATGATGAAAGAAATAAATATGAGGGATATGCAGACAGTAGTGGTGTCTAGGTAGTGGAATCAGATTGGCTGTCTATGACCTGGTTGTGATGTCTGTTATCTACACGATACTTTGGACATGTTATTGAATGCTTTATGCATTCATGTGACATTTTTGAAATTGTGCATAGTCGTGCTGTAGCTGCTAACATTCTATTATGAATTAGCTCTGATAATGTAGATGTTAAGCAGAGATCTCTTTTACACACTATGTTTTTGAGCTGGCCACTCTTTAATAGGATTTAAAATCACTTCTGTAGCTTCTACAACCTTGATGAGAAAGAGAGTATAGACCTTGAAGATGAGCCAATGCTTAGACAGGCTTTGATGTTTCCTTGATTAGTGATCAAGGGTAGATTATTCAATCTTAGAGCTGTTTATACATTCTAATGTTCATAATCTACTAGACTTTATGTTTGGTACATAGTCAGTGTTCAATATTTACTAAATTTAATGGACATACCCAAAACCTTAGCTGCAAAGTTAGCTACTTCTTATAATAACCACATTATAAAGAATTATGATCAGCTCATTTTTGATATCCACTCCCATTTTCATTCATTTAATTCAAACTTTTCACTCCCACCTTGTCTGTCTCCATTCCTTCCTGTGTGTCTACATTGGGTTTCCAGTGCCTCATCCCTGTTCCTATTTGCCTTTCTGTCTCTGATTGTCTATGTTAATTGCATTTCACATGGGAACAGCACTCGCTACAGCTTTGTTTTATCTCCCTTTCTCTCCCTTATATGTTTTCCTCCTTCATTAATAGTTTCATGCTGTTTTGTTTTTGCCTTGCCTCTTAGTCTTCAGTCATTTGACATTATTCATGACAAAACTGGTTTGAATGGATTTATTCCAAGAAATATCTCACACTGCTAGATGAGTTTAGAAATTATTGTTTTTCTGCTAACTTTGAAATGAACACTTCTCATAGGCATCTATATATGTTGGAATTCAACTTCAAAAATAAGGTTAATATTTGATGTAGTATGATGAATTGTGTATGTATCTAAAGTCATGTGTTGATATCCTGAGTCTCAGAATGTGACTGTGTTTTGAGATAGGGTCTGTAAGCAATCAGTACTGGTAAAATGATGTCATATACATGCATTTTGCATCAATGTCACTAGTGTCCTCATAAGAAGTTATTAGGGCTGGATATGGTGGTGCACACCTTTAATCCCAGCATTTGGGAGGCAAAGATAGGAGGATTGCTGTGAGTTCGAGGCCACCCTGAGATTCCATAGTGAATTACAGGTCAGCCTGGGATAGAGTGAGACCCTACCTCAAAAAAAAAAAAAAAAAAAAAAACCCAAGAAAAATAAAAGAAGTTATTAGGATAAAGATATTCATGGAAGAAAACTATATAAATATATAGGAGAAAGGTAGGCACCTATAATTCAAGGAGGAAACCTCAGAACCTCAAAAGAAACCATTATCAACATTTTGATTTCATTGTTCTACTCATGAAAGTTATAGAAAAATAATTTCTCCTCTTGAAGCCACTTAGTCTAGGATATTTATTTGGGAAGTACTAGGAAACTAATATAAACATTTAAATAGATGTTCAAAATAGTAAATATTATATTTTGTTGTCATCTAGTTTTGAATATTACTACTATTTTAAAACAATCACTTTGGGGGAAGATCAATGTGAGTTCTAGGCCAGTCTGGGGGTCCAGAGAGACTTTCAGGTTAGCCTGAGCTGGACTGAGATGCTAATTTGAAAAAAGCCCAAAAGCAAATCTATTTTTTAAATTTTCTTTGTTTATTTTTATTTATTTATTTGAGAGTGACAGACAGAGAGAGAAAGAGGCAGAGAGAGAGAGAATGGGTGTGCGAGGGTTCACAGCCACAGCAAACAAACTCCAGACATGTGCACCCCCTTGTGCATCTGGCTAACGTGGGTCTTGGGGAATCAAGCCTCGAACCAGGGACCTTCAACTTCACAGGTAAGTGCTTAACTGCTAAGCCATCTCTCCAGCCCATAAATTTATTTTTAAATGGCCTCAAGTTTGATTATCACTTTATAGTTTGATGGTAATTTTATGCACTATTAACTTGGTTACAGGGAAAGGTAAATTCAGTAGAAAAAGAAATTTTGTGATTTCCATATTTATTGCCAATTGATTTTGTTCTTAGATGGAAACTACTCAAATTGTGACCTCTTTTTTTAAATATTGGATATATGCTTTGTTCAACTGTATTCAACCCCATATGGCCAAACTTTAAATTAGTCAGTGTAGTTTATACTGATGAAAACTAGATGAACATGGGGATCATTATCTTTGTTTTATTCATGTGCAGTTTGTTACATTTACCATCTAATAATGTAAATATCTTCCTCATTTATCTCATTCATGAAACCTTTATATTCTTGAAAGTAGTGTACATATTAATTTGTTTGTATTTCTACTGCCTGTTTGAACACATATACCATATTGTTACTTAAGGTGTGTTTGTAAAACTTAAATGATTTTAAAATAATGTTCTACAGATCATACATATATAGACTCAAAAATCTTCATATCAAAAAATTACCTCCTTCATGTAAATGGCAAATATTACATTCTTAACTTACTACAGAATACCAATGATTTTATGAAATAAGCTAATATGATTTTACATTTTCAATGTGCTCAAATGTAGGTACTTATGGAGTGAAAATTCACATCAGTTTAATAGAAAATTGTCAAAGGTTCCAGTTTGTAGCAAAGCAGTTTGGAAGAAACTATCTCTTATTGAACATAAAGAAATTACAAGACTGTATTATGCTTAATTAGATTAGAACCTGACCAGACTATTAGCTAACCATCCTGCTCTCTAGAAAAATGTGTCTTGGGATGCTAAATGGCCACAGGCGGTTGGGATTCAATTTTATGTTTCATTCAATAAGATCTTCAGTCTCTCAGCGCACTAATGTAGAGGGTGAGTCATAAGGAAATCAATACTGTTATAATCAAACCAGTCTATTTGGACCAAACATATTCCATTTTCTCATTAGCCATGGAGCCAAACAGGGTGAGGCGGAACATTTCTGTAAATTGCACACAGATGGAACTGCTGCTTCCACTGGTGAAAGCTCCAGCAAGCACGGTCAAATGCACTGTATTAAAACTAACTTTAAAATGCATGTTTTTTTTTTCCTTTCCATTAATTGAATAATTGTTAATTATTGTCCTCTTTCCTGTCCTCAGTGACATTTATCTTTCTTTTTTCTCTTATATTTTTTTTTGCTTGGGAAATTTTGTTTTAGATATTTTTTGAATGATTATAGAAAAAAAATAATTACCTTTTTCAAAAAGAAAATAGATTAATTTCTGAATTTTTTAATTGAAATATATGTATTTATTCACATTTTTAATACTTTACAACACAAAGTTATAATTATATAACAGGAAAGCCAAATTTCTTCTTTCTAATCATTCCTGGAATTTATTCATACTCTACTTTTCATACTGTATAGTAAAAATTTAAGCTGAATATCACATTTTAATATTTCATATTTTATTATTTGTTTATTTGAGAGAGAGCAAATGAGCATACTAGGGCCTGTAGCCACTGAAAATGAATTCTGGACACAAGCCATCTTGTGCATACAGCTTTATGACATGGGTACTAAGGAATTGAATCTGGATCCATTGGCTTTTCTGGCAGGTACCTTAACAGCTAAGGCATTTCTCTAGGTTTTCATACAAATTTTAATTTTCTAGTACTAATATTATAAACTTTAAAAGAAGCAAGTGTCAGTTTCAAGATCTTTAAACTAGTATTTAAAATATGTTATTTCAACATTCAGTCAATTGAATATTTTATGTTCTTAACTGTTTAAAATATGATATGTTGTTAAAACTTACTGCTTACCTATATTTGGACCATCATTATTTAAGTGTTTATTTGCCATGTGTGATAAGTGGCTAACACATAGGGCAGCATGATTCTATTTGATCTAGCCATGGCCCTGTATAAATAGTGCATCCTTTGCAAGGATACCCTATTGCATTTCAACACAGTCCAAATTTTAATGTCTCTTAATGTTTCACTCCTATCATCCAAACCATTATAAAAATATCATGTATTGTATTTCAGAATGTCTGCAGATTGTACTGGTTGTGGTAATTTTATGATCAGTGCTCTGAGAACTATAAGAATTTGAATTAAGCCACATGAAGATAACAACAGGTGATTATATTACCTATTTTAACAGCTTCTAAGTGGTGTTAATTGCTGGCTGTAGACCACAAACTGAGCAATTTTCTTTGTACTGTACAAACAGAACAAAATAAAGCATGAGTTAAAAGAAAAGGTAATATCCTCATTAAAATAATGGAAAGTATGTGTTGATATAACCTATGGCATTTATGAAATCAAGCCTGAATAGGTAATACATGAGAAAAATTGTATATGTTGAGATCAAGTTGTACCCTTCTCTAAATTACTCCACATATCTTGTAAAAGAGTAAATTATCAGCCGGGCATGGTGGCGCACGCCTTTAATCCCAGCACACAGGAGGCAGAGGTAGGAGGATTGCCATGAGTTCAAGGCCACCCAGAGATGACAGAGTTAATTCCAGGTCAGCCTGGACCAGAGTGAGACCCTACCGGGAAAAACCAAAAAAAAAAAAAAAAAAAAAAAAGAGTAGCTTATCAAACTGTGCCTTGCCCTGAGAGGCTCTATTTTCCAAGTACATTTCGATTCCATATAAGGATGGAAGATAACTCTGCGTCTGTGTGGGAAGTATGCATGTATTATTATTACACATATATAGTTATATGTATTCAAGATATTAGTAATTTTTATGAAAGTCGGTGGTTAGATTTCTTAATATTTAGATTAATAAAAAGAGGTTAGGGAGGGTCCCTGTAGAGGGGGTAGGCCAGGGAGGGGCTAATAATGGTTCCAACTTGACTATATTCAGAGTACAAAACTAATAAAATAAAATAAAAAATAAAAAATGTTAAGGCCTAAGGAGATGGCTCCACCCTTACAGGAAAGTGCTTGCAAAGCCTTGAAACCTGGGTTAACTTTGTCAGTTTCTAGTTATACATGCATTTGAACTTTGCAGTGGCAAATGCCATCAAATTTCATTTGTTTTCTTTCTCTCTAATTGCAACTAAATAACTAAATAAAAATATTTTTTAAAGAATTTCAAGTTTGAAGGATGCTGAAATGCATAATGCATATTAAAGCTACTTGAGAAATCATTGCCCTAATGAAGAACAAGTCACTAGAGCATTACATGATGCTTACTGACCTAAGGGGTATTGAGATATACTGACTGACAGTATAGTTTTGCTTTATAAAAAAGAAAGCCAGAAAAAGTCATTGTTTCCATTTCTAATTAATAACAGTAAAATAAGTTACTTAACAAAAATAAAATTGTTCATGTGACCACTATAGTTTATTCTCCAAGATTTGAATTGTCAAAATATAATTAATGATCTTCATTGGTGTATTTTCAATGAAGTTAGAGTAACACTATATATTGAATTTTTATTTTATTTCATTAAAGAGAGGGAACCGAAGAGAAAGAGAAAGGACAGATAAAGAGAGAGAGAGAGAGAGAGAGAGAGAAAAGAATGGGAGCAACAGGTCCTTCAGCTACTACAAACAAACTGCAGACACGTATGCCACTTTGTGCATCTATGTGCGTTCTGAGGAATTGAACCTGTTTCCTTTGGCTTTATAGGCACGTGCCTTAATGACTAAGCCATTTATCCAGCCCCATTAATGTATTTTCAAAATTATTTTAAGACAAAAGCTACATGTAGAGTCCTCTTGATTCTTTTTTTTTTTTTAATCCATACAAACATTTGTTAACATCCTGGAATTCAGATAATATCTTTGTGGACTTGAATCTCAAAGATACAGTTTGAAATGAACTAAATATATAGCTCCCCAGTTATTTGTTTTTGTACTAGGTCTTTTTATAACTCTAAGAGTTAGGAAGCTAATTAGATGTTACCAGGCTTGAAGAACATTAAAAATGAACCTCTCCCTTGTAAGCATCTTCATGGCATCTTTTTGTTTTATGACACTAAAACCAAATCTGCCAGCTTCTCAGCTGGCCCATTTACCTATTATGAAGGAAGCAGGTTGTGTGAACCACTATTCACCAGGGTATGTCTGTGTGATGATAATTGCTCAGTTATCTTTTGTCCCCATCTTGCTCTTGAGTACCTAAGTGATCTTTATAGTCTATTGTTGCAAACAGGATGGTCTATAGGAATCTAATATGGTAAACAGAAAAGTATGTGACCTGCAAAGTAATCTGGAGATAGTTCATCCTGACCTGTGTGCCACTGCATCTTCAGTGACAAAGGGTTTATTTGTCTGGTATAAGTCCATGTAAAGCATTAAATCTCTCATATCATAGTCTTATGACTTGCTTCAGAGGAAAGGCAGACATTTCTAAATTATATGTCCAAATGGATCAAAGACCTCAATATAAGACCAGAAACTCTTCTACTACTGGAAAAATAAGAGGACCTTTCCATGATATAGGAATGGGAAACAACTTCCTGAACAAAATGCTAGTAGCTCAGGAACTTAAACAATCACTCAACCATTGGGATCTCATGAAACTGGGGTTGAAGATATGGCTTAGCAATTAAGGAGTGAAGCTGTAAAGTTAATTCACAGACAAATGTATAATAAGCAGAGCTCTTAGATTATCCACAGAATGGGAGAAAGTTTTTGCTGGCTATACAACTGAAAGAGGCCTAATTTCTAGAATCTACAAAGAGCTCAAAAACCTAAACAATAAAAAGTCAAACATCCCACTCACAAAACGAGGTACAGAAGGGTACAGAGAGTTCTCAGAAGAAGAAATCAAATGGCGAACACACACTTAAGAAAATGTTCATCATCCCTAATTATCAAGGAAATGCAAATTAAAACAACTATAATATTCCACCTTACCCCAGTAAGGATAGCAATCATTAAAAAATCAAGGGAACAGAAAGATAATCACCATATAGTAACACTCATCTACAGCACCTAACCTAAATCTACCCAAGATGCCGACATACCCAGCAAGCATCTCAAGGACCACACAATAGGGTGGATGGGAAGGGAGGAGGGCAAGGGAGGGTGTGAGAGGACACAAATCTGGATCCAAACTGCAATGGAACCCTAAAATTCTACATCCTAAAAGGCAGACCAAATGGTTGAACCTCCACCAGGCCCTTAGAGGGAACACCTGAGTCACAAGGCACTGGAGAGGGTGTGATGAAGACATCTTAATTTTCTACAGTTTTTCTTTCTCTTTCCCTGCTTTCCTCCCTCTTTTCTAATTCTTTTATATTACTTATCTTTTTCTCCCTTCTGTTTTTGGGCACTGACCTGTAACTCCCAGTACCAACAGGTGGTGATGATCCACAATGAGCTTTTGATCAGAAAGACCTACGAGGTTTCCTAAAAGAAAGATTGATTGTTGTCAGAGTACTTGATGACCCACCAAAGGTTAGTGGTAAGACCCTACTGCTGAAGACACCATATGCAGTTGACAAGTAACATGGAGTGACATGGCTGGAAGCTGGCAGAGAGTCAGTCCCCAGACAGTTAGCGCTTCTAGTGCCAGAAGGTGCTACATGGGTGACTGGGGGAAAATGACAAATATCTGTCCAAGCAACTCATGTTCTAACCTACTTAGCAGCAAATAACTGTCATGATGCTCGCACAAGCGTAATAGTGGCACACAGCCATGGTGGGAAACCAACTGCTCTTGATTTGGCTACTGGACCACTCAGTGGAATGGAGCCCATAGCTGGAGTTGGGAAACAAGTCAGAACCATATCCAAAAATGAGCCCACTTTCCATTATCATGCTATCACCAATTGTAGGCTATAAGAGGGCCTACACCTATTAAATTTTCTCTAAAAAAGGAGGGGGGGGGTTATCCCATTTATCTGATGCTAACTTTACTCTCTGCTGGAGAATCTGCTTCTCTTTTTTCAGATAGACACAGATTCTAAGGAGATAACCACCCCATCATTCCTCCAAAGGGCCCAAGCTGAAATGAAGAATAATTGGCAAAACAAACAAGGGTGCTGTTTTCTTGGTTAACGTGGTACCAGCATAAGGGTGAAGGAGATCAACACAGAGAACATTCAACTCCTACAGAATCAGATATCCAGAGACACAGAGGCTCCCAAGACCAAATCACTGAAGCAGACCTAAAATGAACCCAACATGGCTCAGGGAAATTTGCAGAAGAAGGGGCAGAAAGAATGACAGAGTCACACATTGGGTCATGATACACAGAGACATTTCCTCCTACCCATAACTGAGGGCTAACTCCCCAATACATGGTCCATATACCTCAACAAGGAGGGGCCAGGAGGAAGAGGGAGGACAAGGAGGAGGTTAACAACTTGACTGCATTCACTAAGTACAAAACTAATGCACACAAAAAAAATCAAGTGAAAACAAATGCTGGGAGGATGTGGAGAAATAAGAACCCTCATTCACTGTGGATGGGAATGTAAGATGCTAAAACCACTGGATATGGATAGCAATATGGAGACTCCTTAAAATGTTGACTATAGAGTTACCAACAAACCCAGTTATTCCCTTACTGGGTATTTACTCCAAAAGCTCCATGACCCAGTTCAGAGAGATTTATCAAACATGTCTATAGCTGCTCAATTCATAATAGCTAAGAGCTGTAATAAACCCAGCTGTCCAACATTAGACAAATGGAGAACCAAGATGTGGTATATCTACACAATGGAATTCTACACAGCACTAAGGAAAAATGGCACAATGAAATTTGAAGAAAAATGGTCAAACTTGGAACAGATCATTGTCAGTGAACTCACCCAATCACAGAAAGATAATTGTTACATGGTCTCACTCATCTGTGGCTCCTAACCTGAATCTGCCTGACATGCTTACATACCTAATAAGCATCTCAAGTACCAGACAATAGGGGAAGTGGGGCAGGAGGGGAAGGTAAGGGTAAGGAGGGGAGGGGAAGAGACACAAAACTGGACCCAAATAGCAATGGTACCGTAAAACTCTACATCATAAAAGATAGATTAAATGGTTGAACCTTCATCAGATCCTTAGAGGCAACACCTGAATTACAGGGCCCTGGAGAGGGTATGATGAAGACTAACCTTAATCTTCTCCTCTCTCTCTCTCTCTCTCTCTGTCTCTTCTCTCTTTCTCTTTTATATTACCTCCCTTGGGTGCTGGCTGGTAACTCCCAGTACCAGAATTCAGTTAATATCTACAATGAGCTCCTGATCAGAGAGACCTACAAGGTTTCCCAAAAGAAGATAGATTTCTGTCAGAGTACTACATGACCTACCTCAGGGGAAATCCTTCCTGCATGTACTGTTACTCAAATGTCTTCAGTAGAAAATATCCAGTATGCAAATAGTAGCCATGGTTTTGAGCAGCAAGTCTAGAACCCACTCCTTCATTTTAACTTAATTACCTCTGTAAGGATCTTATCTCCAACGAGGTGGAAATTTACCATATTTAGAGTTCTAATGAGCCAGGGTTTTTCACCAATTAACCCAGGATAATATGTAAACAAGTTTTTTTGAATATCAAAGCATACACATAGTTGGGATATAAGTGATATTTATTTCAGATTGTCCATGATCATTATACTTGAATGTCATTAACCCATAACAATACAGTTTGAATAAAATTAAGTATAAGCTGAAAATATTTCATCCATATACCTATTTTTCCTATGAGAAGTCAATGTATATGTAGTCATAAATAGCAAACAAGTAAATAAAAGAACATTTACATACAAATGAAAAGAAAACTTTTGTAAAGTACATTCTAGCAAGAACTCATGATGGAATTATGTTCAAAGTCAGAAGGCCACAATAAATTCCATAATGATAGCAAGATAAATAAGCACTGATTATGGGTTAAAAGGAGATTTAATAGTAGGTAATTCATTTTTTTTTATACTGGTAGTCTATACATAGCATCAAAATCAAAACAAGTATTTTGAAAAACATGACTCCTGTGCTGGTTTGATTTGGTGTTCCCCATAAACTTATGTGTTCTGAATACTAGGTTTCCTGCTGATGGCAATTTGGAAATTGGAGCCTTCTGGAGGCAGTGTGTTGTTGGGGGTCTTATAGCCAGCTTACCTCTGCCAGTATTTGGCATATTCTACTGCTGCTGTTTCTCACCTGATGTTGGCCATGAGGTGATGTCAAACCTCTTCCATGCCTTCATTTTCCCCTGCTTTCATGGAGCTTCCCTTCAAGTCTATAAGCCTAAATAAACCATTTCTTCCCATGGGTTGCTCTCGGTCAGGTGTTTCTACCAGAAATATGAAGCTGACTGCAACAGTAAAGTTGGTACCAAGAATTTGCATAATTACTGCTTATAACTTGGCTGTGTGACTTTTGGCTTTGGGGAGCTGATTATTTTTTTAGGGATATGTAGTAGGATTTGAAATCATGGCCTAAAACATGCCTTTCAGTGCTGTAATTACAGCTTTATGGAGTATTCTGGTCAGAGTTGCAAGACCTCAATGCAGCAAGAACTATGGACTGTGAGGTTTAACTTATAAGGGTGAGAAGAAACTTTACCTGCACTGGGATAAAAGCAGTTTGTGTGAGAGGATAGCTTTTATGCCCAAGTCTTGAGAACTTAGGCAGGTTTGCATTGTGTAGAAATGGACTGGTGTGAGCAGAAGTATATGTCACAGAAAAAAAAAGCAATGAAATCTTTGAGCCAAAACTATTACACATTCAGCTACAATTGTTTGAGAGATTACAACCATTGAATTGGGCCAGCTGATCTATACTGGGACAATAAGAAGAATTCAGGGGCCTGAATGCTGAAAGTGTGTCTGTGGATTTCCAAGCTGATCAATGTGACAATAGAACATAACCATCATAGCTCCAATTTAATATTTTACACAATTGAAATACCTTAGGGAATAACATAAATAAGTAAAAAGAAACTATCTTATAGTTTATAGCTATATAATTATTTCATCATTTTCAAATTATTTTATTTAAGAAAAAGTTGAAGTTCATGTGTGCAAGTAAAGATTTTTTTAAAAATATCATTGCAAAATTAGTCTCATAAATTCCTTGGTAGATCTAATTCAACAAGTTTTCTTTTTTTTAATTTATCTGTGACTTTTCTTACTTCACATATAGAGACATAGAGAATAGTTATTATTTCCTATATGTGTGATACAAGTTTCATTATTTATTGAGATTAGAATAATGATCAGTATATTTTAAGCAGTATTCATGTCATCATTAACTGCAAATAAAATAAAATACTATTTTGTAATTTATCTTTAAGTACAATTATAATAAAAATTGTTTACATTATATATATATATATTATATATATTTATTTCTTATTATGCATTGATTATTCTTCTGAATTTTTTATAGATTGTGCTATTAATAGTGGTGTATACTGGAGGAAGGGAAATTTGAGGTACTATATTAATTCTTTGTATGTGTACTTATGGAAAACTCTGATCATCAATTAAAATAATTTCATGGAAAAATAACTTAAATGTATCTGTTTGAAGACTAAATTATTAATTGCTTGATGAAATTCCAAAATTTTTGCATTGTTAGGCCATACATAAAACATAAAATGATAACCTATTGTCAAATCAAGAATTTATATTTTTGGTATTTTGCTCCTGAAAGTGGCAATTCTATACTTCTATCTAAATTCCATAAAAAAATAAGTACAGCAGGGCTGGAGAGATGGCTTAGCAGTCAACTGCTTGCGTGTGAAGCCTAAGGACCCTGGTTCAAGGCTTGACTCCCCAGGACCCACATTTACCAGATGTACAAAGGGACACATGCATCTGGAGTCCATTTGCAGTATCTGGAGGCCCTGGCACACCCATTCTCTCTTTCTGCCTCTTTCTCTGTGTGTAACTCTCAAATAAATAAATAAAATAAACAAAAAAAGTACGACGGCTATTTTTTAAAAAATCAAGTGACAAATTAATTATTATTTGCCTATCATTGCATGAAATCAAAAACATATTACTTGGAGAAATTTCATAACTTCTAACATATATTCCACTAGTATCACAAAAGGCAATGCATAGATAATATCAGGACTCATGGAAGAGCCATCTTGACACTTGTGGTGTTTGTCTCATTGGAACCATGGGCACTATAACAAAATGAATTCATGTCTTTGCGGTAATGTCAGGAAAAAAAAAAAAAAAGAGTAAACCTTCAACTCAATGCCCAAATTGAGAAAGAAATATAGTCATACTCTTCATAGAAGAAAGCTCAATACACATGTGTTTATGAAACTTCTCAAGAATTTACCAATTACCAAGAATTCTCAGGAAAAAAAAGGGGGGCACAATTAAATGCATTTGACCCAAATCTCTAGTTGTTAAGTAAGATCAGAAATGGAAGAAAGTCGGACTGAAATTAAACGTAAATGCATTAGATCTTGATTAAGATACTGGTTTTATTAGCATAGAATTTTATTTCAGGGCTAGAGAGATGGTTTGTCAAATTAAGGTGCTTTCTTGTGAAACCTAAGGTCCCAGGTTTGATTCCCCAGGACACACATAAGCCAGAGAAGCCCAATGAGCCTCATGCATCTGGAGTTGGTTTACAGTGGCCAGAGGCCCTGACATATCCATGCTTTCTCTCTCCCCCTCTCTCTGTTAAATGAATACATAAATAAATATAAGAATTTTATTTCAGATAAGAATTTATGGTATCTAGACTTAAGGGATGCATTGAGAAAATGTTCTGTGAAGTGTTTACATTTCTGAGTGCTCCAGAAAGTTTTTTTTTTTTTTAATATTTATATAGTGAGCTTTGTTTAGCTCAGGTTCCACCAGATTATGTATCAATAATAAAAATTAATGGTATAAAATTAGGGTAATTTATCTCTTCATATTATCTAAATTATCCATTGATTTGCTTAATTTACTTACCCTTACTATCCATTTGTACTTTCTTATTAAAATAAAACACACACAGTATGTGTGTGCATGTGTGTGTGTGTGTGTGTGTGTGTGTGTATGTGCATATAATGCTCATATTTAGATATATGTATGTATGCACACACACCTACACATTCATAACTACTTGAACTATAGTCATTTTGACCATTGAATATAAATAGTCTCTTTAAATTTTTATATTTTGTTTCACTAAAATCAACAAACATAGTTTAAGAGAACCTGATGGCCTGGCTTCCCACAGAGAGCATGTATTCAGGATAATGCTCAGAACTTGCTATAAACACATGCCTGTGAAGACAATCTGACATAGTCATAAAATCTGCTTTGCAAGAAAATATAGAAAATGTAAGAAATAGTGGAACATATAAGTATCTTCTAATCTGCTTCTACAAAAAAAGAGAAATGTGTGCATGAAATAATATTAAACTAAATGCTGATACATGATATGTCAAAATGTATTTCAAATTCTCATCTGAGGCTCAAATAGCATTCTATTCTTAGAAATTCTTTATTCAGTGTCTCTTTTTTCCACACATTTCTATGAAATGACTTTTCATTTGTGAAAAGAAAATTCACTGTCTTGGAGTTTTGGAAATCTCATGTATACTATTATTTACTTTAAATATTTTGGTACAAATCAAATTCACATTAACATTTGTACCAACTATCACCTTTTCTGACTGATCACTTCCCTGAGCCCTTTTCTTCCTAGCTTCTTTCTCTGCTCTCTTCTTAGTTCCCTGCATCACTTTCTGCTTTCCGGGGGAGGATATGTGTCCTTGAAACTCATCTCATTGTTTTTTCTATCAGATGCCTAATTTCTAACTTTGAGTATGGAGAAGGGAAGTTTATTTTTCAGTGTTATTTTCAATCCTGAAATATATTTACATCAATCAATTTGTGAATTTATCTATAAAAAATCTATAACCTCTTTGTCAGAAGGAACAGCACAGTATTTGCCAGATCTGCATGTACTTTCAGAAAAGTCTCAAACAGAGGTATTGCTTTGGTTTTTCACTTATCTATCTGCAATACACCACACTGCAGTCATTTTTGTCAGGATGATTGAGAAAGAGAATCCATTATCCTGAAAAGATACAGAGTAATTAAAAAGCATCAATTCAATTGTATCTACCATCTATCTCCAGTTTCCAGTGCCTTACTTATGCTATCAGGTTAATGCCAACATTCTTAGATGCTAATTTATGTTGTTGTCTAGCCTGGAAATGTTTGAGAAGTCTGGCACCAGCAAGCTGTATTGCAGACAAATTGTCAAAAGATCAAATGGATTAAGAACTTAAGAATAAGAAAGCTGCTTATCACTATGGTTAAGAACTCTAAGCACAATGATAAAAAAGAGATCATTCTAAAAATTATTATTGAAGGAATTTTGCTTTTGATAATCTATGTTAAACATTAGAAGATTTTATGAGGATGACTTAAAATAAACTTTAAGAGACATAATTACAAGCATTGCCAGCAGAGAAGCATTGAATTTACTCTATAATTGGGACTCAGAGAATATATTCCAAAGATAGTCATATAATTCTGAATGTGACTGGCACATTAATCTTTAATGGTTGGTTTCTTAGCTAATTGTAATTTCTATACTATTTTTAGGAAAAATTTTAATATATTTTTCATTTTAGTTTTGTTTAATACATACATTATAGCCAATGTCATAAAACAATTAAATCCCCAAGTTTCCTACTAACACACAATCTCTATTTAAAATTTCACTGACCATTCCAAACAAAATACCACATAATAACCTTTACATATGGATTATTTATTTGTTTACTTGATGGTTGCTTTTGCATGTGTGATGTATGTGTTATGTGTACGTACATGTTCCTCATGTGCTTGGCTTGCTTGAGATGACTTGGTCAGCCTATAGTGACTGAATTAGTATCCTGTTCCATGGTTCTTCCAGACATTCTTACTTGAAATAGAGTTTCTTAAATGTCTAAGAGCTTGCTGCTTTATTTGAGAATACCAGTATTCTGGAATCTGTGATCTCCTATAGGACTAGGGTTTCAAATGCTCATGACAACACCCAGCTGATTTTATGTGTCCTGGATGTTTTAACTTGAGGAGTCTCCTAGGCCTCATGTTTTCACAGGAAGTACTCTTAACCAGCACAAGGACTATTTTAGAGTAGAAAAATATTTATAATAACAATCAATCTATTCTAAAATTAGCTTTAGTCATCAAACCCATTTTTACACTGAGCTGTAATAGATGGGCTATATGTGGATGCTGATATTTTAGCTGCATTGGCAAACATACAGCAGGAGATGAAAACTAGGTATTTTCTTCTGGAGGACCACATAGCAATGTCTATTTCAACAGCAAATCACAGAGTCCTTAAGAGGAGGTATGGAAAAGTTTGTCATTTAAACATTTTGCAAATGTCTATAATATTTTGACACTATCTTCAAGAAAGCATAGATTTAAAAAAAAAACTTACACAAATACAGAGATCATACATCGCTTTTACTATCATAAGTCCTAAGTATCTGCTATAGCATTCCATATGTAGTCAACAGGTAAAAATACAGGTATACAGCTAAGCATCACTTAGGCATGCTTACATGAAAATATTATATTCATCTGATAGTTAGATTTAACTTAAAAGTTTATGTTTTATTTGCTACAATCCCAGTATTAACTATGTGCTGAGTAAATGAAGAAATGCATATTTGAAATTTTTCTACTTCTCATATAGAAGGAACAAGTTTTGTGATTTTACAATAATTTCCTTTACACAACATAGAATGCAATTTGTGCCTGGAAAATAAATACTAAAGTATCAAATACTAATAAACATATTCATCTAAAGGAAGACACTTATGATTTTTCTCTCCTTTGTATTATATCTATGCAATACTTCTGAGTAGTGTGATTACCTTTTATTTTTGCTTAGCAATTTATCACTAAAATAAGAAGTATGAAAAAGATGGATTAAATTACTAATATTTCTCAGTTTCTTAATATTTTATATCTACATCCCAATCATTGAATCTCTGTCATGGCATTTTATTTAGTTAGAATTCTTATTTCATGAACTGTCATGTATAGAGGAGGTTTCTGCATGTGATGATAAGTTTACCATAACTACATTTTTGCACCACTATTCACAATAGCCAAGTTATTCAATCAGCCTAGATGCCCATAAATAGATAAATGGGTAAAGAAAATGTGAGAAAAACTGCAATAAGCAAACCACCAGTACCAGCACACACACCAAAAAGTAGCAAGCACACAATACAGTAGCAAGCAGGATCCTCACATTGTTCAAACCTCTGTGCAAACTTTGGGCCACAATTCAGGTCTATACCTAAATATACCTTTGGGCTAGACACCAGGATCCACACCTAGTGACACCTCCTCAAGCAAGGCAGCTGGAGAACCAAGTTAATATAACATCTGAGCCTATGGGGGACATATATTCAAACTACCATAGAAATGGTTTTATTCAGCTAGGAAGAAAGAAATAACGAAATACCATTTGGAGAAAACAGATGGAACAGGAGGTCAGCATATTAATCAAAATAAGATAGAAAGGTATAGCATATAAACATTTTATATATATATATATAAATAAATAAAATATATAAATATATATTTAAATAGATATATATAAATAAATAAAATCTGGACAAAGGAAGGAGACCAGTAGTACAGGAAATAATAGAAAATAAATAAGGTATAGGGAGGTGAATATGGACAATAGATTTGACATGCTTGAATAAAAATGTCTGTATGAAACCCACAATAATGTAAAATTCATGCATAGCAAGAAGATAATAAGTACTTCTTTTTTGGAGCATAATCTATATCTTAAGGTCTGGACTGTAAATAAACACTTTTCCTTCCTCACTGTGCATCACAGGGTGGTTTTTTTTTTTTTTATCTACTTTGTAATCCTTATCTTCATTTGGAAATTGAATACTCAAGTTCTCTGCTGTGCTTTGTTCTATAGATCATATGTCTATTTTGAATCAAGCCACATTTGTGGTTATCTTACTCCTGATATTCATACACAATTGATCACTTTGCATTTGTTCATAGATCTTATGAACATTAATCCTTTAGTAAAACCTAATAAATACTAAAATTATGATTAGCAACTGCAACTGGAAGCGTTAGGAGGCATTTGGAATCCATGAACTTGTAAATTTCTATTTAATAATTTCATATTTTACAATAGTTTCAGAAATTAGTTCAATTTCCTGTTTTACAATACTCTTAGGAGTGAGTTTAATTTCCTGTTGGACAGTAGTCCCTGAAATAAGTTCTATTCATGATTTGTCTTAGACAAAGCAAAGATACAAAATTGCCTAAGCACTGGAGCTAACTACAACCCTTGCAAGTATATAATTTAGTGAAAAAGCATGTGTTTAGCAAACACAAGGCCCTAAGTTCACTCTTTAGCATCAATGGCAAGTACAACAAAAAATTCTGTCATAAAAAGGAGAATGTAAAATCTGTAGGAAAAGTTATAGTGGCACACATTTATAGTCCCAGAACAGGTGAGATGAGGCACAAAGACCAGGGTTCCAGGTCATCCTTGGCTTCACAGGAAACTGTGAGAGTTCAAGGGCAGTACAATCAGAACGATACAAAACAGACCTGCAGATCCTTGTCTTCTTGCAAGCTTGAACCTTCCATCTAGTGAATAATTGTCCCTTCCCTTCCATGGAAGAGTCAAGCTTTTTTATCTGTTTATTTATTTGAGAGACAGGGAAGGGGATAGAGAAAGTGGGGCGGGGGGGGGGGGGATGAGTGCACCAGGGCCTTTAGCCACTGAAAACAAACTACAAACTAATGGACCACATTGTGCATCTATTTTATGTGGGTACTAGGGAATTGAACCTTAGGCTTCATAGGCAACTGCCTTCATTGTTAAGCCATCTCTCCAGCCCCAGAGTAAAGCTTTTATGTCAATATCACATTTAGGACCTATAGACCCAAAGCTTAAATGAAAGACTCACCGAGCTAAAACAATTTGTTTTTTGTTTTTGAATAGCAGTTTTGACCTGCATTTTGTAAAAATTATATATGCTAGTATACTGTCAAATAATTAATAAAAGACTGACAATTCACATTAAATTTTCAAATTCACATTAACTATTGTATACCTATGAGCAAAAGGAAAAGAATGACATGTTTCCTTTTTATAATGTAAATGTTCCTAGAAACTTTGATATATCAATTAATATGTTGCAAAGTGATCATATTTCTACCATGTACATTTTCCTCTACCCCCATTTCTCTGAGGACCCTCTCCAATGGAGTATCAGCTATTACTGTGCTGTCATGATTATACCAGTCACTCTGTGAAGGAACGGGGATCATGCCTCACAGTCTATGTTCCCTGTATCTCTTACATTCTTTCTGACCCCCTTACATAGTGTTCCCTGAGCCCTAGAAGGCATGTCAGAAATTTTTAGTACTGATTTTTAGAAGAATCTTATTTTCTGTTTTGATGAGTTTTGAGTCTCCTCAGTGTCTACTGACATCTTCAGGTAAAATGTTGTCTGGCTAGCCATGAGAGTGACACTCATTTTTAATCTGTCTCTTCTTCAGTGATGCATCCTGGCTTATGACAAGTATACTTCAGATGACTTATCACATAGTAGGCACTTGTTTTCCTTTCCTTGTCATTTTGATGGACCCCTAAAAAACAGGTTCTCTAACTGAGACAAAGCAGCACTGATGAAAGCAGAAAAACAGATACATTAGAATATGTGTGTGTGTGTATGTGTATATATATGTAATTTATTTATTTATTTGAGATAGAGAAAGAGGGGCAGACATATAGACAGAGAAAGTGAAAGAATTGGCATATCAGAGCCTCCAGCCTCTGCAAATAAACTCCAGAAACCTTGTGTATCTGGTTTACGTGGGTCTTGGGGAATTGAATGGAGATCCTTTGACTTTGCAGGCAAATGCCTTAACCACTAATCCATCTCTCCAGCCCCATTAATATATATATATATATATATATATATATATATATATATATATATATATATATATATATATATATATATATATTGATGGGCATAACCTCCCCCTTTAGCCAGAGAACACTGTAAGCTCTGATCTCTGGTCTATGGCCTTCCATGCTTTAGGATTTTTTTTTTTTTTTTCCCTCAGTACCAGGAATGAATTCCCTCTGAATTAGAGGGCTTCATAGCTGGTCAGAAAGCTATTTATTACCCTTTTAACTTACATACCACTGTTGCAAAGGTGAATACATCTTGTCTGAATGGTTGATTTTGTGTTTTCAGGATCCACTCTTGTCACTGTGTTGGAGACTTCATTTTTCCAGCAGTTTGAATATCACTGTCCTGCACACTGAGAGCTAGCCAATAAGAAAATGGCTCCCATCTAAATTCCAGCTTGTTTTCTCCATTTCCTAAGATGGAAGCCTATAGTGTCTCACAGTAACAATATTTTACCATTTAGTTCATATCATTTTCTAGGGATATGTGATAAGATACATCACTACATATGCCTTATGCATTGACCTACTTATTTAGTACATCTGTGGGAGACATCCTGTTCTTATTGACACTCAATGAAAAAAAAAAAGATATTCTTTTCTGAAAATAAGAATAAGCTCATCTTCCTAAAATACATCTTAAGCCTAGATGTGTCATGCTTTATATAAATTAGTGCTGTTGTTGAGACCTCCAGATGTCAGCAGTTCTAAATCTTCATTTTAAACTACACTTGGAAAACTGAAGTCAGCCAGACAATTAATTGAGTAAAGTGCAGTGTCTGAGGGGTCATATTTTTTTCCAGTACAAGTGCATTTATAATTAAGATATTAATTTTAATGAATTTTTCAACTTTTCCATTATTTTTTCCTATATATTATGCTTTCAATATTCTATGATCTTATTTTTTCATATTAGCTAAGGCAAAATAATAAATATGGGAAAAGCACTACTTGAAAAGTTAAAAAAAAGTTACTCTCAGCAGCATAATGGAAACACTTCTCTATTAATTACAGACACATACACACATACTTTTTACCAAAAGTCTCCTAAAATTTGGAGGAGTAAATCATATGAAGTAGGGCCATCAGGTATACTCAACAATAAATGTTGCTACTTTTCACTTTGTCTCTGTGAAGCATTAGGAAATGGGAAATGTTTCATTAGTAATAGTAACAGAAATTCAATGTTCTACTTGTCACTTTATGAGATAGAATCAATAAATGTGGAGACATAAGATTGCTAAAGCCCATCTGCTCTTAAATAGTTTAACAATAGAGTTAGAAGACAGAGTATAGGATCCAATAAAATTATGCACCAGAAACAAAGTAGTGTAGCAAAAAAAAAAAGAAGGTGAAATGCAATATAAGTTAATAGGAAGACATCAGAGAGAAATATGTAAAACTGAAATTCAAATATTATTTTTAGATGGATAGTTAGGACAAGTAGATAAAACATTAGGTGTAACTGCTTGGGAAAATCATTTTGTAGTGCTAGATGATTGAAAGCCAGACTGATCAAGTTTTACCTTACTCTCTTTTTCCTGTGTTTTGTGTAGAGTACATTTTTAATATTACCCCTATAAGTTTATTAAAGTCAGATGATGAATTGGAGGTACTTAGCAAAAGGGAAACAATATATGAATGCTATAACTTCAACAGAATTTCAATGAAAACATGAGGAATATAATGACTCTGGGAGCAAGCACACAATGGAGTTGAGTTGGAACCCTGTGAATAGGTACAGAGAGAATAGGAAAAAAAAAAAACCTTTACAATAGGTTGAGACCAGAATAAAGTTTAACTTCTTCTGGGAAAAGAAAATTAAGTCTTTGTGGTTATTAAATTAAGGTGTCTACATCTTCTATTTCCATTTAGATGATTTTCTTGATATTACATTTTATAAAACAAATGATGTTTGATACAGTAATTCTTCAAAAGTTAATTTATAAAAATCTGTATGTCTAGCCTTCTTCCATAGTTAATGTAATACATACATCTTTTTATGGAAAATGGCAATACTATTATCAAATCCTGTCTGCAATAAAGCCACACTGTCTGATACTGGTCCTTTTTAGGTAAGGAGGTAAGCTCTTACAGTGGGAAGAATGAAGCTAAACACTTCATTTCACCCATGTTTTCTCTCACAAGTAAATAGTTAAAAATAAAGGGCTGGAGGGATGGTTTTGTACTCAAGTTCGCATAGCTGGAACAAATCACCAGACCAAGAACAGCTTTGGGGATTCGTTCTGGCTTACAGACTGGAAAGGAAGCTCCATTATGGCAGGGGGGAGTGACAGCATGAGCAGAGGGTGGACATCATCCTATGGCCAACATAAGGTAGACAATAGCGACAGGAAAGTGTGCCAAATGCTGGTAGGGGAAAACTGGCTATAATATCCATAAGTCCACCCCCAACAATGCACTGCCTTCAGGAGGCATTAATTTCCAAATCTCCATCAGCTGGAAACCTAGAATTCAGAATACCTAGATTTATGGGGGACATCTGAATCAAAACACCACAGATGGCTTAGCAGTTAAAGCACTTGCTTGTGATACCTAAGAACTCAGATTTTACTCCCCAGTACCCATGTAAGCTAAATGCACATGGTTGCACATTTGTCTGGTGTTCATTTGCAGTGGCTACAGACCCTGGTGCAAGTATTCTGTGTCTCTCTCTCACACTGCAGCTCTCTTTTTCTCTCTCTACCTCTTCCTCTCTCAGACACAAATAAATACTTAATTTAAAACTTCAACTTGGGGCGTGTCATAAAAATACTCTTTAAGGCTTGATTTAGAGCTATGAAAGATCTTTAAAAGACCTTTCAAAATGTATGCCTTCTCAAAAACAAATGCTTGCTAAAGGTCATGTTTAATTTACTTTATTTATATTTTATATTAAAAGTTATTCATTCTTCTCTGCTGTCATGCATTAAATATTGTCCACTCTCAAGCATTTAGACTCACCTGTGCAGGCTATAAAATCCCCAGCATGTCAATTCAAACTGTGCTCCCTTCATTCTGTAAAGTATAATAAAAAGCAAATGAATATATTGCTTTATTTTAAGGTAAGATTTCAGATCTTATTCAATATTAACCAACTGATATTTTCAATACTTCTGATAATTATTAGTTGCATATCTGACAGTTGTTCAGTGGGCACAGATTACTGCTGTGACACTGTGATTGATAATGACTTCTCTGGGAAATATGGTTCAAATGAGTTCTTCGAAAGCATTGTAAAGATAGAAAGCATCCTGAGACAGTGCTATTGTTTCAGATGGTTCTATGATCCATAATGAATTTCTAATTTGATTATTTTAAATAGGTGAGTAAGTGAGAAGTCAGCCCGCCCTCCATGTAGGGTGGTGGTGGTTTGTAATGTATGAGTTAAATGAGTTAGAATGTTGGCTCAAATGGAAAAAAAAGAATGAAATAAACATAGTAGATTTGGGATAAGCTTAAAATGTGATTTGTCTAGGTGAGACAAAAAATAGAATGTAAAACCTCTGTCATTCCTTATTCTATGAATCTGTGTGGGTTTTTTTTTCCAGAAACCTTAAATATTCATAAACATTTACTATCTAAACTTTTCTCCCACCTTAAATAAGCAAAAAGCATCCTTAAAGTTAATAAAGTCAGACATCAGAGCAATTATTTGTTTGTCTGAACTACTTTACATGTAGAGAAAGAATACTCTCCTAATAACTTTAAATTGTATTATTGGGTGGTTGTGGCTATAGCGCAGACAGCACAGTGTTTACATTGGAAGCATGAGTACCTATGTTCCCTAGAACCCATGTAAAAATGCATGTCCAGTAGTACAGGCCTCCTTATAAAACCAGCACTGAAAAGACAGATAGGCAGATTCTTACTGTTCAGCCAGTCTAGCCTACCTGTAAAGTTGCAGGCCAGTGAGAAATTTTGTCTAAAAATGTGCATGATAGTTGTAGAATGATACCAGAGTGTCCTCTGGACTCTACACACAAGACATGCATGCACAAAATTTTGTATCATTAGTGTAATTATATTTATTCAGAAGTCAGGAAGGATGAGGGAGTGTCCATGGACCAAAGAAGGAGGAAAGGCAGTGGAGGTTAATCTAAGAACCAAAGGGTGAGGAATATTCAGAAGTTGTGTGGGAGACTCTGAATGTAAGAAGGGGGAATAGCAAGCCAATTATAAGGTTTGCAGTGTCCACTGTTGAGTATCTTCACTGGTGGTATCTCTTTCTCCCATTGAACTACATGTAGAATGGCTTCTTCCAGCTTTCTGTCAGCTGGTCTACGTGGAGGAGGATATCAGCTCAGTTCCAACAGGATTTCTCAGGGGCCTTGCAGCCCAGATTGTGGAGTCTTTAGCAATAGAGTCTTTCCATCGAGTCCTGGTGGGAAACCAAGGGCCTCAGCAATGGACTATAATGTTTTGGGGGCATCAGGGACCTCCCTGGCCAACAACTCATTGAAGGTATTCCATCCCTGGCACTAAGAATTTTCTAACAACGATCTATGGCTCCTGAGTGTTCCATTGTCCAAAACCAGAGATTCCATATGATTTATTTGCATCCTCTGAGGTTTAGATTAGCCCTCCCTCCACCTTTCCTTTACTCAATCTCTTCCCTGACCTCACTTTGGGCCTTTTCAACCCTGTTTATCTATCCTTCTACTTACATATATACAATAGCAGCCTATTAAGTACCCTCCTCCCTTCCTTTCTCTTCCCTTTATATCTCCTTTTTAACTTACTGGTCTCTGATACTGAGATTTTTTCTTCTCACAGAGAAGACCAATCATCTGTAGCTAGGATCTACATATGAAGGAGAGCATGTGGTGCTTGGCTTTCTGGGCCTAGGTTACCTCACTTAGTATAATCAAGGAGTGGTACCTTTCCTTCGGCTCTTGCATTCTTAAAGCCACCTCTTCCACAATGGACCCTGAGTCTTAGATGATGTGATAGGGATGTTTCAGTGCTGTACATTCCTCTATCCCTTCTTCTCAGCACTATGTTGTCCTTTGGGTCATCCCAGTGATCATCACTTCTTTAACCAGAAGTGAGAGTACCATTAATATATGAATATCAGCATTAAGTGTAGTGCTTTCAGGGAAGTTTAGTGAGAAAAACATATACACTTATCCAGACAATAGCAGGCTTTATACCCCTAAGGCTCATAACCTCCCTGGCCATATGTTTTTGATTAAGTTTTCAGTACCAGACATGTATTCCCTCCCATAGAGCAGGTCTTTAGTCCAATTAGAAAGCATGTGGTTTCCCCCAGAGCAGATATGCCAGATTGCACTTGTTCGGTCATTTGGCCTGTTTGGAAAAACTTGAGGCTTCCAGTGTCCATTGTTTGCATGGCTGATGACTTCTGTCTCCCATAAGCCTGTATACAGTGCAGCTTTTTCCAGCTTTAAGCTGGCTGGGCTACAGGGAGAAGGTTTTCTTCTGAGAAACAGCTTGATTTCTCAGTGACTGCCACTCAGGCATGTGAAGTCTTCAGCTATAATAGGGTCTTACCATATCTTTCTCATGGAAAATCAGGGGCCTTGACAATATCCTAGAATGCTTTGTAGGCAAAAGTTATCTCCCTGGCCAATAACTCACTGGGAGGTATCCCATCCTTGGCATTGAAAATTTTCTAGTAATAATCTATGCTTCAAGATGTACCATTATTTAAGAAAGTAGATTTTTATATGTCTTATTCAAAATATTTTGAATTTTTATTGACCCCTATACACCCTTCTTTTATAAAATCTCTTCCCCTAACCTCACTTAGGCCTTTCCTTTCCATTTAATCTGTTCTTCTACATACATATATACAATTCTATCCCATTAAGACCCTCCCTCCCTCTCCTCCCTTATATCTTTTTTCTAGCTTATGGGACTCTGCTACAGATGTTTGGTTCCATCTCATATACAAGTCTATACATTTGTAGCTAGGATCCACATATGAGAGAGAACATGCAATGTTTGGCTTTCTGGGCCTGGGTTACCTCACTTAGTATAATCCTTTTCAGACCCATCCATTTCCCTGTAAATTTCATGATTGTTCTTACAGCTGAATAGAACTCCACTGTGTAAATGAAACCACATCTTTATTATCCATTCATGTGTGGATGGACATCTAGGCTGGTTCCATTTCCTAGCAATTGTGAATAAACATAGTGGTACAAGTATCTCTAAGGTAGTGAGAAGAGTCATTAGGATATATGCCTAGGTGTGCAATAGCTGGATCATATGATAAATCTATATTTTAGCTGTCTCAAGAACATCCACACTAATTTCCACAATGGCTGTACCAGATTACATTACAGATTACAGTAGAAGGGTTCCCCTTTATCTGCATCTTCGCCAAAATTTATTGTCATTTCTTTCTTCATGGTACACATTCTGACAGGAGTAAGATAGACTTTTTATAACTGGATCTCCATACCTATTATAGGTCTATTTAAATGGTTTGTCTCATCTTGATTTGATTTTGGTAGTAATATGAGTCAAGGAAATCATCCATTTCTTTCAGATTTTCAAACTCAGAGGCATATATATTTTTAAAGCATGTCCTAATGATTTTCTGAATTTCTTTGGTATCTTTTGTAATGGTGCCTTTTCATCTCTAATGTTATTAATTTGTGTCTCTTCTTTCTGTCTTCTGGTCAGCTTTGCTAAGGCTTAACCTCACCAACTCCCTGTTTCATTGATTCTTTGGAATACTTTTTTGGTTTCTATTTCATTAATTTCTGCCCTAGTCTTTATTATTTCTTCCTATCTACTGATTTTTGGTTTGTCTTATCCTTCTTTTTCCAAGGCCTTAAGATGAAGCACTAAATTGTTCACTTGTGAACTCTCTAATTTATTTAATGTAGGCACTTAGAGCTATAAATTTACCTCTTAGGACTGCCTTCATCGGGTCCCAAAGGTTTGGTATGCTGTATTTCAACATCATTTGGTCCTATGAATTTAGTGAATTGCTTTTTGATTTCTTCAATGACCCATTCATCATTAAATGGTGGACTGTTTAGTCTCCATGAATTTCTGTATTCTCTGTAGGTTTCTTGTTGCTGATTTGCAGTTTATTCCCATTGTGGTCAGATAGACTACAAGGGATTATTTCAATTTTCCTATATTTGTTGAAATTTGTTTTGTGTTCTAATATAAGATCTATTTCAGCGAATGTTCCATGTGCTGCTGAGAAAAATGTATATTCTGAAGCATTTGAATGAATGTTTTGTACATATCTGTTAAGTCCATTTGTTCCATGATATCATTTAATCCAGATGTCTCTGTTTACTTTATTTATTTATTTATTTATTTTGCTGGGATGACCTGTCAATTGATGACAGTGAGGTATTGAAGTCACCCACTACAATTGTTCTTGGTGCTATTAGTGACATTAAGTCTAATGGTGTTTGTTTGATGAAATTGGAAACCCCCATGTTAGATGCATGTATGTTTAGGATTGTAATGTCCTCCTGTTGGAGTGTTGCTTTAATCAGTATAAAATGACCTTCTTTATCTTTCTTCACTAATAATGGTTTGAAGTCTATCTTGACAAATATTAGAATAGCAACCCTTGCTTGTTTCCTAGTCCCATTTGCTTGAAATACCATTTCCATCCTTTCACCCTAAAATAGTGTCTATCTTTTATTGAGAGATGAGTTTCCTGGAGGCAACAAATGCAGGATCATGCATTTTCATCCATTCTGAAAGACTGTCTTTTGGTTGGGGCATTGATGCCATTGATATTAAGAGTTATAATTAAAAGGTATTTATTCTTGCCATTCTTCTTATTTTGCAGTGCTTCCTGTTGTCCCTTTATGCATGTGTTTTAACTGTTATGTGAGTATGGTTTATTTTTTCTTATTTCCTCCTGTGTGTGTTTTGCTTTCTCTTCAGCATAAATAATTCCTTCAAGTATTTTCTGCAAAGCTAGTTTAGTTGTCACAAATTCCTTTACCCCATTTTTGTTGTGGAATGTCCTTATTTCTCCATCAATTTAGACAGAGAGCTTTGCAGGTAATCTTGGTTGACAGTTGTCATCTGTCAGAACTTGGAATACATCATTACAAGCCCTTCTGGCTTTTAAAGTTTGTGTTGAATCATCTTCTGTTATTCTGATGGGCTTGCCTTTTTAGGGGACTCACTTTTTCTCTCTAAGTGGTTTCAATATATTTCCTTTGGTTTGTGTGTTTAGTAATTTAATTATAACATGGTGCGGAGAGGGTTTTTCCAGGTTATGACTGTTTGGTGTTCTAAAAGCATCTTGTATCTGTACTGGCAATTCTTTCCCAGTTTGAGGAAATTTTTCTTTATGATTTTGCCTACTATGCCTATTGATTAAAATTCTCCATCTACTATACCATGAATTCTTATGTTTGATTGTTCCACAGTGTCCCAGATGTCTTGGAATTTCCATTCCTACCTTTCTATTAACTTGTCTTTCTCTTTTTTGGACTGTATTAGGTCTGCCACCTGGTCTTCTGGGTTAGGTATTCTGTTGTCTCCTTCATCAATTCTACTGGTGAGACTTTTCACAGAGTTTTGTATTTTTTTTTTCTGTTGTTGTTTGTTTGTTTGCTTGTTTTCACTGACTGTGTTCTTCAGAGCTGGGATTTCAGCCTGGTTTTTCTTCAGTATTTCCATTTTCTTACTCATGTCTTGTAATGTCTTCCTTACTTCATTAAGCTGGTTTCCTGTGTTATCTTTCAAGAGTCTGTTTTCTTCTTTAATCCCTTTATGTTCTTCCTTAATTCCCCTGATTTCTGCTTTGATTTCTTTGAGTAAAGATATAATCTTTTATTTTTTTAGATATCTTTGTCAGGCATTTACTGTAAACCAGTCTCATTGGTGATCATTTATTATTTATTACATTTATTATTTTTGGCGGGATTATATTGTCTTGATTCTTTGTGTTTCTTGTATTATAATGTAGTGACATTTGCATCCTGAATTGATTTGATGTTTGGGTTTTCTATTTATCTGCAGTGTTCCCAGACATGGCAATCCACCACTATATACCCTCAGGATCTGAGTTCAAGGTGCCAGGTATAGCTCTTGTACCTCAACCAAATGGCAGAAGTAATCCTAGGTGTTGAGTTTGCTTGCAAAGGAAGCATTCTAGTGGACTGGGTGGGACAATTTACTGGAATATTCTAAATTTCAACTGAGCAACTTCCACAATCAATAAAAACTAGCACAAAGTAAGTAATTGTGAGGATTAAAACAAACAGTCTTATAAAGCCATAATCCCTAAGTGTGTTGCTCTATACCCTTAATCCTGTCAGCTGGGAGCTAGAGAATTCTGTTCTTATTTAGGTTTCAGGTCAGCCTGGATCTGAATCAGACCCTGACCCAAGTAATGACACAAGAAAAAGACAAAGGCCATATAAATTTGAAAGCATCAGAGGCAAGAATATTCAACCTCCAAATACAGCTTATTTGAAAATATTAAAGCCAACCAAGAAAATGTAACTTATAACTTGCCCTAACATGGAAAGAGAGATTAGCACTTCCAATGCAGGCCTATGTACTTCAGTGTTTTGTTTTGTTTTTTTTTTTTTCCAGTTGGCCTCATTACATTTTGGGGGTGGTTTACAATCTCCCTAATGCTGAGTGCCCACCTTAATAACTCCGTGTTATCCTGTGGAGCTGGAGTTCTGATCAGCTATGCTCACTGATTTCTGGAAAAGAAAAACAGAAACAGACTTTCCAAGGGAGAGTGAGATCAGGGTAGGTTAAAGAGGATAAGCATTGTAATTTAGAAAGATTTTGATAAGTGTAGCCTCCCATTTGGGCAATGATTAGTGGGAGTTTCTCTTTGGAGTTCATAATCTTGGTCTTCATAGGACTCTGACTTGGTTCCCACTTCCAGGAAAGGATTCCTTTCTACTGAGAGGATCTTATAGTTAATCACAGAGCCACTATTACCCACCTAGGATGTGGTGACTACTGCACAAGTGTGTATAACTTGTCAAGCTGGTTACTTTCATGTAGCAGTATCCCCTGCTTACTCACAATGTTACTGGCTGTTTTCCCCCCAGCTAATGTAATGCTTTTCAACACTATACAGGCTAACCATCTAGGCATTAGCTTTCTTTCAGATTCAACAGGGTCTCTTATGTTCTGTATCGGCAGCATGTGGTGTCTTCAACAATAGGATCATATCTCTTACCTCAGATAAGTAATCAAGTGCTTTGACAGAAGTCTGTCTTCTTGTGAGGACCTTATAGGTCTCTCCAATCTAAACATGAGTAATAAACAATTCCTGATAATAGGAGTTACAAGCCAGAACAGAATGTTTTAGGGTTAGGCTTCATCCCACCTTCTCCAGGACCCGTCTTACTAGGTGATCCCTCTATACTTCTATTGAGAGTTTGATCTTTCAGTTGGCTATCCAAATATAAGGTTTCTATGGTACCAATTCATTTTGGATTTTTTTTTTTGTATATATCCTCCTTTGTCCCTCCAAACTTTTCCATCCATCTTATGTGTTCCTTAAGTAGTCTTTCAGATATGCCTGAAACTCAGGCTGTTCCAGGTTAGAAACCACAAATGAGGGAGAATGTGGGGTTTGTGTTTTTGTACTCCTGATATAATATGTCCATTTTCCTACAAATTTCATTTTAGCATTTTCCCTTACTGCTCAGTAGAATTCCATTGTGAATATATATCACATATTCATGATCCATTTGACTAACATTTGACATCTGGGTTGATTCCATCTCTTAGCTGTTATGATTGAGCAGCCATAAACATGGTTTAGCAAATATCTTTGTAGTGAAGAATGGAACATTTAGGGTAGATACCCAGTAATGGAATGGCAGGGTCAGTTAGTAGTACTGTTTTCATGTTTTTTCAGGAATCTCCCTGTTGATTTCCACTCTGCTTTTACAAGTTTGTTCTCCCACCAGCAGTGAATGAGGGTTCCTCTTTCCCATATCCTTTTCAATGTTGTGGTGATTTGATCTTTTCTTTTTTTTTTTCTTTTTTGACTTTTCAAGGTAGGGTTTTGCTCTAGCCCGGGCTGATCTGGAATTCACTATGTAGACTCTAGTCTCAGGGAGGCCTTAAACTCACAGTGCACCACCATGCCCAGATTGGATTAATTTTTCTTTATCATTGTTATACTTTATTAAGGTAGAATAATCTCATATTTGTCTTAATATGCATTTCCCTGGTGGTTAAGAATGTTAAACATTTTATAAGGTGGGCATGAGTGAATTGTATTTCTCCCTTTGAGAATTCCCTATTCAGTTCTCTTCACCACTTTTTGAGTAGATTGTTAGATGTTGATGATGATTATTATTGGTTAGTGTTTTGAGTTCTTTGTAGTTTCTGGTTATTAAGCCTCTGTCAGTGTCAATATCTCATGTCAATTTTTGTCCATTCTGTGGGTAGTTTGTTTAAGTTGTGTATATCTGTACAAAAGCATTGTAGCTTCATGAGATCTCATTGGTTGAGTGATTGTTTATTTTCCTTGGCTCCAAGGTCCTTCTCCTGGAAGTCTTTCCTCATTCCTATATATTGAAGAGTTCTCCCTCTTTTACATCCAGTTTTAGAGTTTCAGGTCTTATATTAATGTCTTTAATCCATTTGGAGTTGATTTTTCTGCTTGGTGAGAGGAGTGGGTCTAGTTTAATTTTTCTATAAATGGTTGTCCAATTTTTCCAGCACCATTTGTTGAAGATACTGTTTTTTCCCCAATATACATTGTTGGCTCCTATATCAACAATCAAGCATCTGTAGTTGGATAAACTAAGGACTGGTCTTCAGATCTGTTCCATTGGTGAATATAACTCTTTTCATGCCAGTAACATGCTGTTTTTCTAACTATGACTTTACAGTAAGCTTTAGATCTGGTATGGTGATACCTCCAGAGGTATTTCTTCTGCTGAGAATGTTTTGGGATATCTGAGGTGATCTGCCATTCCAGATGTAATTTGAAATTTTTTTAAAAAGAATGATGCTGGGATCATTATTAGTATCACAATGAACCTGTATATTGCTTTTGGGAGAATTGCCATTTTCACAACAATAATTTTACCTATCCAGGATCATGGAAGGTATTTCCATTTTCTCACGTCCTCAATTTCTTTCTTGAGTGATTTTATATTTTCATTATATAGATCCTTCACATCCTTGATTAATGTTATTTCAAGTTAATTTATTTCTTTTATTTACTTTTTGTGTGTAGCTATTTAAAATGAGATAGCCTCACTGATTTCTTTCTCTTCATATTGTCTTTTGAATAGAAGGTTACTTATACTTTTGTTGGTTTTGTATCCTGACACTTTGCTGAAGGAATTTATCACCTTGAGAAGTTATCTGATAGATTATTTTGGGTCACTATGCATAAGATCATGTCCTCTTCAAGTAGAGTTAAATTGACGTCTTCCTTTCCAATTTGTACTCCTTTTACATCTCTGTCCTGTATTAAGAGCAGTAGCAATAGTGAGCACCCCTGTCTTGTTCCAGATCTCAATAGGAACTCCTTCAGTCTTTCCTCATTAGGTATGATTTGCCTTTAGGTGCTTTGTATATAGCCTATTTTCTTTTTGAGTTATAAATCTTTCATACCTATTCTTTCCAGTATTTGGATCATGAAGTGATGTTGTATTTTGTTGAAGGCCTTCTCTGCACCTTCTGAAATTTTCCTGTGGTTTTTGTGATTAAGTTTATTCATGTGGTATATTCTGTTGACTGATTTGCATATGTTGAACCATCTCTGAAATGAAGCCTACTTAATTAAAAGAGGATAATGCTGGTGATGTGTTGTCAAATTTGATTTGTGAAGATTTTATTCAGGATTTATGCAAATAAGTTTATTAAGAATATAGTTTTATATTTTTCTTTTTTTATATGTCTCTCTTATTTTGGCATCAGGATAATGCTAGCTTCATAAAAACAGTTAGTGAGCCTTCTCTGTTTTCCAATTGTGTGGGGGAAAAAAAAAAGAAGTATTGGTTTTAGTTCACTGATGAAAGTTTGGTAGAATTTAGCTGAGAATCCATTAAGTCCTGGACTTCACTATTGAGGAGGTTTTTTATTACATTCCAGTCTTCATGGATGTAATAGGTTTGTTTAGGAAATTTAGATTTTATTTATAATTATTATCATTTTGTTTTAATATTATTTATTTATTTTGATTTTTCAAGGTGGGGTCTTGCTCTATCCCGGACTGACCTGGAATTCACTATGCAATATCAGGGTAGCCTCAAACTCATAACAATCCTCCTTCCTCTGCCTTCCAAGTGCTGGTATTAAAGGTGTGCAGCACCTCCCTCTGCTTTAGGAGATTTAGTTTTAATAGTTGGTATCTAGAACTTCATCCATTTCAAACAGGTCTTCCAATTTTTGGAGTAGAGATTCCAGAAATATGTCCTTATGATTCTTGTAATTTCATTGATGTCTGTTGTGACCTATCCATTGTCATGTCTAATTTTATTAATTTGTGATTTCACTTTTTTCATTTGATCTAATTGGCCAGTTTTATCAAACGTTTTTATTTTCTCACAGGGCAGCTATACATTTTTTGGATTTTCTTAATTGGTTTTTGTAGTTTCTAATCCATTGATTTCTGCTCAGATCATATTTCTTCCCATCTGGAACTCTTAGAGTTGAATTGTTCTTATTTTTCCAATGCTTTTAGGTAGATGGTTAGGTTATTAATTTTAGATTCTTCTGTCATTGGTATGAAAGCATTTAGTCCTATGATATTTTTTCCCTTAGTACTGCCTTCAGTGTGTCCTAGAAGTTTTGATATGTTGTGTTTTCATTATCATTAGGTTAACAAAATTTCAAAATTTTCTTTATGATTTCTTCCATGACCAACTCATTGTTTAATACTGTGTTGTTCTGTCTCTAGGAACTGGTGCAATTTCTGATGTTTCTTTTGTTGCTAATTTGTACCTTTAAAGCTCTGTGGTCTGAGATAATACAAGGAGTATGTCAATTTTCCTGAGCTTATGAAGGCTTGATCTATGCCTTAATATATGGTCCATTATTATTATTATTATTATTAGTAGTAGTAGTAGTAGTAGTAGTAGTAGTAGTAGTAGTTATGTACACACGTGTATATAGCCATGTTGGTACAATCGTTAGCCTCCTCCCTGTCCTCATCCCTCCTAAAGGACCCTTCTCACTGGGGCCAATAGGTTGTTTAGTGTGGGGTTAGCCATCAGTTGTGGGGCAAAGGCAATGTTTCTGTGCATAATGTCCCTACACGTGGCTCTAACAATCTTTCTTCCCCCTCTTCCATGAATTTTCCTGAGCCACATTGGTTTTGTTTTTGGTTTATTTCAGTGATGAAGTGTTGGGAGTCCCTGTGTCTCTGGATTCCTGGTTTGGTAGTTGACTGTTCTCTGTGTCTTTCTCCTTCACCCTTGTGCTGCTACCAGGTTAACCAAGAAATCAGCACTCTTTTTCATTTCCCCAATTACTCTATGATTTCATCTGGTGCCCTGGTGAGGTGTGATGGCTGATTCTCTCCTCAGGATCTGTGTCCATCTGCAAAAGAGAAGTAAATTCTCCAAAATAGAGTGAAATCAGCACCTTATAAATGGGATAACCATTATTATTTTAGAGATAATTTAATAAATGTAGGCCCTCTTGTAGCCCATAATTGGTGGGAGCTTTATAATGGAGAGTGGGCTCATTTTCTGGATATGGTTCTGACTTGTTTTCCAGAACCAGCTATGGGTTCCATTCTACTGAGTGGATCAGTTAACCAAATCAAGAACAATTGGTTGCCCACCATGGCTGTATGCCACTATTGCACTTGTGTGAGCATCACATCAGGTTGTTTGCTGCTGAGTAGTGTAGGCCATGAGTTGTGTGGACAGATGTTGGCCATTTTACCCCATATGATCTATTTTTGAGATGGTTCCATGGGATGCTGAAAGGAAGTTGTATTCTGTAGAACTGGGGTAGAATATTCTGTAGATACCAGCTAGGTCTAGTTGATATATGGTGTTAAGATCTATTTTTTCCCTGTAGATAGTTTTCTTGAATGATCTATCTAAAGATAATAGTGGTGTATTATAATTTATTTATGATTTGTTGTCAACTAGGTTTTTCTTTATAAATTGTGGTGCACCTATTTTGGTGCATATAGATTTATGATGGTGATGTCCTCTTGTTTGGTCATTCCTTTAATGAGTGAAAAGTGGCCTTCTTTACAATTTTTCCCTATATTGGTTTGAAGTCTGTTTTTTCAGATATTAATATAGCCACACATGCTTGTTTCTTATTTCTATTTGCTTGGAAATGCATTTTCTATCCTTCACCCTTAGGAGGTGTATTTCTTTACTTGTGAGGTAGGTTTCTTGATGGCAGCAGATGGAAGGGTCCATTTTTCTTCTACATCTTGTAATCTTGTTCCTTTTTAAGGATGAGGTAATTTCATTAATATTTAAATTTATAGGTATAGGCTTGATTATCAGCCTTCCATGCTGTGGAATTTAAGGGATTAGGTATTTTTCTTAGGATTTGTACATTTTCATGCCAGTTGTAGTTTTGGTTATTGTATTCATACCCTTGTAGGCTCTTGAGGTTGGTTGTTCAACTCTTCTGTGTGGAATATTTCCTGAAGTATTCTATATAGGTTTGGCATTGTGTTCACATGATCAAACAGCTGAGTTTTGTCATAGAACATTATTTTTCTTTCTCCATCTATTATGAGGGACATGTTCACTGGGTACAATAGTTTGGTTTGGAAGCCATAGTTTTTAGGCTTTGAAGTACTCCACTCCACGTCTTTCTGTGTTTCATGATTTCCATTGAAAAATAATCTGAGGTAACTCTGATGTGATTGTCTTTGTATATAATGAGTTGTTTCTCTCTTGATGCTTTTAGCACCATTTGTTTTTATAGTTTTGGCAGGATTCTAATTATTATGTTCCTTAGGTTATTTCTTCTTTTGTCCTGCATGCTTAGCTTTCTTTGAGTCTCTTGTATCCGGATGGGTCTCTCTTTTGCTAAATTGGGAAAATTTTCTTCAATAATTTTATTGAATATGTTCCATATGTATTTGGCCTGTGTTTCTTTCCCTTTGATACACCCATGATCCACATAATTGGTCATTTTAGGGGATTCCAAAATTCTCTCTTATTTTGTTTGCATGAATGATTGAAGTAACTGAAGTTTTTGGCCTTCTGTCTTGTCTTCCAGGCCAGAGTTTCAGTCCTCCATATGAATGACTCTGTTATTGAGGGCTTGTACAGATGCTTGTCAATGCACAACTTGACTTTTGTTTTCTTTTATGTTTCTCTCCATCATTTTTATTTATTTATATTTATTTTTGAGGCCCAATTTCAGTTTGAAGATTGATTTTCTTGATGTTTCCTTGAGGAAATTCCTGCATTTGATCATATCTTCTACTCCTCTGGTTGTTGAGATCCTCAATTTATTTACTCATCTTCAATTCATTTATCTTTTTTTTTTGAGGTCTCTCTGGATTTCCTCTATTAAATTAAGCCTAGTGGCAAAAGCTGTGTGCATTTGGCTTTTCTGATGGTTTGCTTCCAGTTTAGCAATTTTTGTTGGTCAGGGCCACATAGTTTACTGTGTTATCATTTTGGGGGTTCTATTTCTATCGTTTCCCATATGTTTTCATTTGAGATGTCCATTGTGGGATTAGACAATCTTGGTAGAGATCCTTCAGCTTGTTGTTTTGCTTTTTTTTTTTTTGTTTCTTTTTTAATTTAATTTATTTTAATTTTGGTGGTGTGATCTGCCCATCTCTGTGGTAAAAGACTTAGTTCCTCCCCACAGGGGGGAAGCAAGAATTTGCCATTGTAGAATCTTAAATGATATTCTGTTTTGGGTTTGAAATGGCTTGGAATGGGCTGGAGTTATACCCACAGATGAGTAGATTGTGGTGGTTGAAGGTGTGCCAGCAACTCTGGGCTGATACAAGTGCTATGATTAGAGAATCAGAATCTCTTCAAACCACTTTTCCTGCAGTGCCTTGTCTGTGGGACTCAGGAGCAGCAGTACTTGCCCCTGCTCCCAGTGCACCCTAGCTGCACAGGTTGTGAAGGACACAAATATTTCCTATGGCATGTAGTTGCCAGATGTTTTTGTGCTCCCTGTATGATGATCTGGTAGATGGATGCTGATGTTGGAAAAGAAAGGGGTGGTGGGAAAGAGGATGGCCTTCCAGGATCTAGAAACCAGGCTTGAAGGTGGTTTGAGGAGATGGCTGCTGGGGTATGCAGAAGACAGTGACATGGCTTGCATGATCACAAGAGGTGGCATAGGCAGGAAAGGTCCCCTGACGCTGGTATGTGGGGGATCCTCACAGGCCAGAGGTATGGATTAGGAACCCACAGGGGCTGGCTGCTTGGGTTGAGTGGAAGAAGCATAGGCTTTTTCTCTGGGTCCTGTGGGAATCCAAATGGACCAGAGGCAAAAGTATAGGTGGTGTGAAGTGGAACAGAACACGGACCCTGGCCTAGCCCTGGCAACCTGGGGATATATGCAGGGGCCAGTGGTACAGGGAAGAGTCAAAGCAGTGCAGGGTAGAGCAGAGGCATGACCCCATATTTGGCACCCTAGGTACCCCAGAAACCAGTGGCACAAGGGCCAGCAGCACAGAGTCAGCTCAAGTCAGCCACACAATGGTGTGTGATATGGCCCTGCCCCTAGTCTCTCTTGCACTGGGACAGCCCCTCCCAGGCATCCACCTAGGGATGACTCTACCCTTGTTTTGTGACTCTTAGCTCATCCCTAGTCATAATGGTGTGTGGCACAGCCCTGCTCCCACCCTCTTTCGGTCTATAATTTTTAAAGATATATTTTACAAGATTTATTAAAAGAAGGACATCTTAAATTAATGGGCGATTTAAATTCATAAGTTTATGTTAGTAAATAAGAAAAGTCTTGTCATTTTTGTAGATTACATTTATAGGAGAAATGATTAATGCTAGGCATTTGCTTCTCTGCCAATTAATAATAGGATAAGTCAATTAGATATGGTTTCTCTTAATAGTCCTATAAGAGAGATGGTTAATACAAATTTTGTAGATTATGAGATGAGATGGTTGAAGGTTAATACTGGAAAGGAAATTTTGAATGCTGGATAAGTATGATAAGGTGTGCATGGGTTGAATGGAGAGACTGTAGGAGATATTTAAAAGGACCAAAACTTACTCCAAATCAATTTCCTTTTCCTGATTTCCTGGGATATTAAACTCTCAGCATGTGAGGTTTTCACCACTTGTAAGGTTTTGACCTTCCCACCTTGGCAGCTTACCTGCTTACCTGCTGCTAGGATGGGAAAGTATATTCACATGCCATTTAGATCATGTGAAAATATCCACTCATCACACTTTGATTATCAGAATAACCTACCTGCCATTTCCTCTTATTTGGTCCGTGGCCTCTCTGTCACCTCTCCTAACATCTGAATACTCTTTGGTTCTTAGACTACACTCCCTGCTATTTCCCCTTCTTTGATCCATGGACTCTCTCTCACCCTTCCTTACTTCTGAGTGAATATAGTAATTTAATAATTATCCTTCTCGGTATAGTTTATCCAGTTCTTTGTTAAAAAGCTGATACAGGCTCAGGTTTGGGGCTTGCATTTGGACCCTCAAAATCAGTCCTGTTTCAGATCATTTATGCACTTAGTCAAGAGAAAGCTAGTCAATTTGGGGCCCTATCACCTGTAAAGTGCCTTACTGAGTGCTTCTACTTGTGAAAAGTTTATACTTAGCTTTGAAAACTTCCAATAAAAATATGACACAAAGCATTTGGTGATTGTCTATGCACACATACCATATGTTATTGTTAACAATAAACACTCATCACAGCAAACAAAAAATCAAAGGTTGTTGAAAACACTAAAAGAGGCCTATAACACACCCACTTAGGCTTAAAACAATTGCGAAAGAGAGGTGAATAAAATGTGGGAGATACAGAGTGGGAAGATGTACTCTGAGACATAGTCCTCTTCACGGAGACTGATTGGTATGTTCATGATCCCACGCTGAATATTGATAACCACCCTGAGGAGAGCCCTCAGTGGCATGGTGGAGAGGGGGAGAAATATGAGCAATATGCAGCATGTTTATGCAATAAAATTTTCAATTAAATAATAGACATGTAAGCAGAATATCAAACGTAGAAGAAAGTGAGGGTTTCCTGCCTGTGCAGGATAACATCACATGCTCAGGCTCAGTGAGGTAAATCTGGATAGCTGAGTGGTGCTACATTACAAAGTACCTGAAGCAGTGCTATGACTATTGTTTAATAAACACAGGGGTTCACAGGAGGAGAGTTGTTTGTTACAGATCACTGCTGATTGACAATTTAAATACAGCACAATTAAACTAATAAATGTTATTACAGTAGATAAAGATTAAACTGTACATTTGATTTCTTAATGGTGTTTAACAAATGTTATCTGCATAATCTCCTTGAAGGCAGAATGTGGTCTCTGCTGAAAGATTTTATGTTGTTAAAAAAATAGTTCATTAAAAACACAGTTGAATGAGATCCATTCACATGGTGTTGAGTAATCCAAGTATGAATAGGCATCTTCTTTTTTTTTTTCCATATAGAAGAAAAACACTTCCCTCATCCTGGCACAATTAACATACAGCTGAAGCTATGCATCTTAAAAGTTGGCAGGAAAACAATTTTTATTGAAAAAGAGAGAAAATCATGCACGTTTGAAGAAATTTAGTGAACTATTTGAA
Source organism: Jaculus jaculus (assembly GCF_020740685.1). Lineage (NCBI taxonomy): Eukaryota > Metazoa > Chordata > Mammalia > Rodentia > Dipodidae > Jaculus > Jaculus jaculus. The sequence continues at coordinate 118,737,609 of NC_059104.1, forward strand.
ATGTACCATATTTAAATTTGGCATTAGAATATGTATAATAATTTTTAAAGTTGTTCAATGACCATCTCTACTGGGGGCATTTAATTTTAGAAGGAAGCAGTTCAAAATTCTTCAGCTAAGATAACTTTACTAGCAGATATACCACAGCTTCATTTAGACAGATGAATAGATAGCATCAACGAGAAAACTTATGAACTGAATAAAATACTTTTTTTCTTTTTATTGCATGTGCATGTGCCTGTAAATATCTATGTAGAGGCCACAGATTTGATATGAAATTTAGAATGTCTTTGAGAGCTATGGAAATTCTCTTGGATTTTAATTCAGGAGTTATGGTGCTGGATGCTCATAATTACAAAAAACTTAAACTGAATCAGTGTTGTCCACATCCTCATGTGTGACTTTAAATACCTAGGGATAAGAAGATAAGAATTATACATACATACATACATATACATATACATATACATATACATATACGTATACGTATACGTATACGTATACGTATACATACATACATACATACATACATACATATATATATATATATATATATATATACACCACCTTTAGGGATTATATATATAGTTCTTATCTTTTTATCCCTAAAGGTGCTTCCCTTTCAGGTCACTAGACTTAAGGGTGTGACTAAGACTACAAGGTGATATATAAAACTCAATCCCTACCCAAAGGCCCACACAGACAACAAGCTAAAAGGCATTTCACACTTTTAGCCAGGAAAGAAAGAACAAAACAAAACAAAACTTTCTTGTCCCTGCTACTCTAAATTGTCTAATTAATTTATATCTACTATTCTTCATCAGGTTGCCATTGAGTATTTTCTTCAGTCACTGTAGTCCTTATTTTTTGAGACATGGTCTCACATTGCACCTAGAGTTCGCTGAACCTGCTAGACAAGTTAGCCAGCCACCACAAAGGGTCCCCCTGCCTCCACTTCTCTAGCACTGGGATTACAGGCTGGGTGGCCATGCTGTCATTTGCATGGTTCTAGGGAAATAAACTCAAGACCTCACTCTGGCCCAGTAAGTATTTTCTCCATTGAACAGTGTTTTAATGATGCAGAATTTTGGGTTTCACGAAGGGTTCCAGAATTTATGAACTTTCAGTTTTGTGTTCTGTCCTATCTTCAATAAAGCATCAAGAATATAGGCTCAAGGACTGGAGAGATGGCTTAGCGGTTAAGCGCTTGCCTGTGAAGCCTAAGGACCCCGGTTCGAGGCTCAGTTCCCCAGGTCCCACGTTAGCCAGATGCACAAGGGGGCGCACACGTCTGGAGTTCGTTTGCAGAGGCTGGAAGCCCTGGCGCGCCCATTTTCTCTCCCCCTCTATCTGTCTTTCTCTCTGTGTCTGTTGCTCTCAAATAAATAAAAAACAAAACAAAAATAAAAAAAAAGAATATAGGCTCAAGAAGGATGATTTATGAATCAGAACATTTATTTACAGGGAGATCACAAATTGTGGGGTTTAGTGAAGGGAGACTAGAATCTAAGAGAAACTAACACATTGAAAGAAAGATTACAGTGAATCTGCAAGCGCAAGGACATAGGAGAAACTGAGGCCTCTACAGAAGGATTGGAGTACAGCTGTAAACATGCAAAGAAGAATCTTGGAGCTTGCATAGCAAGACATAAGAGGAACCCACCTGGCATGTGGCATGTGCTTTTCTCCATGGAAGAAAGGGCAAATTGTGGTGACGTAAGAGGAATTGCATAGAGAAAATAACCAGAGACCAGGAGATTCAGAAGAGGAATGAGTAATAAAGAGAGTAACACTAATGGTTGCCTTAAGTGTAAATATATTGCACAGGCAGCAAACCTAGTGTTGATGAGAGCACCCCCGTGGTAAATCTGGAGTGTAAGGAAAGTACACCATAGTAGATTTGGAAATCAGAGGAAAATCATACAAGTAATCCAAGTGGGAAATTGTTCCAAACTATAAAACAGAGCTAAGCAGAAAAGTTCAGATCAAGAAACAATGTCATGCTCAATGTTAGAGGCCAGAATCATGTTTGTCTGAGCAGAGATGACAGGGAATCCAGAGAGACCCACACAAACACACCAAAGGGCCACATCAAGAGAGAGGGAGGGACTGAAAGCCATAGCCTTTATAGCATCGCTTTCAGGTATGCAAGGGTAAGACCTGATTGGTTTGTACATTTGGAGGGTACACACGAGGGCCAGCTCACCTGGGCCATTATTTTTAGAATGGGTGCTAGACTGTAGACAGCAGGGGGTGCTGTAAATCTGTCTCAATCAGATCTGAGTTCCAATCCTGGCAGGAGTTCAATTTGATTTTTGTGCCAGGGTGAGGTGTCACGTTGGATGGCATCTCCCGGTTCTCAATCTCTAAGTGACACTACCTTAAAAAAAATAAAACGCTAGAATTCTCCTATCCTCCACTAATCCTGAGTTTTCCTTCCACACTACCAAGGAAATGTATTTACACAATATTTCCATTCCAAACTTTCATGAGCTTCAAAACTTACACTAACGATGACAGGAGGATGTTTGAAGAGAAAATTTCAAATGCAAATGCATGAGCAGATCTGAACTAAAGTTGTCTATATGGAACTAGAATGAGCCTATCTAATATTTCTTTGGATGTTTTGCTTTTGGGTACATTGGGGTGTGTGTGTGTGTGTGTGTGTGTCTGTGTGTCTCTGTTAGTATGGGGATATGCTGCAGCCTCTATTAGCTACAAGAAAATACTACACACTTTTACCACATTTTGCATCATGCACACAAGGCTGGATCGGAAATTCAACCCAGGCTGGTCAACTTTGTAAACAAGTGAACTAAACTACAGAGCAATCTTCTCAGCTCCTTTTGGATATTTATTGTGATAAAAAAAAAAGCATCTTTCTTGTTTACTTCACTTAAATCTTAGCAATATTGGGCCTGGAGAGATGGCTTAGCAGATAAGGCACTTGCCTGCAAAGCCAGAAGACCCATGTAAGCCAGATGCACAAGGGGCGCAGGCTTCTGGAATTCATTTATAGTGGCCAGAGGGCCTGCTGTGCCCATTCTCTCTGTTTCTCCCTCTCTCTGCTTATTTCTCTTTCCCTCAAATAAATAAATAAAAATTAAAATTTAAAAACTTAGCAATATTAATATTCATTCTTAGAGGTGATAACTTTGCAGCTAAGTCATCAGATTTTATTGATTACAAGTATTTTTGCCCCATCAATTAAATTTAGAGAAATGAAGTAGAGGTGCAAGTATCCTTCTGTTTTGTTATAAAGGCCAATCCTTTCTCTAGACTCACAGCCTGAAATATAATGAGCCTGTTTATTTTTAATGATAGACTTTTCATGTTATAAACTTCTGTGAAGCCAAAGAAACAACTAAACAAAATGAAGAGAGAACATACAGAATGGGAAGAAATGTTTCCTGAATATTCATTTTACCAGGAAATAATAACTTTAGTATATAAGAAACAAAATGTAAATGACAAAAATGGGCTGGAGAGATGACTTAGTGGTTAAGGCACTTGCCTGAAAAGTCTAAGGATCCAGGTTCAGTTCTCCAGGTCCGACGTAAGCCAGATGCACAAAATGGCACATACTTGTGGAGTTCAGTTGCAGTGGCTAAACCCCCTGGCATGCCCATCCTCTCTCTCTCTCTCTCTCTCCCTCCCTCTTTCTCCCCCTTTCTCTGTCTCTAATAAATTTTAATAATGTAAAGGACAAGAATACTAATATAATTATTATGTAGATTTTAATACCATATGAAACAAATAAACCGTCTACTTTTCTTGATATTTAAAAATTTTATGTATTTATTTGAAGCAGAGAGAAGAAAAGAAAGGAGAGAGAGAGAGAGAGAGAGAGGAAGGCCGGTAGAGAATGGGCACACCAGGGCCTACAGTCAAACTGTAGAAGCATGTGCCACTGTGCATCTGGGTTTTTCTGGGAATTAATCTCAGGTCATTATGCTTTGCAGGCTAGTGCCTTAACTACTGAACTATCTCTCCAGCCTTAAACTGGACACATTTCAATGAAAAATTACCAGATTACCAGAAGCCAGTTAATTCTTGAAAAAAAAAATCCCAGCCATCAAGTAAAACACACACACACACACACACACACACACACACACACACATACACACACATATATGTAGAGAGAGATAATTACATAATTATATTTTATATTTATACATATATATTTGTTAGTGTGGGACTGGCTTATTTCACTCAGTCTACTAATCTCTAGGCTCATCTGTTTTCCTACAAATAGCACATTTTTTTTCTCCTTTACAACTAAGTAAAACACCATTATGTCTATATGCATTTCTTTCTTCATGTATTCATTACCTGATGGATATTTAGCCTGATTAGTAAAAAAAAAAAAAAAAAAAAAAAAAAAAAAAAAAAAAAAAAAAAAAAAGCATAGTGTTTTTCTCAGGGAACAGGGCACAAAGATCAAAAATCTACTGAAAACGAGTTTAGAAAAATAAGCCCAACTGAAACAAAAAGCAGTAAATATTGACATAAACAAATTAGCAAATTTGAGTAGTTAGACAATATGCTGTGATTTAATCATATATTTTGAATAATATGAGAAAAGTTAGAAAAAAAAGATAGTTTAAAGGAATCATGCCTATGAAGTTTCCAAGATAAATAAATTATATCAAAACAAACATCAAATGATTCTTAGAATACCTAGGTAAATTGCAAGAAAAAAATCCAGGGAGCTGAAAGTAATATACCACATACTGAAGTCAGGTAGAAAAGAAATCAAGAATACATCCACACAACAAAACAGAAGGATTACATTTGACTTCTCATCCTAAACCATGATTGTAAAAATGCAATAAATAAAATGTTTAAAGTAAAAAGAAAAGCAATTGCTACCAAAACACTAATGACCTCCAACCACAGGGTTATACAAACAAAAATAATTCACAAAAGAAAAGATAAAGAAATGATTTTCCATATAAATGAAGAGAGATTTCTTTTCTAGTGGAACTATTAACAAACATAATGACTTCACATTTTCGTGAATATAAAGTGAACATAACCACAACCAAGATGTGAAAGGGTAGAGAAAGATGCACTATCTAATGAAGGCAAGAAAAGTGTTGAGATTACTTCTAAGGCAATTCCATCCTTGAACAAATGATATTGTTCAGGGGTCTGCAACATAACCATAAATGGCCTGGCGTCTATGCAAGCATACTCAGTTAAGGAGTGCCTGTGAGAGCATATTCAATTTAAGGTTATTATTGAAGAACAAAAGGTAGTAGATTAAAATTATGGATAGAAATGCATCTGGACATGCTCAGTTTATATCATGAACTTTTATCTGAACATAAAGGAAAGGATATTTGAAAGTACATTATTGTAAGAATGTTCCTGTCTCAGTGGCAAAAATAAACAAAAAACAAAAAAAAAAAAAAAACTAATCTACTAATCTATAGGATGCAAAATTTAATTCAATACATTGGTTAGATAACAAAACTACCAATAAGCCAATTAGTGAAACAGTTTCGAGTTTAATAATAACACTTCTTCTTTTTCAATGTTGAAAGGACAGAGGAAGTTTAGAGCACAAAGATCAAAGAAGCTATGATTTCTAGAAGACACAATACCAGATGAAATGGGTGACAGTTCTACCTGCTGCTTCAGAAAAGCCATTATGACTTCTAGAGTTTTTTTCCTGAAAGAGTGGCCCTGTAGCAAGAAGCTTGGAAGGTCATAGCATAATAACCTATACTGTAGTTTAAACAACAGGAGTTTCTCTCTCAGACTTCTGAAAATGGAGGAACCCAAGGTAAATACTATTGATTAATTCTGTTCCCTGGTGAGAACTCTTTACCTGGTTTGAGCATAGCTGTGTTCTTGCTATGTCCTTAGATAGCAGAGGCCAAGAGCACTTTAGTCCCTTTGCTCATTACAAAGGGAGAAACACCATACTTATGATCTCATATAAACACAAGTATCCCCCCAAAGCTACTATTAAAAGTTATCTTTACTGGAGGTTAGGGTTCAGAATATAAACTGAGGTGTGGAACCAAAATATTTAGTACATGAGAGGCCTCCCTGGGAATTCATTTGCCTGCCCAATCTATAAAAACAAAATAAAAATAGCAAATGAGCCACAATAAAGATTATGAGTAAAGAGACAGAATGATTTGAGAGTAAAAAATCTATATCACATCTTTACAATGTTAACCATAACTATGTCTGCTCTTTAGCTCCCATGTAAGCAAGTAATAGTGTTTCTGTCTGCAAGAATGCAAGTATATTTCATAAAAAACAGTTTCTCACCTCAAAATTTCATTGTAATTTCACTAATTTCAAGACTTAATTAATATTTTACTATAATTTGATTTAAGTTTAATGAAACTTGAAAATGATAATAAATCACACAAAATTATTGTAAGATTTACAAATAATATGAATTTTCTCATAACAATTTTGATGCTGTTAAGCAACTTATCTTTGTAACAAAGCAACAAAACAAAGAGATTGGGGAGATACAGATTACTATAAACTAATTAATAAATACAGGTATATTAGATATCATCTCTCTTCTCTGCTCCTTCCCCCTCTTACCTATACCCCCTCCTCTCTTTCTCTCCTTCTCTCTATCATCTCTCCCCCCTCTCTCTCTCTCTTTCATGTGCATGCATACACATGCACTCATGCATGTGCACTCCCCTCACCCACAAAAAATAGTCCACTGAGCTCCATTCTTCTATTAAGTACGTTTTGTCTATTTTAAAATTTCATTATTTTCCTACTATTTGCTGCATGCTAGTAACTGTCCTAATACAGTAAATTTTCTCTTTGTGTCTATATAGATTTTGCTTTATCTTTACAAGTAGACATGGAAATATTCAGTAAAACACTTGTGAATTTCACATGTTCAAAAAAATAAAACTTTGTACAAAATTTATAAGAACTATGTTAACTCTAAAAAATTCTTCTTGGGAAACCTTATTCTGCTTGCTATTCAGTCAATCTACCTGGGCTAGAATTAACTATTGACTTTGGCCTCAACTCATTTAATTATGATGCTTAAAAGTTACAGAGATGAATATACTGGATTTCACCAAGAACAAGACACTGTAATAAGGAAACAATTAGTCATTTAATCACCCAACCTAACAGTTTGATTTTTTTTTTTAATTTCTAATGTTAGGTTTGTTTACAAAGAGTATAACTCAGGGCTGGAGAGACGGCTTAGCGGTTAAGAACTTGCCTGTAAAGCCTAAGGACCCTGGTTCGAGGCTTGATTCCCCAGAACCCATCTTAGACAGATGCACAAGGGGGCACATGACCCTGGAGTTCCTTTGCAGCAGCTGGAAGCCTTGGCAAGCCCATTCTTTCTCTATCTCTCTCTCTGCCTCTTTCTCCCTCTGTCTGTTGCTCTCAAATAAATAAATAAAAATTTTAAAAAAGAATATAATTCAATAGATTTCATCTAATGGCAATTTAAAATAAGTACATTTTTAGTTAAAAACCATGAATTTTGAGAAAAAATATATAATTATTAAGTTTAGTCTCTTATAATTTGTAAGATAGTGAAATTTTCATTAGTTGGGTTAGATTTCAAGTATCTTAGAATTAGAGAATTAAAGTTAACTCATGCTAAAGCAAAAATATCATGTTATGTGAATTATAATTTGCTAATTTTGGATAAACTTTTTTGTATGATGTTTCCTCAGACCAGAATATAATAGTCATTCCTATATTCTAATTGACATATAATAGATTAAGTGCATACTAACCCTTGGGGTGCAGTTGCTTTCCTGTTTCACCTTCCTATATATCTTGGTAACTTGGTGTGGTAGTTTGATTCGGGTGTCCCCCATAAACTTAGGTGTTCTGAATGCTAGGTTCCCAGCTGATGGAGATTTGGCAATTAATGTCTCCCGGAGACAGTGTATTATTGGGGGTGGGCTTATGGGCTTTATAGCCAGTTTACCCATGCCAGTGTTTGGCACACCCTCCTGTTGCTCTGGTCCACCTTCTGTTGGCCAGGGGGTGATGTCCACCCTCTGCTCATGCCATCGTTTTCCCTTGCCATCGTGGAGCTTCCCCTCGAGCCTGTAAGCCAAAATAAATCTCTTTTTCCCAGAAGCTGCTCTTGGATGGGTGATTTCTACCAGCAATGCAAACCAGACTGCAACAGTAAAGTGGTACCGAGGAGTGGGATTGCTGCTAGACACCTGACTGTGGCTTTGGCCTTTTGGAGCTGGTTTTCAAGAAGAATGTGGAAGGAGTTGAAACCTTGGCCTAAGAGAAGCAAGACCTGAATGCAGTAAGAACTATGGACTGTGAGGTTTGGCTTATGAGGGTGAGAAAAAGCTTTGCCTGGACTGGGCTAGCAGTTTGTGTGAGGAGCTTGCTCTTGTGCCCATGTCCTGAGAAGTTGTGCAGGGTTGCTTTGTGTAGAAATGAACTGGTGTGTGCAGAGGGATATGGCACAGAAAGGAAAATCTTTGGGTGAACTGTTGCCTGTTCAGCTGCAACTGAAAGGTTACAACCTTTGAGACTGGGCTTGCTGACCTGCGCTGGGGCAACAAGAAGAATGTAGACTCTTTTGAAGGGGCCTGAGTGCTCAAGGAGTGTCCTGTTCTTCAAAGTCTGCTTTATTCCCCCCTGGATTAACAAATTGGCACCCTACCTCGAATTGTGGAGTATAAGAAATGCTGGAAAGAGGGTCATTGAGTTTGCAACACGGTCTTGTGTTTTGGAAATGGCCATGGTCAGTGTGAAGTGGGTTTGCTGGTTGCCTGCATAGAGACCCCATGGGACCATGAGGATGAACCGTGGCTTGCAGTGGAGACCCAGTGGAGATGCCGGGACCATGAGATGGCTGCCAAGGTACTGCCGGCCGGATGAAGTTTCCCAGGACTGTGAGTAGCCTAGCTGGAGGGGCGGAATTGGAATGCCAGAGACTTGTTGCTGGTTAGAATTATCAGACTTGAAGATTTGTCACTTGTTAGAGTTGCTGGACTTGAAGCTACAGAGTTTGATGTTTGCCCTGGTTGTTTTAAATCTGTATTGGTTGAATGTTTCTTTGCTATGCTCAATGCCATCTTTTGCAGTGTGAATATTTATTCTGTGCCATTATGGGTTTTTTGAGGTTATTTTTTGGTATTATGGCTCAGTTAAAAGATCTTGAACTATGGGGATGTATGAACATCATTGGAATTGATTAAAATCTATGGGGATTTTTAAAGTCAGACTGAATGCATTGTATTTTACATCATGTATGGATATCAGTTTATGGGGGCCAGGGGCAGAATGTGGTTGTTTGATTCAGGTGTCCCCCATAAACTTAGGTGTTCTGAATGCTAGGTTCCCAGCTGATGGATATTTGGGAATTAATGCCTCCTGGAGGGAGTGTATTGTTGGGGGTGGTCTTATGGGCTTTATAGCCAGTTTACCCATGCCAGTGTTTGGCACACCCTCCTGTTGCTGTGGTCCACCTTCTGTTGGCCAGGGGGTGATGTCCACCCTCTGCTCATGCCATCATTTCCCCTTGCCATTGTGGAGCTTCCCCTTGAGCCTGTAAGCCAAAATAAATCTCTTTTTCCCAGAAGCTGCTCTTGGTTGGGTGATTTCTACCAGCAATGCAAACCGGACTGCAACAAATGGGAAGGAGGAGGCTTTAATTAAGGAACACAGAGTTCATTTCCTAAAACAAAGTCATGTGGTATGATGATGACGAACTCTAATTGGCGCTTAGCTTAGCACATTTGTTAATGGTTTTGATTGCTGAAATATTAACTAATAATGGGATCATTAAAATTGTCATCTGTTTATTGCCATCAAGAGTTCCTAAAACCATAATAGTTTACTGGAAGAAGTTTAAAAAATATAGCATTCAAATATACTTCATCAGAGATTTAGAGTACATCTGGTTTTTATTGTTGGTCTTTATTTACTTAGATATTCAACTTTCAACTCTATTTTGCCTGTTTGTGTAAAGGTTTCGAGTATCAACTGCTGAGAATTTTGCTGCTTATCAGAAGAAAGTAAATACAAATTCAGCATATGATTGCTTGATTTCTTAATGATCTATTGTTCTCTGATGCCAACTGTAGATTCTGGTAGAGAAAAAAAAAATGGTATAAAACTCAAACTTCTACCCAGTGTTTTCAGATATTCATAAGTTTCATTTTGTTTTATAAATTTTTTGAAGTAGAAGAAAATAGAATAATAAATCCGACAAATCCTGGAAAACTAACATTATAGTACTTATAGACAAAAAATAATTAAATTTTGAATTGAGCAATAGGAACCATTCCCAGTATCTCTCCCTGTCTTGTATGTACAATGTTCACATGGAGACTTAGTCTCATATTTGATGTATCTGTCCCTGTCTTAGACTAAGTATCTGCATGAATATTGCTTGTATCTCATTCCTTCTATCTGTCCCTGTTTTATATCAAACAATATTCTCATTCCCTACTCCCAAATTGTTAGATATTGTAGGCTGAAGAGATGTTATGGCAGGTGAGAACATTTGCTGAGAAAGCATAAGGACCAGTGAGTGCTTGATTCCCAGCACCCACATAAAAAAGGCAAACATGTATCAATCCATTCATGAAGTATGAAGTAAGCAGGCATGAAGCCCACATCCCTGAGGAGATATTGTCAGTTAATGATTGTTGGAGGAGGAGGAGACATGTTCTGCAGTGTTATGGACACTCTGGCAAATAATCCCCCTCACCGTTGCTTGGGCTCAGGGAAACCTAATTAAATTCAGTGGGTCAGTCATACTCACATACAAGAAAAGAAATCAAAGAAGAAAATGTGCTTTTTAAGGAGAAGTTCAGTGGAAGAGGGATGGGGGGGGTGGTTGAGAGAAGATAATCACAGGGAATAGTGATCAAAATATATGTTATTCAAACATAAAAATCATCAATTAAAAAAAGCTAAGAATTACTGAAAATACCTTTAATACACATGGAGATGGGGGTTGCTGTGAACTGCTGAACTGCAATTCTGGCAGAAGCCAAGAAGAAGAATAAAAACACAGAAAAAAAAAAGTGTATGTTTTAGACCTAATAATAGCCCTTGTGTCAAAGAAATATGCCCTCTGGTCTTTCCACATGTGTACATGGGGCAAACATCTGTATACGCCTGTACATACAGTTCACACACAGACATAAGCACACATAAGAGCAACAGAAGCCTTAGTTGATATCTTTGCTCTGTCACTTGATAGCTTTTATTTACTACTGGTTAATCGTAGAAAAGTTCCATTTTCTTAGCTAAGCTTACTCTACCTGTTATAAAGTAATTTATGAGATTTTCTTATCTCACTAATTAGTAACAAACAAAAATGCCTGGTATATTTTAGGCATTCTGTGAATCACACTTTTCCTTGTATCTTTAGTTTCTTTTAGTATGGCCATTCTCGACCTTTATTTTCTCTAGCCCATCTTATGGTGCAATCTTATGAGTCTAATAAAAGAAGGACATATTTAATTCATCCAGGTTCACTGTGATCACATACTTCTGCAAAATTTTTGTGAATCTACTCAAACAATTTGTTTATGAAAGAGAGTTCAGGTAAGTACTTTTCACAGTAGTTCAAAAAGCAACCACACATTCCAAAATTTGGTGGGTCTTAAAGCAAGCTATTTAAAAAATATTTTATTTATTTGATAGTTGGAGAGAGAGAGAGAGAATTGGTACTTCAGGGCCTCTAGCCACTGCAAACAAATTTCAGATGCATGCACCACCTTGTGCATCTGGCTTACATGGATACTGGGGAACTGAACCTGGGTCCCAAGGCTTCACAGGCAAATACCCTAAGTAGTAAGCCATCTCTTTAGCTCCAAAGTAAGTTATTTTTGATGGAGTTATGAAAGGAGGGAAAAACATATTATAAGCAGAATAAATTATAATCTTCTTTTGTAAGATTTTATAATCAAACAAATATTCATGACTTTCTACATGTACCAGAGTGTTGTAAGATAGTTCTTTATTCTAAGGTCTGTTGATGTTCCAATTGGAGTTGTAGTCTGACAGTCAACTAACAAATATTAGTTTATGTTCACTCCCATGAGGATTAAAAAAAAACACAACTTAAATCAGATCTCAGTTGACCATTCTGACAGAAAAACAATACAATTCCTTTAGAAACTTGCATTATTTTGTGACCATTGTACCCATGGTTCAAAGCTACAGCAACAGATGCCTTGTGCATGGGGATACAAATGACTTCCTGCTTTTGCAACTAAGTGGAGACAAAAAGTGAGAGCTCAACAAAAGCTTGCCTGTTTCTTTGTCTGGGATATTTTTCAAAGTGAATATTAAAAATTTAACCTAGGGCAACAGAAATAGCTTAACATTTAAGAGTGCTTCCTTTGTAGGCATGAGGACATGAGGAGGTCTGAGAGACAACTACAGTTCAATAGCTAAAACCCTGGGTTTAGATGGTTTGCCACACACAGCTCTAACCACAGAAAGAAGCAGAGACCTAGAGTCACTAGGACACATCAAAAAAACTGCAAGCTTTGGGATCAGTAAGAGACCATGGCTCAAGCAAAAATAGGCAGAAAAACAACATAGCAAATCACCATACATTCTACTCCAGCCACCACAGGCGAGTGCATCGTGGGGTGAAATCATGGGGTTTCACAAGGACAGATATATGTTCATGCACCACATGCATACATACATGCAAAAAATAAAATAAAAATGCAATCTATCATACATGCAATAATTTTCATTTGCTAAGAAGACCATTGATCTTCTTTCATGAATAAATGAATATTATCCACTGATATATAAGTTAATCATCATTTTCCTTACTCTGTGCTTTATAACAAATCATTTAAAATATTAAGCTTATTTTTTTTATTTTCAGTAATGTAGATATTTGCACAATTATCCTAGCAGGAATAAGTGAGCCTATGAAGTAATATCTGATTTTAGGAGTACATGTTGATATTAAGGGCAGATTGGCAAATGATGGCACTGTGCACACAATTTTTTTTTAAAGAAAAGAGTAGCAGAATATAGACATTTTTTAAGAAGAATTACAAAGTATTAGACAAAAAAGCCAATATATTGATGTTTTTAAAACAAGAGAGTTCTAAATTTAAAACTAAGCGCTACCACTCTGTAGTTGCCTTAGATAGTAAGTTTTATAATTTTTGATTTCAAGGGTTTTTTTGGCTAGAATTAGGACAGAATTATAAGTCATTAATTATTAATGCACTATAAAATTAAACGTGTTAATTTTTTTTTCATTTATTCATTTTTTTAAATTTTTATTAACATTTTCCATGATTATAAAATATATCCCACGGTAATTCCCTCCCTCCCCACCCCCACACTTTCCCATTTGAAATTCCATTCTCCATCATATTACCTCTCCATGACAGTCATTGTAATTACATATATACAATATCAACCTATTAAGTATCCTCCTCCCTTCCTTTCTCTACCCTTTATGTCTCCTTTTTAACTTACTGGCCTCTGCTACTAAGTATTTTCATTCTCACACAGAAGCCCAGTCATCTGTAGCTAGGATCCACATATGAGAGAGAACATGTGGCGCTTGGCTTTCTGGGTCTGAGTTACCTCACTTAGTATAATACTTTCCAGGTCAATCCATTTTTCTGCAAATTTCATAACTTCATTTTTCTTTACCGCTGAGTAGAACTCCATTGTATAAATGTGCCACATCTTCATTATCCACTCATCTGTTGAGGGACATCTAGGCTGGTTCCATTTCCCAGCTATTATAAATTGAGCAGCAATAAACATGGTTGAGCATGTACTTCTAAGGAAATGAGATGAGTCCTTTGGATATATGCCTAGGAGTGCTATAGCTGGGTCATATGGTAGATCAATCTCTAGCTGTTTTAGGAACCTCCACACTGTTTTCCACAATGGCTGGACCAGATTGCATTCCCACCAGCAGTGCAGAAGGGTTCCTTTTTTTCCACATCCCCGCCAACATTTATAATCATTTGTTTTCATGATGGTGGCCAATCTGACAGGAGTGAGATGAAATCTCAATGTAGTTTTAATCTGCATTTCCCTGATGACTAGTGACATAGAACATTTTTTTAGATGCTTATATGCCATTCGTATTTCTTCCTTTGAGAACTCTCTATTTAGCTCCATAGCCCATTTTTTGATTGGCTTGTTTGATTCCTTATTATTTAACTTTTTGAGTTCTTTGTATATCCTAGATATTAATCCTTTATCAGATATATAGCTGGTGAAGATTTTTTCCCATTCTATAGGTTGCCTCTTTGCTTTTTTCACTGTGTCCTTTGCAGTGCAAAATCTTTGTAATTTCATTAGGTCCCAGTGGTTAATCTGTGGTTTTATTGCCTGAGCAATTGGGGTTGTATTCAGAAACTCTTATCCAAGACCAATATGTTGAAGGGTTTCCCCTACTTTTTCTTCTAGCAGTTTCAGAGTTTCCGGTCTGATGTTAAGGTCTTTAATCCATTTAGACTTAATTCTTGTGCATGGCGAGAAGAAGAATCTATTTTCATCCTTCTGCAGATATATATCCAGTTTTCAAAACACCATTTGCTGAAGAGGCTGTCTCTTCTCCAATGAGTATTTTTGGCATTTTTATTGAATATCAGGTGTCTATAGCTACTTGGGCTTACATCTGGGTCCTCTATTCTGTTCCACTGATCTACATGTCTGTTTTTGTGCCAGTACCATGCTGTTTTGTTACTATGGCTCTGTATTATAGGTTAAAATCAGGTATGGTGATACCACCAGCCTCTTTTTTGTTGCTCAGTATTATTTTAGATATTCAAGGTTTTTTGTGATTCCAAATGAATTTTTGGATTGTTTTTTCTATTTCCATGAAGAAAGCCTTTGGAATTTTTATAGGGATTGCATTAAATGTGTAGATTGCTTTAGGTAAGATTGCCATTTTCACGATATTGATTCTTCCAATCCAGGAACAAGAGATGTTTCTCCACTTTCTAGTGTCTTCTGCAATTTCTCGCTTGAATGTTTTAAAATTTTCATTGTAGAGATTCTTTACTTCCTTGGTTAGGTTAATTCCAAGGTACTTTATTTTTTTTTGATGCAATTGTGAATGGGAGGGATTCTCTGATTTCATCCTCTGTGTGTTTGTTGTTAGCATATATGAAGGCTACTGATTTCTGTGTATTTATTTTGTATCCTGCTACATTGCTGTAGCTTTTGATCAGCTCTAACAGCTTGCTAGTAGAGTTTTTACGATCCTTTATGTATAGAATCATGTCATTTGCAAATAATGATAACTTGATTTCTTCCTTTCCAATTTGTATCCCTTTTATGTGTGTCTCTTGCCTTATTGCTATGGCTAAGACTTCCAAAACTATATTAAATAAAAGTGGTGACAGTAGACACCCTTGTCTTGTTCCTGATTTTAGTGGAAAAGCTTCCAGTTTTTCCCCATTTAGTAATATGTTGGCTGCAGGCTTGTCATAAATAGCCTTTATTATATTGAGATATGCTCCTTCTATTCCCAGTCTCTATAGGACTTTTATGATGAAGGGATGTTGGATTTTGTCAAATGCTTTCTCTGCGTCTAATGAGATCATCATGTGATTTTTGTCCTTCAACCCGTTTATGTAATGTATTACATTTATAGATTTGTGTATGTTGAACCACCCCTGTATCTCTGTGATAAAGCCTACTTGGTCAGGGTGAATGATCTTTTTGATATACTCTTGTATTCTGTTTGCCAATATTTTGTTGAGAATTTTTGCATCTATGTTCATGAGGGAGATTGGTCTGTAATTTTCTTTTTTTGTTCTATCTTTGCCTGGTTTTGTTATCAGGGTGATGCTCGCCTCATAGAAGGAGTTTGGTAGAATTCCTTCTTTTTCTATTTCCTGGAAAAGCTTAAGAAGCAATAGTGTTAGCTGTTCGTTAAAAGTCTGGTAAAAGGGCTGGAGGGATGACTTAGCGGTTAAGCGCTTGCCTGTGAAGCCCAAGGACCCCGGTTCGAGGCTCGGTTCCCCATGTCCCACGTTAGCCAGATGCACAAGGGGGCGCACGCGTCTGGAGTTCGTTTGCAGAGGCTGGAAGCCCTGGCACGCACATTCTCTCTCTCTCCCTCTATCTGTCTTTCTCTCTGTGTCTGTCACTCTCAAATAAATAAATTAAAAAAAATTAAAAAAAAAAAAAGTCTGGTAAAATTCAGCAGTGAATCCATCCGGGCCTGGGATTTTTTTAGTTGCGAGATTATTGATAACTGTTCAGATCTCCATGTTTGTTATAGGTCTATTTAAGTGATTAATCTCATTTTGATTTAATTTAGGTAAGTCATATAGATCAAGGAAATCATCCATTTCTTTCAGATTTTCATACTTTGTGGAGTATATGCTTTTATAGTATGTCCCTATGATTTTTTGAATTTCTCTGGAATCTGTTGTGATGTTACCTTGTTCATCTCTGATTTTATTAATTTGTGTCTCTTCTCTCTTTCTTTTGGTCAGATTTGCTAAGGGTTTATCAATCTTGTTTATGCTTTCAAAGAACCAACTCTTTGTTTCATTAATTCTTTGGATTGTTCTTTTTGTTTCTATTTCATTAATTTCTGCCCTAATCTTTATTATTTCTTCCCGTCTACTGATTTTTGGTTTGCCTTGTTCTTCTTTTTCCAAGGCTTTAAGGCAAAACATTAGGTCGTTTACTTGCGACCTTTCTAATTTCTTAATATAGGCACTTAAGGCTATAAATTTACCTCTTAGAACTGCTTTCATTGTGTCCCAGAGTTTTTGGTATGTTGTGTTCTCATTATCATTTGACTCTATAAATTTTTTGATTTCCTTTTTGATTTCTTCATTGACCCACTTATCATTTAGTAGTGTATTGTTTAGTTTCCATGATTTTGTGTATGCTCTATAGCCTTTCTTGCTACTGATTTGTAGTTTAATTCCATTGTGGTCAGAAAGAATGCAAGGAATTATTTCAATTTTCCTGAATTTGTTAAGATTTGCTTTGTGTCCTAATATATGGTCTACTTTAGAGAATGTTCCATGTGCTGCTGAAAAGAATGTATATTCTACAGCCTTTGGATGAAATGTCCTGTATATATCTGTTAAGTCCATTCCTTCTATGAGCTCATTTAGTCCAGATGCCTCTCTGTTTATTCTTTCCCAGGATGACCTGTTAATTGATGAGAGTGGGGTGTTAAAGTCACCCACCACCACTGTGTTTGGTGTTATCTGTGACCTTAGTTCTAATAGTGTTTGTTTGATGAATATATGCACCATGTTAGGTGCATATATGTTTAGGATTGTAATGTCCTCCTTTTGGAGTGTGCCCTTAATCAATATAAAGTGACCTTCCTTATCTTTCTTGACTAACATTGGACTAAAGTCTACCCTGTCTGATATTAGGATAGCAACCCCTGCTTGTTTTCTAGGCCCATTTGCTTGAAACACCGTTTTCCAACCTTTCACCCTAAGATAATGTCTATCCTTTGTAGAAAGGTGAGTTTCTTGGAGACAACAAATTGTAGGATCCTATTTTTTAACCCAGTCTACAAATCTATGTCTTTTCATTGGGGCATTGAGGCCGTTGATATTAAGAGATATTATTGAAAGGTGTGTATTTATGTTTGCCATTGTGTGTGTGTGTGTGTGTGTTTCTGGTTCTACCTGTGCTCTCTTCTGTTAACTAGTATTTGAGTATTGCTTGTTTTTTTCTAGGTTGCTTATATGTGTGCTTTTCCTTTTCTTCAGCATGGAGGATTCTATCAAGTATTTTCTGTAGAGCTGGTTTTGTCTTCAAATACTCCTTTAACCTGCTTTTGTCATGGAATGTCCTTATTTCTCCATCTATTTGAATGGCTAACTTTGCAGGATAAAGTAACCTTGGTTGACAGTTGTTATCTTTCAGAACTTGGAATATATCACTCCAAGCCCTTCTGGCTTTAAGAGTTTGTGTTGAATAATCTGCTGTAATCCTGATGGGCTTGCTTTTGTAGGTAACTTGATTTTTCTCTCTAACTGCTTTCAATATTTTTTCTTTGGTGTGTGTGTTTGGAAGTTTGATTATAATATGGCGAAGAGTGGTTCTTTCTGGGTTTTGTATGGCTGGGGTTCTAAAGGCTTCCTGTATCTGCATTGGCACCTCTTTCCCAATTTGGGGGAAATTTTCTTCTGTGATTTTGTTGAAGACGCCTACTATGCCTCTGGAGTGGAGTTCTTCTCCTTCTACTATGCCCTGAATTCTTATATTGGATCTTTTCATAGTGTCCCAAATATCTTGAAATTCCCACTCATACTTTTCTATAAGTTTTTCTTTCTCTTTGTTGGACTGTATTAGGTCTGCCACCTGGTCTTCTAGCTTAGATATTCTGTCTTCTCCCTCATCCATCCTACTGGTGAGATTTTCTAGAGTTTTTTATTTCATTAACTGTGTTATTCATTGCTAGTAATTCTGACTGGCTTTTCTTTATTATTTCTATTTCCTTATTTATGTCTTGTATTGCCTTCTTTATTTCATTAAATTGGTGTCCTGCATCTTCTTTGATTCCTTTGATTTCCTCTTTGATTTATTCTTTGATTGTTTTGATGTGTTCTTTGACCTCTTTGAACATATTTATAATCATTCTTTTGATCTCTTTCTCAGGCATTTCCTCTAACTCTTTCTCACTGGAGGACATTTCTGATGCATTAATACTTTTATGTGGATTTATATCGTCTTGCTTTTTAGTGTTTCTTGTGTTATAATGTATATATTTTTGCATCTTGGATTAAGTTAATGCTTGGATTTTCTAGCTAGCTGTGTATTCTTAGCTGTATCAATTGATTTGATGTAATATTTTTTCAGGGTAGGACCTTAAGGTGTTAGGTGTGGCTCTTAAGACTCTCAGAGTATCTACAAAGATGTTCTTAGGGGTTGAGTTTCCCTGCTATAGGAGTATTCAAGCAGGCTGAGTGGAATATAATACAGGTAGATTCTAAAATTTAACTAAACACTGTACATATTCAATCAAAAACAGTCCCGAGTATGTATGCAAGAGTAGTTATTATAATGACCAGATCCTCTATCAACAAAGAGGTTAAGATTTCTGGTCTGTTGAGGGATCCAAGTCAGCTTGCGACCAAGTGAGACCCTTCCCTGGTGCAATCCCAGTTACCATGGATGATTTTGGTCTCAGTAAAGTTGCTTCCTTGGTTGTTGGGCTGCTGTTCTGATTTCTGGAGGTGGGCACTTGCTTTTCCTACAGGGCAAACCGAGCCGCTGCTGCTGCCTCTGCTGCTGCTATAGCTGTCACTGCTGGAGCCACCACTGCTGCTGAAGCTGCTGCTGCTGTGTCCACTGCTGCTGCTCCCCCTGAAGCTGCTGCTGCCGAGTCTGCCGCTGCTGCCACTCCTGCCACTCCTGGGTCTGCTGCTGCTGTGGCCGCTGTTACTGGTGCTGGAGCCGCTGATGTTGCTGCCGAACTCTGCTCCTGCTTGGGTCCCACTGTCGGCTCAAGTTGGCGTGGCCAGGTCCCCGGAAGCTGCTCTGTTCACTGGAGCTGGGCTCAGGCGGTGGGGGAGGGGAGGGAGCCGCAGCTGCTCTGGTTCTCTCGCTGCTCCAAGCGTTCTTCTACCTTTTGGTCTGCTCCTCCATTGCTCGCTACCGCTCTCCCCTCACGTTTCCCGAGTTGCGGAGAGCGCGGTGTGAGGGAAAGCTCCCGCACTTGGCTTTTCCTGTGGCTGGAGCCGAGCCTGGCAGCTTTCTGGTGCGCCGCAGCTGCGGCGGTTGGCCGAGCTGCCGGAACTGCTTTTCCCACCTACGCAGGCTCTGGATGCTCTGGAACTCTTCTACTTCTCCGCTGCCGCTTCAATTTCCTATACACCTCACTTTTTAGTAAAAGTGTGTATTTTGCTGAGTTTTTTTGGTCTTTTTCCCCCATAGGCTGCTTTGGCGTGGTACCTACGCTGCCATCTTAACCGGAAATCTGTTAATATTTTTAAAATAAAGGTCTGACAATCTTTATACACAGAGGGTTTTCTCATTCAAATGTAATGTAAAATAATTTAAAAAATCATGGCATAGTTCAGGAGAACCAACTTTACTGTAATGTGGATAGACCTACTGAAATTGTCATTCATTAACAAAAATTCTCATGGGTTTGTCTGTTTCTTCACTTCTCTGCCTTTCTTTTCTCTTCTTTTCCCCTATCTTCTTTGCCCTTATTTTATGCACACACAAATGGACAGTTTATGTTTAGTATAAAGTTTTTTTTTTTTTCATTTCTTACTAAAATATTACCAAATATAGAGCCAATAATTTATCTTAGTAGATTATTTTATTATATGTTCCAATTCCTAGAGTATAGTCTATATTAACGGCATGGTACTCCAGGAACTATATTGCTGGTGCAATGTCCTCATATGCTGGTGCTTCAGTTTCTTTCTTCCTTAGCTGTCTTACTATGGAGTGTCTAGTAATTATGTAGCTATTTAGACAGTGTATCTGGTATGTGGTCAATAAGATTAAAAAATATTTTTGGTCTGCTTCAGTGATGTGGTGTTGAGGGCCTCTGAGATTCTGGCTGTCTGATTTGGTAGGAGTTGAAAGAATGTCAGAGCCAGCCACATGTTGGGTCATGATAGGCAGAGACATTTATTGTACCAATAACTGTGGGCTAACTCCACAGTGCACGAACCATATCCATCAACAAGGAGTGGCCATTGGGGAGGGAGTAGGTCACAGATGAGCCTAATAATGGTACCAAACTGCCTGTATTTGCTGAATAGAAAACTAAAAAATATAAAAATAATTAAAAAAATATGTGCCAGTGTAAGCAAGAGTTCATGTGCAGATTGAACAACAGGATACTAGAATATTTTTAAAGGTAGACAAATATTTGAAGCAACTGCCCTCCTCTTTCATTTAGATATGAAGGTGAAATTTCTAAGGACAGAATTTGATCTAAATCTGTAACAAAATGAAACACATACAATAAAAATCATAACACTTGGGAAACATGAAGTTATTTCAAATTGTTCAAGTTGGACTTACTTATACAGAAACATGCTTAAATTACAGCAAATATGCTCAGAATGAGCACATACTTATGAATAACCATGGTTTATCACATGCAAGCCAAGTCAGAACTTTGCATCTTATGAATAAATGTGTAGGAAAGTCTATTATATCCATCCAGAATTAATACATAACTATATGGAAATACCAAGGAAGAGTGAACAGATGTAGAATCAGAGAAGAATTGAGTCTGCTAACTGCTTACCTTATTTTACAAAGCAGATGCCTCATTCTTAACGTGTGTGTTCTAAGAAGATAGGAGTTTTATATACAACACAAATTAACATAAATGACCTTATAGGGCTGGAGATATGGCTCAATAGTTGGGGGGGCTTGCCTACAAAGTCTAGTGACCTGTGTTCGATTTCCTATAGGATCCCCATGAGGCCAGATGCACAGTGGTGCATGCATCTGGAGTTTGTTTGCAGTGGCTAGAGTCCCTGGCATGCTCAAATTCTCTCATTCTCTCTCTCTCTTTCTCTTTTCTCTATCTTCCTCTGCTTGCAAGTAAATAAATAAAATATTTTAAAAGACCTCCTAGAACAAAAGAGCAATTTTGCTCATTACTACTGGTCCTTTTACTGAAAACAAATAAAAACCCCTAGCCAAGATGGTATCTCATGGACAGGTGTTGAGTTCAATATTACTTCCTTATTTTACACGTATAAATTGAATATTTTGTGGTCAACCTCCTTCCCATAACAACGTGAGAGTTTCATTTTTTTTAAATTTAATTTATTAGTTTTCTTTTCAGTAAATACAGGCAGTTTGGTACCATTATTTAGGCTCATCTGTGATCTACCCCCTCCCATTAGACCCTCCTTGTTAATAAAAATGGGTTGTGCATTGTGGAGTTAGCCCCCAATTATTAGTATGATAAATGTCTCTGCAAATCATGACCCAACATGTGACTCTGACATTCTTTCCGCCCCCTCTTCCGCAAGATTTCCCTGAGCCATGTTGGGTTCATTTTTGGTCTGCTTCAGTGCTGAGCTGTTGGGGGCCTCTGAGGCTTTGGCTCTCTGATTTGGTAGGAGTTGATTTTTCTCTGCGTTGATCGCCTTCCCCTTTGTGCTGGTATCCGGTTCACAGGAAAAAATCACCCTTGCTTATTTCGCCAGTTGTCCTTAGTTTCAGTTGGGCCCCTTTTGAGGTATGTTGGGGCAGGAGAGTTTCATTATTATTAATAATTTAAATAATATGATTCTGTTAAAAAAGTCTTAGCTTTAATAACCAATAGAGAATGTTAAAGTAGATTGTGTAACATTGTATGATCAGGCCAAAGAAAATAACTGTACATTGCAGGAATTTCATTTGCTCTTCTATGTATTATCTTTGGATAGTCAACAAACACTTAATTTCTTTCCTAACAACAATAGAGACTGAATTCAGGATATTGCTCTAGGCAAGCAAATCACTGAGCTACAACCCCAGGCCTTTTTGTAATTTTTATTTTATTTATTATTATTATTATTTTTGTTTTTATTGAGGCAAATAGTCTTTAACTAGCCCAGAGTAGAAAGTGACTCATGATCCTCCTGCCTCAGTCTCTTTCTAGTACCTGGGATTAGAGGCATCCACACAGGCACAGTGCTAGGCAATTAACTCATGAAAGGTGTTGAGTTGTCTGGTCACTGTTTAACGATCTGTGGATCAAATTATTTTTGCTTCCTTCCACTGCACTTCTCTCACTTCAAGGGAAACACAATTTTCTATAGGGTTTACATGTTAAAAGATTAAGGAAGCAATAAATAAGGCCCCTTATTTTCTTCCTTTGGTTTGTGCCTCCTTCCTTGTGCAGCTCTTTGATGACAGACTCAGATTCATTCCCCTGTGCTCAGTGGTAATATTGCCTTCAAACACCATTACGGATATGAGGTCTCTCCCTTAATTAAAAACTAAAAGGCTTCATTTCCTTAAACAAAAGCATGTAGCAGGTTTTATTGATCTGGTCTGCGTCGCCAGCTGAACACATTAGCAGAGGTTATTGATCACTCTGGCAGTAGTGAGCTGGGTTCCTTGTCAGGTGAGTCCACATTCCTGGGGAAGGTTTTCTCCCATCTCACTAACATAGAAGGTCATGTTCACTATGATATACACTATACCGTGTTCTCCAAGCTTTATTACTAGTGAATCATTCTTTGTAGATATAATAGCATTTCATTTAAAAGGTTATTTTTTAGTCATTATCTTTAAAAAAGGTTCTAATGATGTACCTAAGAATTTATTCCAAGCCATAAGAGGATAGTGGTAGATAAGTGGGATCACATATGGCTCCTGGTGCTTTAATAAGTTCCTAAGTAATGATCATCTCATTAGCTTTTGATGACCATGCTAAGCAAGGTACTTAGTTAGGTTTTATCATCATCTGCAGTGATGACCTCTATTGAGTGTTTGATTAAGAGTTGATGAAGACAGCTTTGAGGAATCAAAATTATAGGGCATAAAGACTCAAATGTGTATAACATTCCTTAAAATGGTAATAACTATTTTATTTGGATAAATATCTTTTATGAACATTGCTAAAATATAGCTTGTCCTATGATGTCTTTTAGGGCAAATGACCCAGTGTACAGTGTACAGTTTAAGAATCAGCAAGCTCTGGAACCAGTGAGAGACTCTGTCTCAAGAAAAAGCTAGAATGAGGGATGAAAAGGGACATATGACATACTGCTCTGGCCTGCATACATACACAGGGTACTGCTACTGAATGAACAAACATGCATGCACCACATACACACACCATGCCACACCATGCATACTACATATGTATACATGAGAAAATAAAAGAAAGTGGCCAAGAAGATTTGTTTGAATTCTTGCTATGAAGTCACAAAATAAAAGTTGTATAATTTTTGAATAATTATATTGTTATAATTTTTCAAACAAACAAAAACCTATAACATCAACACCATTACTTCTCTTCAACAATTTAGAGAGCTTTTTTGAGATGCTAAAGCAAGCTATTTATTTATATATATATTTATTTATTTATATTATTGGTTTTTACCAAGTAGAGTCTTGCTGTAGTCCAGACTATTTAGTTTCAGTGTGGCCTAGCTCTAAAGTAAGTTTTTATGTTGGCACGCAATGGCTGGTATATG
Source organism: Jaculus jaculus (assembly GCF_020740685.1). Classification (NCBI taxonomy): domain Eukaryota; kingdom Metazoa; phylum Chordata; class Mammalia; order Rodentia; family Dipodidae; genus Jaculus; species Jaculus jaculus. The sequence continues at coordinate 118,761,728 of NC_059104.1, forward strand.
CAGAAGTTACTGTGAAAAGAATAACAAATACAATTAAAGAATTTAAAAATAAGGAATAGGAAGATGATATAAAATAACTAGCATTACTCAGTGAAGAATAATCTTAGATATTTGATAAATGTGCAACAGTCTTTTTAATGAAATAGGCAGTATGAAATAAAAATGTCATCAACTGGCAGTGATGAAAAAATGAATCAGAACCTACCAAGAAATTTATAAATTTATAAATTCCTCATCATTAACTCTCAGGACTCCACAGAATTGTCCCACCTTTAATTATGTATCTGTGCCTTGAAAGCCACCCAAAGAACTGCCACCCACACACCAATATAATAGCAAGAAAGTATATGCACACTTTGCTTGATTCCATTTCTGTTTGGCCTGCTGTCTTCTTGGAATATCAATACCCCACCTACACATTCTGAGATGGTTAAATGGCCACTATCTAAGGAGGTATTATTGATGATTCATAGGGATGAGGAGGAATTTGGATATAATCTGTTATAGTCACTCATTTGGTGTAACTTCCCAAATCATAACTCACATTATAATTTACACAAGTGCTGGTTATCCTCTGAGGCTTGAATATTCTGCCAATACAAATTTGAAATGCATACATTTCTATATCCTAAACACCTGAAAAATACTTGTATGAAATATTTACATCGAAATTATGAATTATAATGTTCTTTTTATCCAAATATACAGTGCTAATTTAGCATTGTAGAAAGGTTTCAGTTTCTCATATAATATCAAATGGATTAGTTAGAAGAGTTCTTTAAACCTTATATAGCTATGCTTAGTATCATTTCTTAAGCTTGGATGTTTAGAATTATCTGCAATGCATGGCTTTTTTATCCTTTCAAATATTAATTCATTGCTGGATATTTTTCTGTTATTAGATACCGCATTGATTCTGCATCCCATTATATTTGAATGTGTATTTTTAGTAGATACTAAGGATGGTCTATCCTAATTGCAATTCTGCATTCATAATAAAATAACATTTTGATCTTTCTCCAAATCCCTATTTAAAGTGAATCTGAGTTCATAAAACATTCCAAGCTTAATCTGTGATAACCTAAACTTTTAAGGCAACTTAAGCTCTGTAGCTGTTAAAAAAAAAAAAAAAAAAAAAAAAAAAAAACTTCTGTAAAGAAAGTAATGTGGCAAAATAGAACAATGCATAAAAAACAGTTTTAAAAATTCAAGAGATCATTCTAATTTGCATGGAAGAAGAGAATTGACCACTGATTTTGATGGCTACATTTATTGATCATATTTTAGACTAGAATATATTATTTTTTAGATATTTATTTGTTTACTTGTTTGACAATTAGAAAGAAAAAAAAGGAAAGAAGGAGAAAGAGAGAGAATGAACACACTAGGGCCTCAAGTCACTGCAAATGAATTCCAGACACATGCGTCACCTTGTGTATTTGGCTTATGTGGGTACTGGGGATTCAAACCTGGGTCCTTGCTTGTGAAGCAAGAGCCTTTAGTACATCTCTCCAGCCCCAGAATATATTATTTTAAGTTATTTTATTTGATTTTATAGTAGGATAAAATTCTGAGAATAGGTGAGATGACATTGAAAATGGTAAGGGCTTTGAAACCAGACCATCATCTCTGCTCTAATGTGTACTCATCTACAACAATTCTCTTTCTTTACCTCAGTTATGTCTTTGTGTATTGGCATACTTAGAATCATGTTGTAGAAAGGCTAGCACCAAAATGGATTTTATTAAAAAGGAACTGCCTCTATATGTGAACTCTATGATTAACCGATGTTATAGTCCTCCTCATCACTCAAGCATACAAACTCACAGAATGTTATACTGATAATAAATTGTCTACACAAAACCCCTTATTCTTGATCTAGGAGTTAGCTCAGGTGATAAATTGCTTGTCATGTGAGCATGAGGACCTGAGTTCAGATCCCAAGTACCCATGTAAGGGTGACCCACATACAATCCCAACAGCCAGAAAGCAGAGAAAGGAGATACATGTAGCAATCTTAGTTCAACTAGATTAATAGGTGAGCTCGGGATTCACATGAGAGAACCTGCCTTACTAGATAAATAGGAGATCAAGCAAGGAAGATACCCAATGACAACCTCTGGGCTCCACACATATGCTTGCATATACATATACATGTGCACACACATGTGGTATGACATTTGGGTGACTTTCAAGGCACAGATATGTGTATACATAACACATGCATATAAACATAAAAAATTCTTAGCTGTCTTCTTTGTTCATTTAATAGTATTAAGTTTATAAATTTAATAGGGCATATGTTCATAGATTTTAAAGAATTATTTTATTTTAATGAGTTTATTTGTACCAGACTGTTATAGGGTAGTTTCACCATTTCAATACTCATGGAAATATGAATTATACCATAATATCAAACAATTATAATCCCTATTAGTTTAAAAGAAAAAAATGAAACTATTTTATAATTACAAAGTATCTATGTACTATAATCTATTTACATAATTATAGTTTCCTACTATGGCCAACTATTAGGATTTTGTTCCATATCTTCCCTGCTCATTTGAATTCTCCTTAACCTCACATACTAATCAATATTTTATATCACAATGTACTTAAATTGCCACAAAGTCAATAATTATATGAAGGTACTTCTCTTAATTTGTATAGGCTCATTATCTCTAGTGCAGTGATGATGCTGATTATATAATGTGAAAACCTCGTTTGGCTACAGCAGATAATGAGGCTTTAACACTTCTGCATAAAAGGAACAATCACCTGTATGGATGGTGACTACTCAGAAATTCCAGGTCACAGAGGAGCTTTGGCTTTCAGGGCTTCCTACTTTTATCCTCCTGAACAGGAATAGGTAGATTGGAGGATAAGAGACTGCTACTGAGAAAGCCACAGGAAGCAGAGTTCACATGTTCTATATATCTTGCTGAGGGCTCTGCCTACTCTCCTTCCAGGAATATGTGTGCTATTTCCTTGGAGACATGAAAAAAATGTTTGTTCACACCAGACAGAACACTAAGGAGCAAACAAAGAAGCCCTTCCACCCATGTCTAGCAAGGGGAGCCATTGAATATTTTTAGATTACTTATAGAGTGTGAGTGGTCAGTTACTAACAAGACCATGATGACTCAAGGCAGCTGAATCACCAAAGAGCCTGACTCAGCATGGGTTGTGACTCATGAAAGCTGCAGTGCTGGAGCTCCTTGTTAAACTTGCTGGCAGATCATCTGTTCAGGGTCTAACTTTACCAGCAATGCTCATTTCTTTTGTAACCATGGAGAGGCCCCTTGAGAATCCTATAAATTTCAGGAATTACCTGACACTTGTTTGATTTACTGCCTTATTATTAAGGAATCCTCCCTAGGCAGGGATGCTTAAATTTGGAGTAAATATCTCCACTACAAAAGCTAATCTGTTCAAATCCTAACACTAACATACTTACTTATCACATGTTTCATGGCCATTCTATAATGGTTTGAATATGTATTACCGACAGAATAAAGTGTTTTGTTAAAGCTGGCTTGGAACCTAGGGTCTAGCCCAAATGTGTGTTTGGACAGGATCTGATTTGCAGCTGTGATTTCCAGGTTTGAGCTGTGACAGATTTGTACACTTGTTGTTTTTGGTGTGTACTGGCTGTTTGGTTGTTTCTCTCTGTTTGTATGTATGGAAGCAGCTTCTTTCAGTCACTGATGGAACTTTCCCCTGGATCTGTATGCTAGAAATAAATACCTTCATCCTGTATACACTATCTGGTTGGACATTTGTTCCATCAATGTGAAGCTGTCAATTATAGAAATTTGGTACCAGAGTGTTGCGGTGTTGCTGAGATGAATCTAACTATGAAGGTTTTTGTATTTTGGGACCTGTGTACTGGAGGATGATTATGTTTGGACTTGGTACATTGTCCTGCAGAAGCCTTAAGGAGTGGTAAAGCCAAATTTCATAAGCTATTTTGAAGAGAGTTTAAAAATGCTAAGTGAAGAAAGAATTGTGTTGGCTTTGGAACTTCCAAAGGGGAAGGGAAGACAGTGTAGGATTTTGTTGGAACTGGGTTACTGGCATAAAGGCTGGCTGTGATTTTTTTGACCATGTCCAGGTATGAATTTGAAAGTAATGGACTGATGTGCAAGGCAGAAGATATATAACTGATAGATCTATGATTTTAAGGTGAAAATATAAAATAAATTAAAAATTAGTTAATAAATTAAAAATTATTAGGCGCAAAGACTGGGTTTAGGTTACTGAAACTGCTATTGTCAAACATATTACCATGATTAAGGATGACCCACTCTTTACATTGAAATAATTGAAAGGTGTCTGAAGTGATTCCACTCAGGAAACACTGAATGATAGAAATGAAAAATCTTTTGAAAGGAAGAACACTGCTCTTCAAGATGAAGATTTGTTTATTCCTTGCATTAATAACAACAACAAAATGGCTATATGGATGCACATGCAGTATTTGTTTTAAAAGCATTAAAACAATGTGTGGAAGCAGGTCATGAAGCGCACATGGCTCCAGGAACCACTGCTGAAATGCATCATATGAACAAAGGCTTCCTGTATGCAGTGAGGCCATTATCTGAAGTTAATCAGGATCCTCAGTAAAATGAAGCATGAGAAACAGGATATTCCAGTTGTAAAGAATTACAAGAACAGTATGTGGAATTGAAGAGGGATTGTGATTTGCAATGCAGACACAAAGATAGTTTGGATATAACAAGACTGTGAAAAGGAAACCATAGAGAGTTGTTGGCTCAGGATGGAAGTTTTCCCAGGCTAGTGAGCCAAGCTAGAGTGATGGAAATTGGAAATCCAGACACTGTTACCACTGGGTATGGATGGTGGACTTTGAACTACATATGTTTGATATTTATCATATGATTAATGATTTTCCATTGGTTCAGTCTCTCCCTGTTATGACTCATAGCAATAGAAATGTCTACTTTGTGCCACTATATATTGAAAGTATACAACATGTTCTGATTTTACATAACTCATTGTTATGGGACAGTCTTGAATCTCAGATCAGACTTGGGAATTTAAAACAACTTAAACTTGGTAAGGAATATGGGGACAATTGAGGTTGACCTGAATACAATTTACAATGTAAGATGGTTATGAGTCTATAGAGGTTAGGTGAAAAATGTTACTTTGAATGTATGCCCCCCATAGACTGAAATGTTTTAGTAAAACTTGTAACTTGGGTCTTCAGCCAGTTGGCTAGAGTAAGAGCTACTGGGAATGGATCCTGATGTCAATCTTAAAGGGGTGTTTGACAACAGTTCTGACTTTTACCTCAAACATATGCAGAGAGGTCTTACTTCCAGTGAACTTGTGTGTTTGCTGTTTTTTTTTTTTTTTTTTTTTTAAATGTGTGTTTGTTGACTGTTTGGTGGTTTCTCTCTACTTAAATGGAGCTGCTTCTTTGGCCATTGCTTAGACTTCCCCCTGCATCTGTAAGCTGGAAATAAATCCCTTCCTCTAATAGATACTGTCTGGTTGGATACTGGCCTGAAAAGATGAAGCTTTTTACTACATTAACATTGTGCTGTGGGTTGCAAAAGAATTATGGATATAGAAATTTTAAAGCATAGCATAAAATGGAATTTTCAGCCATTCATTTCTACTGATAGAGAGAATAGGTAAATCAAATTTGTTAATTTGAAGCAGTTTGGTGTTTAAGTTGAAATATTACAAAGACATTTTGACTTCCAATGGGAAGACTATTTGCTCTTTGCATAAATATATCAGTTGCCTGTACCTATGATCCCAGTGATCCTTACACATCTCCTCAACATTCTTTTATTTCTTTCAATTTTTTATTAAAAACTTCTATGATTTAAAAACAATATCCCATGATAATGCCCTACTTTCCCTCACTTTACCCTTTGAAACTCCATTCTTCATCATATCCCCCCCTCAGTCAGTCTCTCTTTTATTTTGATATTATGATCTTTTCCTCCTCTTATGATTGTCTTGTGTAGGTAGTGTCAGGAACTGTTAGGTCATACATATCCAGACCATTTTAGTCTGGAGGGAGCACATTGTAAGGAATCCTACCCTTCCTTTGGCTCTTACATTCTTTCTACCACCTCTTCTGCAATAGACATTGAGTCTTGGAAGGTGTGATAGAGATATTGCAGTGCTGAGCACTCCTGTCACTTCTTTCTAGCACCATGATACCTACTGAGTCACCCCAAGGTCACTGCCATGTGAAAAGAGAAGATTCTCTACCAAAAGTGAGAGTAGCATTAATATAAGGGTATGAACATTAAGAGAAGTGATTACTGGGCAGTTTGATAAGCATAGTATATACATTTAGCCAGACAGCAGCAGATGCTATACCTCTAGGGCTCATGACTACTCCTATTTCAAGTTTTCAGTATCAGGGATGTACTTCCTTCCATGGAACAGGCCTCCAGTCCAATTAGAGAGTGGTTGGTTTCCACCATGACAGATGTGCCACTGAGAGATAGAAAAGTGATAAATCTTATCATTCTTTGTCTTAAAATATTTGAAACTCTAAAATGAGCACAAAATTTTACAAACAGATTTGTTTGGGATAAAGAAAACTATTGTAAAGGAAAATCAAAATTAAGAGCAGAGGGAAAATGAATAAAATTAAGCCATTCATGGGCCAATGATTTACATTAATTTTGAACTGAGCTACGTTAACTTATCATTATATTTGCAGTTACTAAAGAAATACATTGAAGATTTCACAGAGTCAGTAACACATGACAGATGTTGTAAAGAACAACCCTCGGTGACTTTCACGAACCATGTTATTTAAGATATGCACAATATACTACAGCCACTGGGATTAATTCCTCATGAGCTGTACTGAGGTGGAAACCAACATGCAAATAGCTTGCTGCATTTTATCAAGGTTAGCAACCTAGGGAATTGTGGTAAAAATGATGAAAATGTGAATTTGAATTTTCTATTGTAAAGAGAAGAAAATATGTTCTAAGGATAAAAATTTTAAATGACTTCGTTTGATCTCTGAAAAAATGCTAACAGCTGAAGCATTGGTCACTGATGAAATCACTGGGAGGAGGAATTAAAATAAATATCATGAGACCTTAGCAGAATATTTCTATTATAAAATAAATTATTTAAAAAGACATAAATTAGCATCCAAATATAACATATAGGCCTAGTGCTTTCTAGGGAGTTTTAATTTTTAGACTAAACCAAAACTTTAAGTCTGATGATTTATTTGGAGTCATCTTTGGACAGTGGAAGTATACTCATTTAAACAAAATCCATTCCCTTTAAGTGGTTACTAATCTCATGACTTATGCATTATAAAAGGTTAAGGAAAAGATCTTGAAAGACTTGGCTCCCAACTCTTCTTGCTACATATCTAGATAAACCCAGTCTGTCTTTCCAATGTCTATGAGCATTTCTTAATTTCTTCCTATCTTTTTTTTTTTTAATTTATTTATTTGAGAGTGACAGACACAGGGAGAGAGAGAGAATGGGCGCGCCAGAGCTTCCAGCCTCTGCAAACGAACTCCAGACGCGTGCGCCCCCTTGTGCATCTGGCTAATGTGGGACCTGGGGAACAGAGCCTCGAACCGGGGTCCTTAGGCTTCACAGGCAAGCGCTTAACCGCTAAGCCATCTCTCCAGCCCAATTTCTTCCTTTCTAAACATCATTTTTATACTACCCATAAAATGTTCTATTCTTACTTTTCCTGTCCTTGTCCATCAACAATACAATAACATGGAATACTGTGACAAGTGAGCAAACATGGCTGTATTTACATGAGACCATAACATGCTAAAATAGAAAGCTCTGAATACAGCTGTCAGTGGTAGCGGATGTCAACCAAGGAGCTGGAAAAATGTTAGAGGTCTAAATCGTCAACTGACTTTGGAAAATCAAGAGAGGGAATCCTCAAGTACTATTGCTCTTGGCAGGCCTCAGGGTACTAGCCAAGGGAGGCTGATACTAGAGCTAGGACTTCAAGAACAGCTGGTTCCTTAAGAGATGGAGTTGGATGCTGCAGAGACAGTGGTAGAATTTAGTCTGTCTCTCTCTGAGGCAGGAGAGACCAGGCTTGAGAGCATAGTTGCTAAGTAAAAGTAAGTTAGGGCCAAGAGTAGCTGTAGCTCTGGAAAGGCCGGAACAAATCCAGCACTCTGAGCTCAAGCAGCTTCCATGGCTCTTTGAGACAGAAGTGACAGGAGCCCCAGTACAAATGGCTCCAGGTACCTCAGGTCCAGCAGCCCAGACCTACCTACAGTCTTTAGTCTTCCCAGTCCAGTGAGGCTGTATTTGCAGAACCTGGAGAACAAGGGGATTATATAGACACAGGGGTCCTAATGTGTATATGCAATTATGCAATATGTAAATAAGGTAAAGTCATGGGGACCAAAACATTTGACAAAATTTAAAAACTCCAGCCAAGCATTCGTCCAAATTTTTATGGCTTCATGGTGACCACCAAGTACTGGCGCCAATCTTACACTCCAACCATTCCTGGGAAAAGGCCCATTCCTCCTCAACTTAATGCCTTCCAACACTAGCCAAGCCACACTCAGATGTCAAAATTGACTAAAGCAGACAGCCATGTGATGTGTGGTTTGCAACTGAGGTTCTCCTGTGGAACATTTTGGATAAAGAGGAGGAAGGGTTCACCCTGTCTTTCTTGTCTCACCATTTCCTAAGACAAGCTGAAAAACGATTTCATAATCATTATGGTCCCAATTTTCTTATACTTGGCAAAGTTCTGGCAGATTTTCTACACTAGTTTTGGCTTTTGGTGTTTGCAAAAGGATTAGTCTACTGATCTTGAGTCCAAGCAACTACAGAATCCCAGGAAGTAGACAGGAAGGCAATAGTTCTGTTCCTGGTACATTTCCTGGGATGCTGAAGTGGCATGTGGATTTTGTTCACTGTCTAAGCCTTTGTGATCTGCAATGTCCTAGGTGCTATCTTATGCTTTGTCTCCAATTCAAGCATCTTTTGCATGATTAAGAAGCATGATGACAATACTGTGTGATAATTTATCTCTCTGTTTTGATTTCAATATCAACAGTCATCACCACTTAATTTGTCTCCAGTGTCACTGATCTTCTTAAAACCACACATGTTTTGGTACCAGAAGCACCTGACATGTAGCGCTAAATGATTGGGGATGGCATGATTTTACCAAGGACATGGAGAAGTTAATACTTACTCTGAAAAAATCAGGAGGCAGAAGTAGGAGGATCCCTGTGAGTTTGAGGCAGCCTAACACTACAGAGTGGGTTCCATGTCAGCCTGGGCTAGAGTGAGACTCAACCTCAAATAAATAAATAAATACAAAATAGAAATAAAAATAAATAAATGAGGACCTTTTCCTTGTGTTTTAAAATGAAAGGACTATAAATATTCAGAATTATTTGATTGGTATGAAGAGGCATCTACAATCCATACAAACTCTTAAGACTAAAATAAGAATTCCCTAGAAAAATCAAAAAAGGTAAGGGGCTGGAGGGATGGCTTAGTGGTTAAGGCATTTGCCTGCAAAGCCAAAGGACCCTGGTTCAATTCCCCAGGACCCACATTAGCCAGATGCACAAGGGGGTGCACACGTCTGGAGTTCGTTTGCAGTGGCTGGAGGCCCTGATGTGCCCATTCTCCCTCTCTCTCTCCCTCTTACTCTGTCAAATAAATAAATAAAAATAAAATATTTTTTAAAAAAGGTAACGGTTAACAAATTTTAATTTTATTTATAACTCATGAATTTTTGCTTTATTAATATTTAAAATGTCTGAAAACTGCAGAACTTATATCCTCCCCTACATGAACCACATCCTCTCCCACTGGATTCTTGGTTTCTCTCCTTCCCCTCTTGTTTTTCCTCTTTCTCTGGTCTTTTTCTTAATTGTTCTTCCCTTTCTTTGGCCTCAAATCTATCAATATGTCTCTGTAATTAGAGCCAGTCTCTTCTAATGTTTAACTTGACAGAAGTTATGTACTGCTAATGCTCAGAAACTTTGTAATGATATGATTTGTAAAATCAAGGTAAGTACTTTTGATACACTCATGAAAAAGAGAATTGTTAGTAATATTTAACAAATTGCAGTTGAAGATTCATTTATTTAAATTATTTTAGGATAATTTTAACACTCCAAGTTGCTAAAACATGGTTAGATACTAAAAGGCTTTAATTGCATGTGTAAATATTTGACCATGGACAGATATAGCAGAAGGATTAGAATAGGGCAAGCCCTTTTAGCAGCTATCATTGGGCATTTTCTTTTAAAATTTTCTAAATAAGATTCCATGTCTATAAAAAGGGAACAAATCCTTACTTGATTTCAGATATCACTTAAATATTGCCTCTGGGAACACTCTGGTCTTTATCAGGGTGAAATTATCATAATTTCTGAATCAACTTTTGTTGTTGAGTGATCCTGGATGAATGGGCAAGGAACTTAACTCAGTAGTCCTTCTCCTGTTATATAAAATCATGTCAGTACAATAAAAAAGAAAGTTGAAAAATAATTAAGTTTGATTCCCCTAGGCCCTCTTTGGCATGGTTACAACCATAAAACAGGAATCTTCCTGTACTTTACTACCATTAGAGAAGAGAAAGATATGTGGAGTCCAATGATGATCACAGTGAGATCTTGAATATTTAAACTTTGTGCATTATCCCTCCACAGTAGTCATGAGTTCCTCCCTAATCATTAACATTTGTATTTATTTATTTATGTTCATTATTTACTGATTTTTCTTTTTTAATTTTGGTTATTTGAGGTAGGGCCAGGCTGACCTGGATTTCACTATGTACTCTCAGGGTGGCCTTGAACTCATGGAAATCCTCCTAGCTCTACCTCCTGAGTGCTGGGATGAAAGGCATGTAGCAACATTCCCAGCCATTTATGGATGTTCTTTATAAAGAGGTTGTACTCTTAGGCCCCCTTACAGCCACACCAATTCTGCTAAGGGTCGTTTTTAGTGGGGGAATTAGTATTCATTGTAGGAACCAAGGGGCCTCATCTCTGATTCTGTGAACCAAACCAGATTCTTTTTTAAAAAGTATTTATTCATTTATTTGACAAAGAGAGATAAAGAGAAAGAGGGAAAGAATGAGCATGCCAGGGCCTCTAGCAATTCCAAACAAACTCCAGATACATGTGTCACTTTGTACATCTAGCTGTACAATGAGTACCCAGGAATGGAACCTGAGTAATCAAGCTTTATAGGAAAGTACTTTAAATGCTAAGCCATCTCTCCAGCCCCCAATCCAGATTCTTCAGTACAGGAAACCAATTGTCTCCAGAGAGAACTTCCATTGCTCTTTAAGAAGAGTGGGCACACATATAAGTATGCCTCTCTAATAACTAAGCTTATCTCCTTTAATTGAATTTGCTCTAACCTTTTGCTGGAGAATCTGTTCCTACAGATGGAGGAGAAAACAAGGATACATCAATACATGCTGAATACATAGCCAGTGTCAACCATGAGATGAGTCACCTCTACCTCATCAGCCCAGGCCCAAAATTCACTACAGAGAAAGCAGTGACACGAATAGTGCCCCTCCACTAGCCTAAAAACCAGTTCCAGGAAGATGGCAAAAGACACTATCATCAATCAAACTTCATCAAAATAGAGATCCAGGGACTACAAAGAAAGCAAGACTATCTTCCCCACCACGGCTGACAGAACATTGTACAAGAGGGGATACAAAGATAGTTAGAGCCTCAGGATGTATGGGAATAGCCTGAAGTACTATGTCTCCCACCCCTCAGAGACTAACACTTATATTTAAGCAGCAAGTTATTTTGTTATGATGTGTCCATGAGAAGAAAGTAAAATAAATAAAATGTGATTTTATCAGGGTTCTTATGCCCTGAAAGTCTCTAGTTGACAGAATTCAATGGGACTGGAAAGCTAGAAAAAAGTGCTAACATTTTGGCATTAATAACATGCCTGTATTCAGCTGATGTTGACAGTAAAACACAATAGTATAAATACCACTAGTAGCACCTGTGTTTGTCAGTGGCCAGTGGCTTCAATGTGTCACGTGGCAGAGAGCTGTACTTCGTGGGAAGGTGGCTTCTGCATCGTGAAGGCTTTAGAAGGCACCACAAATGTGACATGGGAGTGAACACTGAGTCAGTGATATGTCACTGCCATAATATTTTTCACAAATAACTATATTTAAATGTCAAATGTTGGCAATTTTAAGTAGAGTTCAATGTCACAATTTACCATTTAGCTTTCCTGCAGGCTTATTAGGCATAGTTGATTTACCTCCCAATCAAGTTCATAGATCCATGCCCTTGAAAGTCAGGACCTAACCTACTTTTATCTTATAAGTATCTAGACCAATAATTAAAGATAAAGATTTTTCCCTTTTCAGAATTAAAAGTCTTTATTGTGCATGATAATTATATATGCCTCTGCTTCAAATATGTGGTTCAATATGACAGTAACAAATCAATATACTATATTATTGTGAGGAAGGATATAGCAGAAATGGCAGACAATTTGCTAACAACAATAAGTATTTCCATTCACTACTACCTTAGTTAGAATTCTGAGAGAACCAGTAAGGTTGGGAATAGAATGAGTCTGTTCATGTGAAATTTCAGGACAAAAATCCTGATTATGTGAATGAACAATAAATTTAGGTCATAAATTAAAATCAGGATTTGAAAAGAAAGGAAACAATAATCAGAGGGTCTATGTGTGAAATTCCAGAGAACATATGCTAAAGCCAGTAGGTAAAAGCCATGGCAATCCATGCTGTACACTGTTACATGGTGTAATATGTACAAATCTACATTGTATACTTTAATTCTAAGATTGTATACATGCATTTGCTATAATAGAACTATTCAAGCATATCATATGGCAAATTTCTACAATTTTAAAACCATATCCAAATTAGTTAATTTCAAGAGATCGATCATCAGTGCTCTAAGTTATTTTATAACTTGTTTAAATTTTCTGAAGTTTAATAAATGCATAGTTTATGATTAGAAAGGATAAATTTTGAATATGTTTTTATACTTTAAGAATTAACAAAACCATAAACAGATTCTCAAAATTTTTGTAACAAAGGCATTTGTGCTCTATAATTCTATACCCTGTCACATTATTTGCTTATTTATCCAGCAAGGACAACTTGATAGATGATTTGGTATATCAAAAGAGAAAATGAAGATGCATTTTATTTATAACCTGTTACTTGATTTCATCCATGCAGTAAAATAGAAGCTACCAATATGCTGCTGCATGCCACATTCAAGCTGGATAAACAAAAGGTGCACAATTGTCAATTGAGAGCTTTTGATTTTTTTTCCATGTGATCACTTTTTTAATTTTTTAAATTGATTATTATTTTTTTTTTTTACTAATTAGTTTTGTACTCAGTGAATACAGTCAAGTTGTTACCATTGTTAGGCTCATCCATGTACTACTCCTCCCTATGGCCCTTCCTTGTTGAGGCATATGGGTAATGACATGTGGAGTTAGCCCACAGTTTGGGTCATGATATGCAGAGACATTTCTCCTACCCATAACTGTGATCACTTTTTAAGTAACATCCATTCCATAAGTATATTCCATAAGTACATTCAACATTGTATATTCAAAATATAAGGCTCCTAAATGAGACAGCATTCTCAAAGAAAAGAGAAAGGAGTTATATGCCTACAAATCCATCTCTGAAATAGCCAACTAATAGAGACTCATAGCTGTGAACATTACACTGACTGTGGACATCTGGAACGCCACATAACTCCTAGGAGGAATGGAGTCCATGCAACCATCTGTTCCCAGACATGCCTGAATTTTCAGAATTGATTTGCTACTATCACAAGTCAATTAAGGACATTTGTTTTAAACAGGGCATGTAAAAATTAAAGACAAATAACACCAAAATGACAAATTTTTGTTTTGTTTACTTATCTTGGGAATAGGAATGATTAAAAAAAAAAAAAACAGAAAACCTAGTAACTATAAATATGCCTCCTTAATTTTGTTAAGTTATGTGGATGGCCCAAACATTCAATAAGTGATTGCTCTGTCAAACAATGATACAGACTAAGGTACTTCATTTGAGTAGCCCTAGGACCATTGCTTCCTTTTCACAGCCAATTTAACACTAGGAATATTGGCATACATCAAATTGGTATTAAAACCAGCCATTAAGGAAGTCATTCTTAGGGTTTATAAAGCTGTTTTTTTTATATATATATAATTAAAGTAAATTTGAGCCCAGATGCATGGTTTTATACTTTTATCTAGGGATTTCACAATTATTGCAACATGATAACATTTTTACAGGATGGCTATAGGAGAATTCATAAAAAAGATAATTGCGCTGGAAAGAATCATTATGTAAATTAGAGCCCTTAATTAGTTTGTTAATTCCAGCAGTATACATAAGGTGATGAAATGGAAATAATCATTACTACAAAACAATTTAAATTTAAAAATTACACTTGAGCACAAATTTCATGTGACATGGTGTCAAGGGTTTGTTTACCTTATGTTAAAGGTCATTGTCCTCTAGTGTATGCAGATAAAAACAGTGACTAATTTTTCAAATGCATAATGCCATAAGTGACTAGCTATTGAAATGGCCATTACAATGATAGTGGGTGGGAAATAAGTAAATTGTGTGTTTGGGGGGAAATTCTACATCAAGTTTGGGAACATAAATAAAAAGTTGTATTATTTTGCAGATTACCTTTAACTCAAGCTACTCTCACACTTGGTTGGAGAATCTGTCTTGTTTTAAAGATGGCAAATGAAATAGAGAAACACTAAGATCCATCAGGTAGACAAAATACAGCTGACTGCACACCATACGACATAGCAGTGTCATGAATACTTCTTTTACTGCTAGCCTGACGGCTAGCTCCAGGGCAATGGTGATCAATCAAAACCCATCAAAAGAACAATCCAGAGGATACAGAGAACTCAACACTATGTCAGAATGCCAACTAACCTGCCATGGCTCAGGCAACATTGCAGAAGAGAGGCAGAAGGATGTTAGAGTCATGGAGTGGGTAAGAATACTCTAATGCATCCTGTACCCCACTGCTACCCCACAGGGACTTACTGAGATCTTCAAGATGCCACAGCGAATATCATAACCCCACTGAGAAAGGTCCCAAGAAAATGGAAGCAGGAGTGAGATGATGAAAGATTACAGCCTTCTATAATATAAGCACAATGAAATAAAATAAAATTATGTTGACAATTTTCTATAATGAAACCAGATTCAATATACTGATCTTAGTCCAGCCTCATCATTTTAATGGTAAAAACTTAATATAAGAGTGTTGGTATTACCTTTCAATAGGTCTTAATACATTTTTGCAAATAATTAATACCAGTAATTTTGCCTTTCAAAATCAACAATTTAGATTAATGGACTAATTTCTTAAAAAAAAAAAACACTCAAAAATAACAGAAGATCTAGAAAATCTGACCAGTACTCTATATAAAAACACATTCTACTCTTTTAAACTCTTCTTACTGTCTGAAATATACAGAAAATTTGAAGCATTAATAAGACATTATAATGGGAGAAATTCATAGTGGACAAGAGCATTTAAATAAGCACACTTACTACCACAGAAATACATTTTGGTACTAACAGGAACGGCATAGTTCCACAAGGTAATAATGAAAGATAAAAAGCAATTTAGGTTATAAAAAAGTAGTTACTTTCATTTTCAGAGATATTATCAATTACATACATGATACAAAGACTTAAAATGTGAAGTAAAGCTCTTAGAACTAAATTGATCTTATGGTCAGAACACAGACTGATATATGCACTCTCTAAAATTAACAATGAACAATAAAAAGAAATGAAAGATAATTCTGTTATTAACACAGCCCCAAAGCATGAATATGAATTTGACAAAATATGGGTATTTGTGCTTATTTACTGTCAACTATAAACATAGTCAAAAATGACATTTGAGATATCAGAATATTTGCTCTGAGCTCTGTCACTCTGACATCAAGGTAATGTTAAATGAAGGCTATTAGGGAGCAGTAGACACAGAAAATCGATTCTCTCTGCCAGACTAAACAAAAAAAAGTTTGAATTTTGCTGGGGGCCCATTTCCCACTTTGTTCTATAAAGGAAGGAAATCTTGGGCTGGAGAGATGGCTTGGCAGTTAAGGTGCTTGCCTTCAAAACCAAAGAACCCAGTTTTGATTCCCCAATACCCATGTAAGCAAGATGCACAAGGTTTTGCAGGTGTTTGGAATTATTCGCAGTGGCTAAAGGCACAGATATACCCATTATCTCTCTCTCTCTTTCCTCCTTTTTCGTCTCTCTCTCAAAATAATAAAAAAAAAGGAAGAAAACCTTGTTAATAGAGAAGAAAATGACACCTATAGATGCCATCATAAGCCTTACTACATGGCACATTTTTAAAAGCAGTGTCCCCTGCATATTTATCTTTCTATAATTTAATGACCCTAGAAGCCCAGAAAACTACTTTCTTCATCTTATATCTTCTCTAGGTATTGGTTTTTTTTCTTCTCCAAGTGGTCTAGATCCCTCCAATCTAAGAGGTTTCTTGGGGAAAGGGTCTACAATTGGCTTCATATAAAACTTTAAAAATTGAGTAATACTAGCATGCTTTTTTCCTATTAATATTTCTTTTGGAAGTTGATTTTGGGTCCCAGTCACTGAACAGAGTATAGGAAAACTTTATTTTTTAATCATTGACAGTAACCCCAATTTTTAAATAAACATTATTAGGTTGTCAATTCTCCAAAATCAATTCATAGATTCAAAATGATGCCAAAAAAGTCTCAGTAAGATATTTTTAAAGTATGATTTCACGAATAGAGTTCCAGATTTATAAGAAACTTCAAAGACAGATACTCTGCACACTGGTGCACATACAGGCACACATGCAAAAAAAAAAAAAAAAAAAAAAGATGCTGGGCATGATGGTGCACACCTTTAATCTCAGCACTCAGAGTGGAGGCAGAAGTAGGAGTAACACTGAGAGTTTGAGGCCACCCTGAGACTACACAGTGAATTCCAGGTCAGCCTGAGCTAGAGTGAGACCCTACCTCAGAAAACCAAAAAAAAATAAAAAAAAAAAATAAGAATATATTACACACACACACACACACATGATAGAAAAACACTAAAAATTTAAGAGCTGAGTAATCTAAGTAAATTCCTTTTCCATCATGTATCTTCAGTAAGTTTCAATCTTAATGGTCATTTTAAAAAATTAATATTTGGTCTGGTCAATATGGTGACTGCCTAACTGTGCCGCACATCCTGGGAAAGAAAGGCAACATTAAGAGTTCACTGGGTCTTTTAGGGGAGAGAAATCTCCGAATGATTGTCAGTGGAAGGGCACAGAGGGGAAAAAACAGGGAATAATTTATTGCCCTAACCCACCCCTCCTCCCAAGCAGATGCCGCACCCACAGTTCCAGCATCAGGAAACTCCTGCACTTACTGTAGGAAAAGGATCCCAGAACAACATGGTTTGACTTGCCTCACTGCACAGGGCTGATTGCCCTGCTACCCCTGCCCATGAGTGACTTTGGACAGGCTACACCTGCTGGCCCACTCCTTTGATCAATTTGCCTACCAAACTGCACAGCAGCTCTGATCCCTGCTGTGGAAGGTTAGCCTGCTGCACCCACTTTCTAACTTACTGCTCCAGCTGCTGCACATTCACGGTGAGCCCAGGCCCACTGTAATACCTCCCATGAGCTCAGACTGTGTCTGTCACTTGCACAAGCTCAGGTGCCATCTCCTCCCTGTCTGCCATGATGCCAGACCACCATGGTCCTGTTGTGGGGGAGCGCAGACTGCTTCTTGGTCCCACTGTTCCACCACGACAGATTTTGGGCTGCTTCAGTGTTTGGTGCCTCAGTGTACCTCCTACCATGAACGCAGGCAACTTTGGCACATTACCGTGTGAGATCTCAGGCAACTTTGGCTCCCTGCCAGGCAGGAGCCCAGGAGGATTTTGCAAGTGAGAGCCAAAGCCCAAGCTGTTTGGCAACTGCCTCAGGCTGCTTCAGATAACCCTTGGGCTTGAGTCCAGGCTGATCCACCCACCTAGGTGCCCATACACTGTGATGGACAGACCACAGTGCAAAATAAAAAAGATGAAAAATCAAATGCAAGAAAATCCTGTTAGATCACTGAGTCCTACAATGAACATCTTTAATCAAAACACATAACAGTCATAAGGATCAGAACACCCAAATGAAGCTATGAGCAATGCAACCCTGATCAAGCTACTGGTAGAACTTGTAGGAAAGCAACAAAGGACCGATAATTATGTGGATGCTGCCATCAGTAGACTAGACCTGATAAATAAGAACATTGAAGGAGTTCAGAGACAGTAAAGATATATGAGAGAGAGTGAAAAAATAGAGGACCTCAAAAATCAGCTGTCCATACTAAATGAAGACATAAAGAAACGCAAGGATGAATTCCAAGAAGCATCCAGAAAATCAGAAAATGATGTGAAAAGGGAGCTTGGAAAGGAATGGAAATTATACATAGAAAAGTAGGAGAAAATGCAAACCTAATTGAACAAGTCCAAAACACTCTAGAAGTTCTCAAGAATAGAATCAGCCATGTGGAGGATAAAAACTCTGATATGGAAGACATGAAGGAAAAAAACAGTTTGAGAGTTCAAAAATTTCAGTAAGTTCAAAAGTTCCTGTGAAAAAAACGTGATGGAATTGTGGGATACACATAAATGTCCTAATATCAGGATCATTGGGATACCAGGAGAAGAAATTCAGACCTAAGCATGGGGAAATTATTTAAAAAATAATTGAAGAAAACGTCCCCAGTCTCATAAAAGAAAGGCCCATCAAGATAAAAGAAGCAAACAGGACCAAAGGAGAAACTCTCCGAGACATATTGTCATTAAGATTGTAAACATTGACACCAAAGAAAAAAATCCTAAAAGCAGCTAGAGAAAAACAGCATACCACTTATAAAGGTAACCCCATCAGAATTACTCCAGACTTCTCAGCGGAAAATATGAAAGCTAGAAGGGCCTGGATTGAAACACTGAAAAGTCTAAGAATCTACGGCTTTCAACCCAAACTATTCTACCCAGCAAAATTATCCCTCATAATAGATGGTGAAAGAAAAACTTTCCATGAAAAAACTCAGCATTACAAAATATGAACACAAAACCAAACCTCACTGCTAAAGGTAGACACCTTCTCAGGGTGAAAGGGTGGAAAACAATATTCCAAGCAAATGGGAATAAGAAACAAGCAGGTGTAGCTATATTAATATCGAATAAAATTGACTTCAAACCAAAAATAATCAAAAAAGACAAAGAAGGCCACTTCCTACTTATCAAGGGAATGATCCATCAAGATGATATTACAATCATAGATCTGTATGCACCAAACATAGGGGCACCATATTTCATAAACCAAAACCTACTTGACAATGAAACAGAAATAAGAACCAACACCATCATAGTTGGGGACTTCAATATACCATTGTCAGTAATAAATCATCCAAACAGAAACTCAACAGGGAAGTAAGAGAGCTCAACAAAACCATAGATCACTTAGACCTAACAGACATCTACAGAACTTTCCATCCCCAATCCACAGAATACACATTCCTCTCAGCAGCCAATGGAACGTTCTCTAAAATAGACCATATACTTGGTCCACATATTTAGGAAGATTGATATGATCCCCTGCATGATATCAGATCACAATGCTATATTGCTAGAAATTAACAAAAAAAAGACCCACCAAGAATCCCAACAACACCAGGAAACAGAACAGCAAACTTTTAAAAAATAAATGGATAGTGGATGAAATAAAAAATGAAATTGCAAAATTTATAGAATTGAATGATGATGAGAACATATTGTACCAAAACTTATGGGACACCATAAAGGTGGTCCTCAGGGGAAAATTCATAACACTAAATGCCTTCATAACAAAGACAAAGAGATCCCAAATCAATAACCTGACCACCCAACTTAAGGCACTGTAAAAGCAACAAAAACCAACCCACAGAGCTCCACAAGGAAAGAAATAATTAAAATCAAAGCAGAATTTAATGAATTGGAAACTAAGAAAACAATTAATACAATTGACAAAACAAAGTGCTGGTTCTTTGAAAACAATAAACAAGATTGACAAACCCCTGGCCAATTTGATCAAGCAAAAAAAAAAAAAAAGTGATATTTCAAATTAACAAAATTCAAAATGAAAAAGGAGAGATCACAATAAACATAAGTGAAATTGAGAGAATCATCAGAACTTATTTTATAAACCTCTACTCCACAAAACTGGATAATGTTGAGGAGATGGATAAATTTCTGGATGCATACCATCTATCAAAGCTAAACTCAGAATAGATTAATCTCCTAAATGAACCTATCATGCACATGGAGACTGAAAAAGTAACTAAAAACCTCCCCAAAAGAGAGAGTCCAGGAGCAGATGGCTTCTCAGCTGAATTCTATCAAACCTTGATGAAAGAATTCAACCAATCTTCCTCAAACTGTACCACACAATAAGAGAATAAGGTAAGCTACCCAACTCCTTTTATGAAGCTATTATTCCCCTAATTCCAAAACCAAGCAGAGATGCCACAGGAAAAGAAAACTACCAGCCTATTTCCCTGATGAACTTAGGTGGAAAGATCCTGAACAAAATCCTTGTAAACCAAATCAACAACACATCAAAAGCCTTATCCACCTTGACCAAATGGGATTCATCCCATGAACACAAGGGTGGTTCAACATATGGAAATCTGTCAATGTAATATACCACATAAACAAGGTTAAACACAAAAACCACATGATCATTTCAATAGATGTGGAAAAGGCCTTTGGCAAGATACAACATCAATTCATGATCAAAACACTGGAGAGAATTGGCAGTTTTGGTTCATAGCTTAACATAATAAAGGCAAGTCACAAAGATCCTAAGTCCCAAATAATGCTTAAAGGAGAGAGACTGGAGGAATTCCCATTGAGATCAGGAAGAAGACAGGGTTGTCCATTCTCAACTCTGCTCTTCAGTATAGTACTGGAAGTCCTAGCTCAAGCAATAAGACAGGAGAAGGAACTAAAATGGACACAATTTGGAAAGGAAGAAGTTAAGTTAGCTCTATTTGTTGATGGCATGATTGTATATGTAAGAGACCCAAGGGACTCCATCCCCAAACTCCTGAAGGTGATTAACTCCTATAGCAAAGTAGCAGGATACAAAATCAATGCACAAAAATCAGTAGCCTTTCTATATGCAAATGACAATGATACAGAGAAAGAAATAAGGGACATAGTCCCTTTTCAATAGCAACAAAAAATAAAATACTTTTGAATGACATTAACCAAGGAAGTGAAATATCTATACAATGAAAACATAAAAATACACAGAAAAGAAATTGAGGAGTAGTTGAGAAAAAGGAAAGACCTCCCTTGCTTCTGGATAGGTAGAATTAACATTGTGAAGATGGGAATCTTACCTAAAGCAATATAAAGATTTAATGCAATTCCAATTAAAATCCCAACAGTATTGTTCACAGTGATAGAAAAAAATGACCTCAAATTTCATATGGAAAGTCAGAAGACCTTGCATATATCCTGAGCAAAAGAAATAAATTTGCAGGCATAGCGATACCTGATCTAAAGCTATATTACAAAGCCATAGTAATACAAACAGCATGATACTGGCATAAAGTCAGGAGTATAGACCAAAGGAATAGACTGTAGGACCCGGACTTTGGGTCAATCAACTATACCTACTTGACGTTTGACAAAGGCCCTAACAATATAGACTGGAAAAAAGACAGCATTTTCAACAAATGGTGCTGGACAAACTAGATAACCATATACAGGAAACTGAAATTTGATCCACACATTTTACCATGCACTACACTCAAGTCCAAATGGACCAAAGAACTCAATATAAGACCAGAAACCTGACTAGTACTGGAAGAAAATTTAGGAAGTACTTTCCATGATATAGGAATGGAAAAAGACTTCCTGAACAAAACCCCAGTAGCTCATGATCTTAACAGTCACTCAACCAATGGGATCAAATGAAACTGAAGAGTTTCTTTACCGACAAACAAACAATAAGCAAAGCCAATAGATTACCCACAGAATGGGAGAAAATATTTGCTGGATATCCAACTGACAGAGGCCTAATCTGTAGAATATACAAATAACTCAAAAATCTAAACTTTAAAAAGTCAAACACCCCACTCACAAAATGGGGCAAAGAGCTGAACAGGCAGCTCACAGAGGAAGAATTACAAATGGCAAACACACACTTAAGAAAATTCTCATCATCCCTAATCATAAGAGAAATGCAAATTAAAACAACTATGAGATTTCACCTTACCCCAATAAGGAGAGCAAACATCAAAAAATCAAATGAAAATAAATGCTGCAGAGGATGTAGAGAAGTAGGAACACTCTTCCACTGCTGGTGAGAATGTAAGATGGTACAACCACTGCAGAAGGCAATATGGAGAATTCTGTAAAGCCTAACTATAGAGATACTAACAGGCATGTATTCCCTTACTGGGCATCGACTCTAAAACCTTCAAACTGCAGGCCAGAGAGATTTGCTCAACCCTGTTTGCAGCAGCTCAATCTGTAATAGCTAAGAGCTGGAAACGTCAAATCCAGATGTCCATCACTAGAATAAAGGATAACTAAGATGTGGTATATCTACACAATGGAATTCTATACAGCAGTAAGAAAAAAATGACACAATGAAATTTTAGGAGAAATTGTTGAACCTGGAACAAATCATTCTCAGTGAACTTACCCAATCACAGAAAGAAAAAAAAAAAATCACACACAGTCTCACTCATCTACAGATCCTAACCTGAATCTACCCAATATGTTTTACATACCCAGCAAGCATTTCATGGACTAGACAATAGGATGGGTTGGGAGTGAGGGCAGGGGAATGGAGGTGGTGGGAAACACAAATTATACCCAAACGGCAATGGTACCATAAAATTCTACATCCTAAAAGACAGACCAAATGGCTGAAGCTTCACCAGGCCCTTAGAGCCACGAGACACTGGAGAGGGTATGATAAAAACTGAACTTATTCTTCTACAGCTTCTCTCTCTCTCTCTTTTCTCTCACTCTTTTAAATTAGTTATCTTTTTCTTCTTTTTCTTAGTGGGCATGGACCTATAACTCCCAGTACCAGCATATGGCTATCATCCACAAAGAGCTTTTGATCAGAGACACCTACAAGGTTTCCTAAAAGAAAGACAGATTTCTGTCAGAGTACTTGATGACCCACCAAATGTTAGTGGTAAGACCCTACTGCTGAACACACATTATGTAGTTGATACACAGAATGGAATGACATGGCTGGAAGCTGGAAGAGACTCAGTCCCCAGACAGTCAGTGTGTCTAGTTCCAGAAGGTGCTACATGGGCAACTGGGGGAAAATGACCAATATCAGTCCAAGCAACTCATGGTCTAACCTACTTAGCAGCAAATAACCTGTTGTGATGCTCACACAAGTGCATTAGTGGCACACAGACATAGTGGGAAACCAACTGCTCTTGATTTGCCTAACTGATCCCCTCAGTGACACGGGACCCATAGCTGGAGCTGAGAAACAAGTCAGAACCACATCCAAACATAAGTCCACTCTCTATTATCCAAGCTATCACCAATTATGGGCTACAAGAGGGCCTACACCTATTAAATTCTTTAAAAAATATGTAAGGGTTATCCCATTTGTCTGATGTTAACTTACTCTCTGTTGAATAATGTGCCTCTCTTTTTCAGATAGATGTAGATCCTCAGGATAGAGCTACCCATCATATCTCAAAAGGTCCCTGTCTGAAACTAAGAACAATTGGCAAAACAAGCAAGGATGCTGTTTTCTTGGTGAACCAGGTACCAGCAAAAGGGTGAAGGAGACCAACACAGAGAAAAATCACCTCCTACCAAATCAGAGATCCAGAGACCCAGAGCCCCCAACACCTCATCACTGAGGCAGACCAAAAGAGAACCCAACATGGCTCAGGGAAATTTTGTGCACGAGGGGGCAGAAAGAATGTCAGAGTCACATGTTGGGTCATGATATGCAGAGACATTTATCCTACCCATAACTGTGTGTTAACTCCAGAATACATGACCCATATACCTCAACAAGGAGGGGCCAACGGGAGGGGCTAGGTCATGGATGAGCCTAATAATGGTTCCAAATTGACTGTATTCACTGAGTACAAAACTAATTTTTTTTAAAAGGCAAAAATCATGAAATAATAACATAAGTGCATAATTTTAAAAATGTATGGAATATCAAAATGATAACTCATATTTGAAAGTAATTACCACATGGACTCAGGAGTAGGTGCCAAGGAAGTGTGGGTAAAGGATCTGTTTTTTGCCATCTTTTCTTTCTTTCTTTTTTTTTTTTTGAACTTTGTACGTGTATTACTTTGAGTATAATAAAAAATTAACTTAAAAACAAAAAAATAATATTTGGAGATATTCATAAGTTAGTATTCACTCAATTAATGAAAACTGTACTGATACTGCAGTCGCAGTGTTTGAACCCATGCCAGGGCTCTGCTTTGGGTGCATGATTGCTAGGAACTTTGGTAATTTTGCTTTTGTAGACTCTGTATGTATGATATGGAGAAAAGATTCTCACAAAAGATTAGCACCAAACACTGATGAGGAAAAGGGAGAGAGAGGATTAGGCAGAACTGACAATCTGTGAGAATCCTGGCACACATCAGGCACATCTGAGATTCTGGCCTTGGGCTAAAATGCTCAGGCCTTTCACTCTCCTTCACCGCTGGTGGTTTCTCCTACAGGCATGGCCTTGGGCTAAGCCATTTCTATAGTTAAGTGAAACCCTGCAGGAGCTGAAAGTACAGGCTCTGTGTTGACCACAATTGCTAGAGACTGCCCTGGTGTTCTTTAAAGCGGAGTCTGAGTCTGTTGTCTCAGAATCTGTCACTGCTCCCTGGCACTGTATATGCACAATTTAACAGCATGTGGCTAGCAACTTTAAATTATTAACAACTGGAAGATTATTCTTCACAAATATAATCACATTTAATTTTCACAACAATCTTCTAAGAAAGGCTTCTGGCAGTGTAGAAGCAGATAGGTATAAAATGAGGCTGCCATTAGAGTGTGTCAAGGCTGTTACTGATGACATTTTTTTTAATGAACTTACTGACGAATAGAAATATTTAATTAAACCAATTTTATTAAGGTGAAATTATAGCATTTTAGATGCAAATTTAGGAACAATGATATTATCAGTTAAATTACTGACCCTCAGAAAAGCACAAATTCTGTATTTTGACTCTGCTTCAATTCAAACATGAGAAAACAATGATATTTGACAGGTCATGGATCTCTCATGTGAAGAAATGTCTGAGTAATTTTTCTGTAGATAAACTTGTATGTGAAAAATGTAATAGTTGGTTTCAAAAGTAGTAATAGTTGATGAGTTAGGATTAAAAAGAAGGAACATGTATGAGAAAGAAAAAAATGTAAAAACAATGTGTTTTCACAATACAGAGTTAATATATACAACTATGTGTATACACACATACACATACACATTTTAAATGCATGTATATATACATACACACATATATGTACATATATTTTGCTTGCTAAGGACACAGAGAACGTAATCACAAATATTATTATCTTTAATGCAAAAATGTGTTAAAGAAAGTTATTGGTACTTTGGCTAAGGATATACAAATTATTAGCTACCATATCTTGAGAATTCTTCCTTAACCTACTAACATAAATTAGTTGCTTAACTTATGGTCATCACTACTCAAGCAATACTGAAACCCATACATAAAACCCACATGTGAGTTCTGCATATTATCTGTCCAGGTGTTCAATGCCTAGACAAAGAGGGTGACTTCAAATTCCCTGTGTCCTGGGGAAAAGCAGAGGGACAGAGCCCCGTCTTTCCCTGGGAAGGCAATGGAAGGTTTCCAGGAGGACTGATCCCCTGAGAAGGGCATGGCAACTTGTCCTGCACAACTTATCCTGTTTTCTCACTTTCATTTCCTTTGGGACTTCACAAGGACCATTTTATGGGCCTTTCAAAAGGAAAGTTTGAAAGCATCAGAAAGTAGTGTTTAAGTGACTGTAGCTGTGGGCACCTGTAGTTCATGTACTAACTGAGTGTACTTTTTATGAGCCTATTTAATCTGCATTTCACTTTTACAAGAGACAGTCACCATAGCAATCGACATCAGAAAACTTTGTAATGGCTTTTATGCAAAGGACACTCTGCACACAAATATACACACATAGTTTCAGACATATGCAAATATGTGTAAGCTCTTACAGAGCTATCATAAACTGTGGATGTGTAGTTTCAAGAGAAATGAGGGTTGACTAAGGTTTTAGCCATTTTCTTCACATAGCCTTAGGCAAGTACTGAGAGTAGTGATGGATAAGCTAAGAAAAACTCACTGAATGTCACAGCAAAACTGCTACTGACTGAAATGGATGTCCCTGCCCCAAAGAGGTCATAGAAATTGTTTTGAAAAGTCTTCTAAGAGGTCATAATTCTTTTCAAACATAAAGTAGATAAAAAGAAAGTAATTCATTTTTGAGCACATGTAATTTGATTTTTAATGTGAATATTTCACAAAAAATCTAGATACATTGATTATATCCCTGGTGTTATGATAATGCTATGGACACCAGAAAAAAAATTTTTGCTAAGTCTCAGATCAGCACAAATCTATCTGTAAAATTTAAAATTTCCTTGACACTTACTTGTACAGTTGTCATAATAAAACTCATGAGTTTAAATGTTATCATAAAATTTACTAAAACATAAAAAGTATCAGCCATCAAAAAATACTAAGCATTCTTGGGCTGGAGGGATGGCTTAGCGGTTAAGTGCTTGCCTGTGAAGCGTAAGGACCCCGGTTCGAGGCTCAGTTCCCCAGGTCCCACGTTAGCCAGATGCACAAGGGGACGCACGCGTCTGGAGTTCGTTTGCAGAGGCTGGAGGCCCTGGCGCGCCCATTCTCTCTCTCTCCCCCTCTATCTGTCTTTCTCTCTGTGTATGTCGCTCTCAAATAAATAAATTAAAAATTTAAAAAAAATACTAAACATTCTTATACTTTGATGACATGACATGGTAATTCTCTTGTAGTCAGTATTTTAATAGAATAAATTTTTGTATAGGTTGATTCAATGAATTCATTGCAGAATGACTGATCATATCTACAGAGGTGGACATGATGCAAAGAAGAGATAGAATTAATGCACACATACCTTATTTAGTATTACAAGAAAGGAAGTAGAAACTTTCCGTTCAATAGTCAATTACTGAAAAAAATTAAATTAAAGAGTCACATTAGTCAAGATTGATGTTATAGATATGGAATGTGAGAGGTATTCTTTTGAGTATAAGATCATTTAGGTCCAAGGAGGCTTTTAAGATGGGCTTAAGTCATTTTTTTTTGTATAAAAATACCATATATATCATATTCACATATTGATTACCTGATAATGGATGAGGAAGATATTAAAAAAGAGTTAATGTAACTATAAAATATCACCTATATTTAACATACTATTTGCCAGTCTTTCTGATAAGTATCGCAATCATTTCCTTAAGATTAATTTTCTTTTCATTTTTAATATTTTATTTATTTATATGAGAGTGAGGGAGAGAGCAACTGAGAGAGAAAGAGATAAAATGAGCATAAATGGGAATACCAGGGCCTCCAGACATATGCACCACCTTGAGCCTCTGTTATGTGGATCCTGGGGAATGGAACCTGGGTTCTTTGGCTTTGCAAGGAAGCGCCTTACCCAATAAACCATCTCTCCCACCCAAGATTCATTTTCATTATAGGGAAACACGTGCATTAGTTACTTTCTCATTTCTGAGACAAAGTAACCTGACCAGAGGGATCTTACAGAAGGAAAGGGTTCATATCAGGTCCAGGTTATGATCATGGCAGCAGACACATGGTAGCAGGAGCTGATCATATTCATCACAACAGTGAGGAAGCAGAGCAGTGTTGAATACTATCGAGTACACATCCAACTTTCTCCTTTTCATGCAGTCCAGATGCCCAACCTATGGAAATGTGCTGACTGTACTTGAGTGGGCACTCTCATCCCCAAAACTATAGTCTAGAAAAGCACTCACAGACTGGATCAAAGATCTATCTCAAAGATGATTTTTAATCCTAAATTGATAACCAGAGAGGAACCATCACAACAAATAAGTCATCCAAAGTGCTTTCCATGGGTTATGAAAAGGAATTTAAGAGGGCCATGGAGATGTCTCAGTGGTTAAGTTGCTGGCCTGCAAGGTATAACGACCCTAGGTTCAATTCTTCAGTACCCATATAAAACTATAAAACTAGATGCACAATGTGGCACATGCATCTAGAGTTTATATGCAGCAGTTAGAGGCTGATGATATATATATATAAATGAAAAGGGCTCCCTTGACATGTCAGTGAAGGCCCTGAGACTTATTTTTTCACTTTTACCATAAGTTCATTTTGTCTAAACACTTTTCTTTAAAAATGTGTGGTAGAAGAACAGCCCATGATCTAGAATCATTCTGTGTTGGAGAGGGTCGACCTGCTACGAATTCGACATACTTGACCCATGACACTGAGGAATACAAATGTTTATGCTTGGATGTGCTTATCTTCTGGCATTATCTGTTTTAAAATCCATAACACAGTATCTTCCATATGAATGCCAGGAAGTACTCTTGGAGGAAGACCTATGATTTCCATATTGCATAGCACTGTAGGTCTTCAGTTTAGACAGCAAATGTGATCAGAAGAATGTTGGAGAAAGTAAGGATGGTTGGTATGGGGAGGAAAGTAGATATTTATTTGTCATCAAAGAATGTTTTAGTCATTGATTTTAAAGTACATTCTTGTTTTGATGTGCTTGAGTGTGAACACACCTGTAATATGGTGCATGGGTGGAGGTCAGAGGACAATTATTGGTGTCTGTCCACACCTTCGTCTTTTTGTGAGGGAAGATCACTGTGTATACCAAGCTGGAAGGCCTGTGAGGTTCTGGGAATGCTACTGTCTCCAACTCTCTTCTTGTCATAAGCACACTGAGCTTATCTGAACTTAGGTGCTGACTTGTACAGCCAGCAGTATATCCACTGAGCCATTCATCCAGATGTAAGAATGGATATCTTTCAAATATGAGAATGACATTTTTAATGAAAGAACTAAAACAACTTTCTGTATTATTGCATGTAACTTAAATTTTATTTGATAAAGTTACCATGTCATTCTTTCTTTTTCAAATCTCTTTTGTGTTATCACAAAGGAAGACCGGTTAAAACTGTTTTACCTTTGCATTCTATGTGAGAGGTGATAATCTCATTAGTATTACTTCTCCAGAATTAAGGTATAACCATGGAAAATTGTGTTTGAAACTCATATCTTTGCTGGCTCCTTAAGGAGTACAATTTAATCCTAGCTTAATTTTCTCTGCCTTGGAGCAATTTTATTGCTTTCTTACCTCTAAAATCAATGTGTGAGTCCTAGTGCTCTAGAAGGTCTGTTGCACACCCGTATTTCTTGCATATAGGAGATAAAGACACGGAGACAGCAAATTTGCGGCCAGCTTGGGCTACATAGTGAATACAAATTTATAAAGTAATTAAAAATAAAATTAAAAAGTACCATTTTATCCTCCTAGAAATATTTATTTCAGACCCATGTTAAGCACCAGCTTTTATTTACCTGCCTTTACCCTTGACTCTAAGAAAGATTCTCTTCAAAGTCAAGATTTGAGTTTCTCCAGTCTTGTAATTGTTGGCTTCATCTTATACAAATATCTACCTTGATCTAAGACAGATTTCATTTTGCTTTTTGGAATCTGAATGTCAGGGTCCTTTAAAAAAAGTATTGTTTAATTCATTTATTTAACATTCCATTTCTTTTTAATTTTTTCTTATTAAGTGTAAACTTTGTATGGATGCATTATGTGCTGAAACCATCATTTCCCTCCTTCCTGCCCCTATTCCAATGAGGGCCCTACTCAGTGGGGTTGCTGGTATTCAACATGGGGTTGTGGGTTATGAGTTGTGAGAGCAGGAGTCAGTAGTTATGAGGAGAAGCAATGCACTTGTATAGTCACTTCCACTATGTGGCTCTTATATTCTTTCTGCCCCCCTCTTCCACAAGGTTCCCTGAGCCTTGGTGGGACAGTATTATGTCTACTTTAGTGCTGATCTCTCAGAAGCTTCTGGTTTTCTGCTTTAGCACATTTTGAGTACCCTCAGTGTATGTCTCCAACATCCTGAACCAGTTTGTCAGGGTCACCATGGAACCAGAACCCTTGCTTACCTTGCCAATTCTTCTGGTTTCAAGGGTGCCCTAGATGATGTATGAAGGGTGGTTCATCTCCGACCAATAAGTCAGCTACCTTTTCTTGTCTTGTTGATGAATTTTGGTTTTCCTTGGTTCTTGACACTTTCTGAAAAAGAAAGACAGATTCTCCATTAGAGAGTGAGATCAGCATAGGTTAAATGGTATAAGCATTGTTGACCTGGAGAGATTTTGATTGGAATATCTTCTGTTTTGCTGAATGACTAGTGGTAGCCTCTTTGGTGTCTATAAGCTTGGTCTCCATAGGACTGTGACATGGTTCCCATTTCTAGCTATGGATTCCTTTCCACTGAGTAGATCTCTTAGCTAATCTGGGAGCCATTGGTTACCTACCTAGGCTGAGTGTCACTATTATTCAGGTCTGTACATCTGGTCAGGCTTATTGCTTTCATATACTAGTGTACCCTGTTCACTCACAAAGTCATTGGCCACTTCACCCTGGCAGCTCATGGAGCCCTTGCTAACCATCTGGGATCTGGATTCCTTCTAGATTCCAGCCAGTTCTATAGATGTTCTGTATTGGAAGTATGTGGTGAACTATCTTTTTGATATATTCTTGTATTCTGTTTGCCAATATTTTGTTGAGAATTTTTGCATCTATGTTCATGAGGGAGATTGATCTGTAATTTTCCCTTTTTATTCTATCTTTGTCGGGTTTTGGTATCAGGGTGATTCTGGCTTCATAGAAGGTGTTTGTTAGAATTCCTTCTTTTTCTATTTCCGGGAAAAGCTTAAGAAGCAATCATGTTAGCTCTTCATTGAAGGTCTGGTAAAATTCAGCAGTGAATCCATCTGGGCCTGGGCTTTTTTTACTTGGGAGATTATTGATAACTGTTCAGATCTCCATGCGTGTTATAGGTCTATTGAAGTGATTAATCTCATCTTGATTTAATTTAGATAGGTCATATAAATCAAGGATACCATCCATTTCTTTCAGATTTTCATACTTTGTGGATTATATGATTTTATAGTATGTCCCTATGATTTTTTGAATTTCTCTGGGATCTGTTGTGATGTTACCTTTTTCATCTCTGATTTTATTAATTTGTGTCTCTTCTCTCTTTCTTTTGGTCAGATTTGTTAAGGGTTTATCAATCTTGTTTATGCTTTCAAAGAACCAACTCTTTGTTTCATTAATTCTTTGGATTGTTCTTTTTGTTTCTATTTCATTAATTTCTGCCCTAATCTTTATTATTTCTTCCCGTCCTCTGATTTTTGGTTTGCCTTGTTCGTCTTTTACCATGGCTTTAAGGTGAAGCATTAGGGCATTTACTTGCAACCTTTCTAATTTCTTAATATTGGCACTTAAGGCTATAAATTTACCTCTTAGAACTGCCTTCATTGTGTCCCAGAGTTTTTGGTATATTGTGTTCTCATTATCGTTTTACTCTATAATTTTTTTGATTTCCTTCTTGATTTCTTCATTGACCCATTCATCATTTAGTAGTGTATTATTTAGTTTCCATGATTTTGTGTATGCTCTATAGCCTTTCTTGCTACTGATTTGTAGGTTAATTCCATTCTGGTCAGATAGAATGCAAGGAATTATTTCAATTTTCCAGAATTTGTTAAGATTTACTTTGTGTCCTAATACATTGTCTATTTTAGAGAATGTTCCATGTTCTGCTGAAAAGAATGTATATTCTGAAGCCTTTGGATGAAATGTCCTGTATGTATCTGTTAGGTCCATTCCTTCTATGACCTCATTTAGTCCAGATGCCTCTCTGTTTATTTTTTCCCGGGATGACCTGTCAATTGATGAGAGTGGGGTGTTGAAGTCACCCACCACCACTGTGTTTGGTGTTATCTGTGACCTTAGTTCTAATAGTGTTTGCTTGATGAATTTGGGAGCCCCCATGTTAGGTGCATATATGTTAAGGATTGTAATGTCCTCCTTTTGGAGCGTGCCCTTAATCAATATAAAGTGGCCTTCCTTATCTTTCTTGACTAACGTTGGACTGAAGTCTACCTTGTCAGATATTAGGATAGTAATCCCTGCTTGTTTTCTAGGCCCATTTGCTTGAAACACCGTTTTCCAACCTTTCACCCTAAGATAATGTCTATCCTTTGTAGAAAGGTGAGTTTCTTGGAGACAACAAATTGTATGATCCTGGTTTTTAAC
Organism: Jaculus jaculus; assembly: GCF_020740685.1. Taxonomy (NCBI): domain Eukaryota; kingdom Metazoa; phylum Chordata; class Mammalia; order Rodentia; family Dipodidae; genus Jaculus; species Jaculus jaculus. The sequence goes on from NC_059104.1 coordinate 118,794,270, forward strand.
CCAGTCTGCAAACCTATGTCTTTTGGTTGGGGCATATTATAGAAAGGTGTGTATTTATGTTTGCCATTTTGTGTGTGTGTGTGTATGTGTGTGGTTCTGGTTCTACCTGCACTCTCTTATGTTAACTAGTATTTGAGTATTGCTTGTTTTTTCCAGGTTCCTTATATGTGTGCTTTTCCTTTTCTTCAGCATGGAGGATTCTGTCAAGTATTTCTGTAGAGCTTGTTTTGTCTTCAAATACTACTTTAACCTGCTTTTGTCATGGAATGTCCTTATTTCTCCATCTATTTGAATGGATAGCTTTGCAGGATAAAGTAACCTTGGTTGACAGTTGTTATCTTTCAGAACTTGGAATATATCACTCCAAGCCCTTCTGGCTTTTAAAGTTTGTGTTGAATAATCTGCTATAATCCTGATGGGCTTGCCTTGTAGATAACTTGATTTTTCTCTTCACTGCTTTCAATATTTTTTCTTTGGTTTGTGTGTTTGGAAGTTTGATTATAATATGGCAAGGGGAGGTTGTTTCCAGATTTCGTCTGTCTGGTGTTCTAAAGCCTTCCTGTATCTGCATTGGCACCTCATTCCCAATTTGGGGGAAATTTGTATGATTTTGTTGAAGATGCCTACTATGCCTTTGGCATGGAATTCTTCTCCTTCTTCTATGCCCTGAATTCTTATATTTGATCTTTTCTTATATTTGATCCGAATATGTTGAAATTCCCACTCATATTTTTCTATAAGTTTGTCTTTCTCTTTGTTGGACTGTATTAGATCTGCCACCTGGTCTTCTAGCTTAGATATTCTGTCCTCTCCTTCATCCATTGTACTGGTGAGATTTTCTACAGAGTTTTTATTTCATTAACTGTGTTCTTCATTGTTAGTAATTCTGCCTGGTTTTTCTTTATTATTTCTATTTCTTTATTTATGTCTTGTATTGCCTTCTTTATTTCATTAAATTGGTGTCCTGTGTCTTCTTTGATTTCCTCTTTGATTCCTTTGATTTCCTCTTTTATTTCCTCTTTGATTTCTTCTTTGATTCTTTTGATTTGTTCTTTGACCTCTTTGAACACATATACAATCATTATATTGGAATCTTTCTCAGGCATTTCCTCTAACTTGTTCTCACTGGAGGTCGTTTCTGATGCATTAATACTTTTAGGTGGATTTATATTGTCTTGCTTTTTAGTGTTTCTTGTGTTATAATGTATATATTTTTGCATCTTGGATTAAGTCAATGCTTTAGTTTTCTTGCTAGCTGGGTATTCTTAGCTGTATCAATTGATTTGTTGTTTTATATTTTCAGGGTAGGAGCTTAAGGTGTTAGGTGTGGCTCTTAAGACTCTCAGAGTATCTACAAAGGTGTTCCTAGGGGTTGAGTTTCCCTGCTATGGGAATAGTCAAGTAGGCTGACGGAATAAAATACAGGTAGATTCTAAAATTTAACTAAACACTGTACACAATAAATCAAAAATAGCCCCGAGTATGTATGCAAGAGTAGTTATTATAACAAGTAGATCCTCTATCAACAAAGAGGTTAAGATTTCTGGTCTGTTGAGGGATCCAACTCAGCTTGTGACCAAATGAGTCCCTTCTCTGGTACCATACCAGTTAACTTGGATGGTTTTGGTCTCAGTCAAGTTGCTGCCTATGTCATTGGGCTGCTGTTCTGATTTCTGGAGCTGGGCACTGGCTTTTCCTTTGGGGAAAACTGAGCCTGGAAACTGTGGCCCTGTAGATAAGCACCTCTGCTGCTGGAACTGCTGCTGCTAAAGCTCCTGGTGCTGTATCTGTCGCTGCTGCTGCTAAAGCTGCCACTGCCTGGTTTGTCGCCGCTGCTGCTAAAGCTGCTGTTGTTGTAGCTGCCAGTGCTGGAGCCACCGCTGCTGCTGAAGCTGCTGCTGCTTGGTCCACCCCCACTCCTGCTGTCACTGATGCTGCTGCTGCTGGATGTGCCACTGATGCCTCTGAAGCTGCTGCTGCTGGATCGGCCACTGATGCTGCTACTGGATCTGCTGCTGCTGGGCCGCTGTTGCTGGTGCCAGAGCCGCTGATGTTGCTGCCGGACTCTGCTCCTGCTTTGGTCTCCTGTCAGCTCAAGTTGGCGTGGCCGGGTCCTGGGACCGCTGCTCTGTTTGCTGGAGCTGGGCTCAGGCAGTGGGGGAGGGAAGGGAGCCACAGTTGCTCTAGTTCTCTTGCTGTTCCACTTGTTCTTCTATCTCATGGTCTGCTCTTCCGCTGTTCACTGCCGCTCTCCCTTCACATTTCTTGAGTTGCGGAGAGCTCCGGTGTGAGTGGAAGCTCCCTGCACCTGGCTTTTTCTGCGGCTGGAGCCAAGCCTGGTGGCTTTCTGGTGTGCTGCGGTTGGCAGACCTGCCGGTGCCACTTTTGCCGGCCTGTGCGGGCTCTGTATACTCTGGATCTCTTCTACTTCTCCGCTGCCACTTCAATTTCCTATACACTTCACTTTTTAGTAAAAGTGTGTATTTTGCTGAGATTTTTTGGTCTTTTTCCCCCCTTGGCTGCTTTGGGATGGAACCTACACTGCCATCTTAACTGGAAGTCTCCATTTTCTTTTATATATAGTTTTTTCATGTTACTTTTAGCTCTATTCCCATACTTTCCCAAGGGATTTATTGTTTTCTACACTGCTTTTGGTCTTTATCTATGATTGTATGGTCTTTCATTGATGAGTGTCTTTAGAAAAGCCAGTTGAATGGTAACAATTATATACAAAGATGTTTTCATCCATCAGCATTCTCATATTTTATATCAATTTGACAAAAAGAAAGCAAGGGCTTCTTCTACCCTGGCAGCTCCACAAAACTTCCAGTGTATGAAGCAAATGTAAATGCTGTCTGCAAGTGCCTGTTTTGATATCTGCATGACCCTCTTGATTTCTTGTTAGAGCAAAGGCACCTTCTCCACTAATGGTCAGGATGACAGCAGGAACTGGCTACCAACACCATACTCTATCATGTTTTTGAAAGGTGCCATCACCACTTGGCTGTTGCTATGGCACCAAGGAAAGTGGAGCCTTCAGGGGAAAATTGTTCGCCGGCTCTTCTGACTTGTCCCCATGATAGCACTTTATTTGCATATAGCAATCAGGACCTTCCTTGCCTATGTCCATCTAAGCTTTGAACTCTATTCCTCAGTGCACAGAGCCACTGGATACTCACTGCATTTTCTACTGTTTTTTCTCTCTTCCTTCTTATCCATTCCTGGGTACTAACTGTATCAGATTCCTAACCATATATTATACTACCTACATTAGATGACCATTTCATTTTACTACTTTGGCCAAGAATAAATTGAAGAAAACATTTGGGCATTAGATATTCCATTCACTTTATGAGATTCATATCAAAATTAAAGGAAATAGCACTGTTCTCATTATCTTTTCTCAAAAGTTAGAGTTCTGAAATCAGGAGCACAATCATTTCACCAAGTAAATACCACATGTTGAACTGATTCAGCCTTCCTTACAACTGTGCAGGACGTACTTCCACATTCACCACTTCATGCACTGGAAACTTTGTACAATCACCTACCATTTCCCTGGGGTCAAAATTATTGAAGGGATTTATGTTTATCTTTTTCTATTTTAGTTCAATCCTTTAAGAAACTGTCACTAGACATACATGTTTTAGGTAATGAGTATTAATTGTACTTTTATATGCAGATCATTTCTAGGAGATATCAATTGAACAAAAGATAGATCTGCAATGTCTTTGCCTTCTTATAAGAGATATCATGATTTAGTACAGACTATTGTTATAACTTTCAACCTCTCCACTTCTTTTGAGCCTCAATTTTCCTTTAAATTGAATTGTTCTGCAAATGTCCCACATATTTCTTGTATTCATAGAGTGTCTCTAAATCCATCCTCATCTCCTCACATCCTGTAATATCTGGGTAATAAGTATCCCCATGATATTTTTTTTTTATTTACATTTGTGATATTTATATTTAAAAGCATGTTAAATATAAGAACAAATACTTCCTTTGCAAATTGTTTGCAAATTTACAACACATTCAATTTTGAAATTTCATCTAATGACAAATGGTGACTGGTGAATGGCTGTTTACATGTTTCTTTCATTTTTTGATTTTCTTTTTCACTTTTTTTCCTTTCTCTTTTCCTGCAAACTTTTTAAAAATATATTTTATTTGGGAGAGAGGGAGAGAGAATGGGCACGCCAGGGCCTCCAGCCACTGCAAACGAACTCCAGATGCATGTGCTCCCTTGTGCATCTGGTTTATGTGGGTCCTGGAGAGTTGAACCTGGATCCTTTGGCAAATGCCTTAACCACTAAGCCATCTCTCCAGCCCTTTTTTGCAACTTTTTCATACAGGCAGGATCATTTTAGGTAGTACTCCCTGTGTAGTACTCTCTACATAGCCCAGGCTGCCTGCTAATTCATATTATTTTTCCTGCTTCAGTTTCTTAAATGCTGGAATTATATGTTATTTTGTAGCTACTACCTCAGAATTGAAACATTTTCTCCTGGAGTAAATAGTGAAGATCATACAATTCAGGGTATAAGAAATTTTTAAGGCTCAGGATGTAAATGAAATAAGGTTCATGAACTTACAAAATTTAAAAGGATTCATTCACAAGGCCTCTCCTTAATATTTCATAAACAGTAACAATGAAGGAAGAGAGAAAAGTTTTTTGCTGGTTTAGTTGCCTGCAAGTAGTGTAAGGAGCTCTAGGGCTGTAAATGTGGATGGTCACCATCCACGATGGGCTGGGCCCTTTGGTAACGCAGCTGCTTCTCACTCTTGCTCTGTAAGTAATCTTCCATGTCTGCTCCTATATTTAATTAACTAAGTAGACTACTAAATTGGTATTGGGTGGAGTTCTTTCTTTGGCCAGCTGTCAACCCTCTTTCTGGCATGAGCAAGCAGACATTTATTCATGTCTCTTCAGGAAAAGTCAAAAAACAGCAGACATGTGCCCCTATCCAGCCATAAAGTCTGCACACACCATATGTGTTCTAGACCAGCATACCCTTGTTACTCAAGAGAAAGATGGTATGTGTGTATGTATGTACATAATTATGTATGTAGGATTTGGGCCATTTTTTCATTGTAGTAAAAAGAACCCATCAGGTGGTAAAGAGATTAATCAGTGGTTAAGGTGCTCACCTGCAAAGCAGGTGATGACCTGAGTTCAGTTTCCAGTACTGATGTAAAGCCAAATACATGAGGTGATATGAGCATCTGGAGTTTGTTTGCAGTGGATAGAAGCCATGGTGAACCTACTAGCCTCTCTCTTCTTTCTTTCTCTATCCACTTGCAAATAAATGAAACATTTAAATAAAAAGAACCCATCAGACAAAATGCAAAGGAATTTAAAACACCAAAATATAGAAAAATCAATGATATGAGATCAGAAAGGGGGAAAGAATGAATCTTAAGAAAAAAAAAATGACTTTGTTTGAGCCAGGCTCCTTTTTAATTGCTATGAACTATCTAGTAATATGATTACCAAACTAATGCTTCCAAGTTAAAAATACATCTAATGATAAATGAAGAAAATCAATAGATATAATTTATGAGAGCAAGAAGAACAATGAAGAAAATAAGGTAGGTAGAGCGATATAGGTTGAATGATCATGGAGCGTTTATGCAGAAGGCCACAGTTAAATAGTAGAGGCACCATGACAAAGTACTGTAAGTTATGTATATATGTGTATATATATATATATATATATATATATATATATATATATATATATATATATATATATATATGTGATTCTGGGAGGCCAGAGCATTCCAGCACAGGGACTATCTTCAGCTAGGTCCTCAGAGAAGAATAAGTTTGGAATGCCTGATCAGTGAGGATTATGAAGACATAAGTAATTTCAGATGAGGAGGGTAAAATGTGTACTAGGGGTCATGTTTGAGAATATGAGTGAAATTTAAATATTTTAAAGATGTATTTATCTTTTTCTCTGAATGTCAGTCTATTCTGAAAGAGTATGGACAATAGGAAAAGCAAGAAAACCCATCAGATGGTTCTTTTGTTAAACCAGAAAAAAATTAAGCAAACACTGATTTTATGAACAGAGGGGCTAGAAAGGGATTTGATCACAAAGCTGAATTCAGTGTTCATTTTCAAGTCAAAGCTCAGAAGTTTGAGCCTGAAGAGTTGGCTCAGGAATTATGACTCTTGGCTACAAATCCTTAGGACCCAGGTTTAATTCCATAGGAGCCATGTAAAGCCAGATATACATGGTGGTACATGAATCTGGAGTTTGTTTGCAGTGGCTAGAGTCCTTGGTGGACCCATACTCCATTCTCTCTCTCTCTCTCTCTCCCTCTCTCTCTCTCTCTCTCTCTCCCTCTCAAATAAATAAATAAATAAATAAATAAATAAATAAATAAATAAAGCTATGTGAATGGAATGCTGACAACCATTCATCACAACTTCTGTGATTGGCCCAACTGTCTGATGAAGGAGAAGATAGAGGAACAAGCTTCATGATGAAGCCTGAAAGATATCACGAATCATGCTTGAGGTTATAAATCCTATGTATTTGGCTAGAGGTCCAGACATACACTAGAGTAGGCAGTGAAGCTCTTACTAGTATTTAAGAACTTCATTTGATCTGTTCAGGTGAAAAGTGACCCCATATACCCAAAGGTAATAACATACATTTTACCAAGATATACATGCTCTAGAAGCATTAGCTTGAACTTAATGCAAGGGTTAATGTTTAAAATTTACTAATATCAGAGGTCAGTGATAGTCTTATTCTTTTATATACATGCCTACCATCCTTATGACAAGTGCCTAAAGAAACTATATATAACTTACAGTTTAAGGTCCAGGCTCATTCTTGTGAATCAATATATATCGACTAAGCAACATTAGTTTTTTAAATAATACCTTATTGTTTATTTTTTTCATTATTATGCATTTATTATCTTATTTAGGGATTATGTGTGTGTGCAAATGTATGTCAGCAAATATGAGTATAAGTCACAGCAAGCATGTTGAGGTCAGAGGTGAAATTTATGATAAATCCTAGCCTTCTACCTCATCCTGAGAATGTCTCTTGTTCACTCTGTTAGCAAGCTTCCAGAAAATTCTCTTCTTTCTATCTCTTTTCTCTCTTATGGGCATGCTGGGATTGAAGAAGCTCCCACAGTTTGCAGCTTTTATATGGGGCCTGGGGATCCAATCTCAGATCTCAGAGCTGTGCAACAAGCACTTTATCCGCTGAGCCATCTCCCCAGAATCTTTGTGGTTTAAGCTGCACTTTTTCTCTCCAAACACTAAGTTGGCTGTGAGGACAGCAAACTACTTTTCGTATTCCAAAATTTTTCTAGCATAGACATAAGTAGTATAATATATACCTGTAAATACATGTAAATGCTAAAGATTCATAGACAGGGGAAGGAAGAAATCTCAAATAGTAATATGAATCTCTTCCCTCCTACCTTCCTTGATCAGGTGTATAAATGACCAAGACCATATACAAAAGTCTGCTCTGTCGCTGTATCTCACGCTGGTATCAGCTTGTGGAGCTCAGCAGGGACACTGCATGCGAAGCACTAACCAGGTTAATGTGCAGAGCAAACACCTCAGCTTCCACTTCTGAGGCAGCTTCTAAATCCTTCAAACCATCTCTCTTTATAGACCACATAACTCACATATGGATTCTGTTCTTTCTGATTAAGAAAGGAAGGAAATGAGCCAGATGTGGTGGTGCATGCCTTTAATCCTTGCACTCGGGAGGCAGAGGTAGGAGGATCGCCGTAAGTTTGAGGCCACCCTGAGACTACACAGTGAATTACAGGTCAGCCTGGACCAGAGTGAGACCCTACCTCGAAAAACCAAAAAAAGTAAAAATAAAATAAATAAAGAGGAAGGAAGGAAATTCTGTTAGTTAAATCAATATCTTACCAGTGGAAAATGTAGAAAATTGTAAATAACAGTAGCAATTGTCTGTGATTGGTGAGATACCTTGGCAGATAAAGCCTGAGTCTCTCTAGGGCTGGAAAATTCAACTTTAATTCTCAATATGGTATTTTCAAGGTTTCAACGTTTATAAGAGGAATAAAAAACCAGTCCACATGTCTGTTACATCTCTCAATGATAATATTTTAGTTTTATAAATAAATCACACACCTGTACTTTATATTTCTACCTACATTACCTCCTTAATATGTTCTCATGAGTTAATATTTGTAAATCCTTAGAGCTGTATAACAGATATTGCTATGCTGATTCATGTAAGAGTCCCAGAAACAGTAATGTTCTAGCAAATGTTGAACTTGAACTTGTTTTCCTAAGGAAATAACAAATCTTGATGTAACATTTGGCAATCTCTACACTGTGAGTACTCCACCCATATATTCTGTCAGGTATTGCTGAATCATGATTGTATGGAGGGATGAGCAAAATCAGTGGCCATGAGAAATTTGACTCAGATGCAACACTCAATTCCAGTGCACCAGTATATTTAGTACAGCAGAATTCATATATATGCCATTATACATATTACATATTTTACCTATTATATACATATAGCATTATACATATATGTGTATATATACACGTATGTAACTGATTAAATGCTTCTTCTCTCTCTCCGATGTGTGTGTGTGTGTGTGTGTGTGTGTGTGTGTTTATAAATTCTGAGTTTACCTCCATATTCCCCTTCTGTGGTTTCTGTACTACAGCAGGTATCATGTCAGCTTTAGTAAAATTTTCACACATTTTTATTCTGAAATTCATTACTATTTATGACTCTGAAATCTGAGCATATTTTAAGTACACAGGCTCCAAAGGCCAACAAATCACTTTATAGAGTATGGTATGTATACAACTAAAGAATAGACATTTGCGCCTAGTAGTGTATTTTCTGAAAGTTATCTGCTACTACTCTTCCCTCTCATGGAATATAAAAATCTACCTGGTTACTTTTACTGTCTTTATAGTAGCTGTAAACAATTTGATTATAATGTATCTTCATACATTTTTCTCATATTTCCTTTCCTTAGGACTTTGTTGATCTTTCTGACCTTAAACATTAATATTTTCATTTGAGATATAACCAGATAATGTTTTAGAATTTTTTTTTATTTTTTCTATTCTTTTCTTTCTGTCTTTTATGTACTCTAGTTAATTATACATGTTTAGGCCAACAGGCAGTTGAAGTTATGTTCAATTTTTTTGAGTCACTTTAGTTCATTTGGCTACATTGTACGTACTTTCTACATTTACTATTATTATGTTTTTCTTTGTAGTGCTGGAGATTGAAATGAAGAACGCACATGTGGCAGGTACACCTACATATATCCCATCAACCTAGTTTCTATTTCCTCCTACCTAGTGCTGGGATTAAAGGTGTGTGCCATCACGCCTGGCCTTATTTCTGTATATTAAAACACATTGTCCTCCTGGTATATTTTAAACTTTGAAAAGAAAATATATTTGTTTTATTTATTTTCATTTTTATCATAAGAATAATATACATATGAATAATTTGATATGATCATTTATGGTATAAACTTTTAAAGGATTTTTTCAGCTTTAAAATGGTAGAGTACATCATTTTCCATAGTGACCATTCCGTGTGATAGCATTAATATCTGGTTATAACTGAGCACTGATTTACTGGTGTCTCTCTTTTCCTCCCTCACCCCACTCTTTATTCTTTGTGGAAACTACCATGCTACTCTAAAATCTACTAGATCAGCTTTAAAAATTCCAAACATAAGTGAAATCTTACAAATTCATGTTTCTGTATCTGCCTTATTTACTTTAATGATACCAAGTTCTACCTGTATTGTAAAAAAAATAATGAAATTTCACGATTTTTAAAAAATATATGTATTTATTTGTTTATATTTTTGAGAGAGAAGGAAGGAGACAGAGAAAGGGAGAGGAGGAGGGAGATAATGGGTGTGCCAGGGCCTCCAGCCACTGCAAATGAACTCAAGATGCATGCACCCCATAGTGCATCTGGCTTACATGGGTCATTAAGAATAGAACCAGCATCCCTTGACTTTGCCAGCAAATGCCTTAATTACTAATCCATCTCAACAGCCCAAAATTTCATGATTTTTATAATGTGACTTTGTGTAGATTACAAATTATTTTAACTGCTAATTAATAGACATTTTGACTGTTTCCTCTTAATTTTCATTGTGCGTAGTCCTGCAGATATCTTGGAAATACAGATATCTCTTCCACATAGTGATTTAATTTCCTTTGCCTCTATCACCCAAAACAGTAAATGTCTCACAAAAATATTAGTGATAGGACCTATAGTAGATCTATTTTACATTTTTTGAAGAATCTTGTGATTACTTATATTGGTTATAAACATGACAGGATCTAGAATAATATGTGAGGGTCTATAGAGATTAGATTATCCTCTGAGAAGCCTGTGAGAAAGTATCTTAATTATGATAATTGAGGTGAGAATATCCAGCTTCACTGTGGGCAACACCATTCAGTGGGCTGGTCTGGAATATAAAAGGGAGAAAGCCAGTTGAGCACCAACTTTCATCCTTCACTGCTTCCTAACCTTTTTGCAATGTGACACGAACTTTCTACTCCCACTTTCTGTGACTTTCCTGACACATGAAACTTTCCCTTAACATGAAGCTGAATTAAATACCTTTCCATCCCTATAGTCATTTTATATCACATTTTAATATCATAATTCTACATTTATATTTTATAAAACATATTTCAGGGCTGGAGAGATGGCTTAGCAGCTAAGCACTTGCCTGTGAAGCCTAAGGACCCCGGTTCGAGGCTCGGTTCCCCAGGTCCCACATTAGCCAGATGCACAAGGGGGCGCACGCGTCTGGAGTTCGTTTGCAGAGGCTGGAAGCCCTGGTGCGCCCATTCTCTCTCTCTCTCTCCCTTTTATCTGTCTTTCTCTCTGTGTCTGTCGCTCTCAAATAAATAAATAAAAAAAATTTAAAAAAAAACATATTTCATATCTCTATTTAACAAGTTCCAGTTTTCCACTAACTTACTAAAGATATGTGATAAATAATGTCTTCATATCCCATTCATTCTATTACTTGTAATTTTCTTGGTTGAATTCAATTGATATGGACCATCTATCAATTTCTGGAGTTAGACAACATGCTTTTAGAAAGGCTAACATGCTTGTAATGGTGATGTATTGTTGTTGTTCTTTCTTGCTGTTGTCACCTTCAAAAACTTTAATTTTTATAGTTTTGAGATGCCAGATATTTTTAGAATATCATAAATATTCTTGAGGTTTTTATTTTATTTTGTTTTGCAGATTATATTTGATGCAGTTCAGCATTTTGAACAGAGTTTTCCCTTTTATATGATATACTTTTATTTCCTTGATCCTGTTACTATGCCCTTTATTCTTTTGGAGGGCAAGCCCTCCATACTGGCCTTTTTTATGTGAGAGAGCAAGAGTGAGAGAGATAATTAGTACATGAAGGCCTCCAGCCATCACAGTCAAACTCCAGATGCATGTGCCACCTTGTGTGCCTTTGCAACTTTGTGCACTTGCATCACTTTCTGCATCTGGAGTTTTCCATTTTTTGAGACCTTTCTTTGGGTATTTTTGGCAGAACCATAGTAACATTTGGTGTAGGAATAACTTAACTCCTAAGACCATAGCCTGTTGTATATTTAATAATCTGTATATTACATGCCTTCTTCATATTGGTTGTTTGGGGTGGAATTTATGTCTGTGTATGAGCCATATAGATTGTTCGATTCCCTTTCATTCTGATCTACAAAAACCAGATGCATAAGGTAGCACATGCATCTGTAGTTTATTTTCAGTGGCTGAAGGCCCTGGCATGACAGAAAGGAAGGAAGGAAGGAAGGAAGGAAGGAAGGAAGGAAGGAAGGAAGGAAGGAAGGAAGGAAGGAAGGAAAGAAGGAAGTAAGGAGAAAGAAAGGAGGAGAAGAAAAACACAAGCATGATTTTAAAACAAAGAAAAGTAAACTTACTAACAATTATAAGTTTTAATACTGTTCTCTCACTCTACAGGAGAGCACACACTCTTTAGGACTCCTCTTGGAGTTGCTAAGGAGACACAGAATAGCAGTGATAAAAGAAAAAAAAACTGGATACGTTTCATTTCTTGACATTTATGATTGCTTATATTGATTGTCAATTTAACAGGAAATAGAATCTCATAGGAATGGAGCCCCTGGGCATGCCTGTGGGGTTATCTTGATAAGGTTGGTGAAGGTAGGAAGGTCCAACTTAACTATGGACTACACCTTCCCAAAGTAAGTTCTTAGACTGAGTAAAAAGCAGAATGCTATCTGAGTACTAGGATTCATCACTCTGCTCCCTGATTGTGAATACAAGGTGACCAGCTGCTTCATATGCCTATCTAAGGCCTTTGCAGCCATGAAGGACTGTAACCTGGAACTGTTTCTACTGTCAAATAAACCATTCCTCTATAACATTGATTTTTATCAAGTTGTTTGTCCTAGCATGAGAAAAGTCACTGTGGTGGTTTGATTCAGGTGTTCCCCATAAACTTAGGTGTTCTGAATGCTAGGTTCCCAGCTGATGGATATTTGGGAATTAATGCCTCCTGGAGGGAGTGTACTGTTGGAGGCGGGCTTATGGGTATTAAAGCCAGTTTTCCCCTTGCCAGTGTTTGGCACACCCTCCTGTTGCTGTGGTCCACCTTCTGTTGGCCAGGGGGTGATGTCCACCCTCTGCTCATGCCATTGACTTCCCCTGCCATCGTGGAGCTTCCCCTTGAGCCTGTAAGCCAAAATAAATATCTTTTTCCCAGAAGCTGCTCTTGGTTGAGTGATTTCTACCAGCAATGCGAACCAGATTGCAACAGTCACTAATACATCTGATAGAATGAAAACTATTTGAGCTGAAAATTAACTCCAGTTATTTAGTTAAACTTTACTTAAATATGTTCCAAACACAAATATAGACCTAGAAATTTTTTGTTTCTAGAATTTTCTCCATAACACAGAAGCAGGATATTTCTCAGGTGGACTGACCCATGTCCCCTAGTTTTCTTCTTTTTTTCATGATGCTAATGGTTTCTATTTTATGATTAGTTATTCAGCTTTACTTATTTCTGTCTTGCTGCATAGTTGGAAGAATGGAATAATATTTTTAAAAACTTAGTTTTTTAATGTTTGGATCCACTTTCTTATAAAAGATTCTGGCATATCTAAACTCATGAAGAACATATTGTCAAGAATGGACAACTTGAAACAAAGGAAACTATCAGGAATACTTCATATTAGAAATTGTTCAATGAGACTTTTACAACCTCTTCATAAGTGAAAATAAACAAGATGTGTGCATCCTACCTTTTTTCAGCACAGTGATAGATGCTTCTGTGAAAAATTGCAGCAAGGCGTCTTTCTTGTTGAGCAGCATCAGTCAGATAGTTGGATGCTCAGACATCCTGTGTGGCACACAACATGACAGAGAACGTCAGGGCTTAAAGGCAGAATTAGAAAAATAAAACATGGAAGATGATCAATTATGTGGAGGATGAAACACATCAGCCTGATTTCCATCATCTTCTTGTCCAAATGCAGGCCAAATAAATACTGTTCTTTCTCTGAAAGGAAAAAGAAAAAAGAAAAAACTTTTAATTTGCATTAGGTTTAGTTTTGTGTTTGGTCTTCAGGATCTAGAATGAATGGTGCCTATAAGAAAAGGTCATTGGCTTTTATCTGTCTAGGCTCAACTGATGCATGGCACTTTGCAACTAATTAAGTAATTATCTTGCAATGTAGAATAAACTGGCTGAATATGTGTGCTACAAATTGCTATTTTGCTGTGTTTGGAAACCATGGACAGGCCCAAATGCTGTCTCTAGCAACTTTCCTTTCATTAGTGTCTCACAGCAGCAAGCAGATAGAGTAGGGAGGAGGAAGCCGAAGCCTGGTGCTTTCCGCTGAGGCGTTACTGTGAGGTTCTGGGTATCAGAGCCCTCACAGCATCCAGTGTCACAGCACTCAGCCTTCAGTTGATGGTTGATGATTGAGAGTTCCCTGGAACTTTTGTTGTTGGCAAGAGTTTGCAGGTTCTCGGATGTAGATCCTTTTATCACATGTATAGCCTTTTATCAGATTCCACTCCCCTTTCCTGCTTCCACTCCTTTCCTACTCCCGTCGTTGCTGTACCCCCTTCACTCAGGTGTTGGTGGTCACTGCCAGGACCACTTGGGGTCCCTGCCTCTTCTAGGATAGTGTTTGGTGGTTTCTGGGGAACCTGGAGAGATACTTGGGAATTGAGAACCAAGTGTCCACAGTTCAATGAGGTGCAGGCCTTCCCTCCCATCTCCACATGGGTTCAGTGGGGAGTACACAGGTCGCAGGCAGTAGAAGTTAAGCCTGTGGACACAGTTTTAAGTGGCTGGTGGAGGCTTCCACAAGGAAGCAGTCTTCAACTATCCATTGGTTCTGTAACTCCTCTACCTTGCACCTTCTTCAGCTATTAAGTGGTGTTTGCAAAGTTATTGATTGCAAGAAGAACTGTTGGGGAAATCACTACTGGGTATTAGACACTGGCACTAGTGGCTGGCACAGACTATCTGAACACAGGACATCCTTGGATTCCAAACAGCTGCCTGCTGACACTTTTGCACACAGAGAAGACTGAGTACCAGAGGCATTTTTATGGATTTCTCAGGAGGATCCAGCATCCTGAACTTAAGCAGTGTCTGGTGCAGGAGTAGCACCAGATCCTTTTGGAACTGTCAGATTTCCATGGGACCATGTGGACCTTCAGCTGGAGACTGGAACTTTTCGAGCTCTCTGCCTACAAACAGATAGCACTTTTGTTTAACTTTCAAAGTTCAAGTGGGCTTGCTGTTTCAGTTTCTTACTTCAAGTATCAGCTCATCCTACAGCCCTGAAAGTGGGTAAGAAGAAAACACTCAAAGAGTCTTTCTTTTTGAGACTATTTTTTGCGACATTAGAGAAATCAGAAATTAAGAACTTTGTCACACAGCTCACTGAGAGAGCGTGAACAGCCTGCTTTTCGAACCAAAGGGACATTTGAGCCAGTCACAGTCATTTGCTTGGCCACTCAAGTATTTGCCACTGGCCATTAGTCACCTGGCTTGCCATTTGTACCAATTACAGCCTTGCCATCAGTCAGAATACTCTCGGGCAGGGAAAGTGTGCCTCCTCTGGCCAAAGTGGAAACAGTTCATTAAGGCTATGGTCCAAAACTTTTAGGTTCAAGTTGTTCCAAATAGCCCTGTGGAAGACGGTGTGTACAGCCATGAGGGTGGTCCGGCCAGCTGTTTGACAGTCCTTTTTCTCAAAGAATCTTGGGAAGAAAGAATCTACTAATAACTGATTAGCCAATCATATTTTCTCATACCCCAGTGTTTGCTGACTAACAAGAAAATTAACATCAGAAACAATGATTACAAAATAAAATTTAAAATTTTATCATTAATACTAACAGAAATTTTAACACATTTTAATGTGTGCTTGTGTGTGTATGTGTGTGTGTGTGTGTGTGTGTGTGTTGAGGCCAGAGAACAAACTTAAGTGACTACTTCAAGAAGGCTGTCTACCCCGTGGGCCCCAGAGATCCTCCTCGCACTGAAATTAAAGGCATGTGCTGCCCCTCCCCCCTTTTTTACATGTATATAGGGTATGGAACTCAGGTCCAAATGCTTGTGAGGCAAGCAGTTTAACAACTGAGATATCCCCTTAAACCCTAATTTTAGGAATGCTTTAACAAAGTTGAAAACCTGCCCACTGCTCTGGAAGTATTGGGTACCCTCACCCTTCTCAAAACGAATGCTTGACAGTTAGGTGAAAACTGACTGGTGTCATGGGTTAGGGAGATTATAAAATATAGCGGAACATAGAATTACTTGTTCCAGAGTTTTCATAATTTTGTTTTCCATGATAATAATAAGACTTAGGCTTAATGTTGGTGAAACAAACTGAATCATCATTGTCCACTGTGTTTAAACTATAGTCAGAGAACTGTAGTTTGGTCAGTAGAATTTTCACAGAAACTTGAAATACCAGCTTTTACAAAGGTGCTTAAGACATTTTGTTATTGAATTAGTCTTGTTAATTATCTCGGTGCTTGACTTACATATGTCATGAGAAAGTCCAATTCATGGATTATGTAGCAGTCAGTTTCAAGCTGTAGGAATGAACCTTCAGACAAGACACAGTTTATGGGAGGAAGAAGGGATTTATGTGAAGTTTACCGATCTAGAAGAAGTACTATAATGGTAGAAGTTGGCCTCTTTTACAGGACCAAGGAGAGAAAGAGAGAGAGAGAGAGGGAGAGAGAGAGGCCAGCAACAACAACATAAGCAAGCTCACTTTTGGACTCCAGGCACTTTGCATATATTTAGACTGGAATTCCAAATCCACACCCACACCTTAGGGCTGGACCCTAGGATCTGTCCACAGGCAGCTGGAAATCAAAGAAGCTTTAATAAAACTGAATATGTTGAGGGGTATCCATTCAAGCTACCCCAAATAGAGAGGATGTACAAATAACCTTAAAAATACACACATTAAGGTTCCTTAGGACTTGGTGGATTTTATCAAGAGGCAGAATCTGTATGAGACCCTTAGTGTTTCTTGTTTTATAAATCACTATGCATATGCTGTATGTTCAAGGAATGATACACTTCTAAGAATAAGAGATTGGGAGATGTACTACAATGTGTGTTTCTCCTAGCTTGCACAGTCATAAGTATTCAGCTGTTGATGTTATGGTGATTGTTCATTTATTTTCTTCTTGAAGTAAAGAATTCAGTAGAAAGATACAATGTAAGTAAATGTTTATCTAGCAAAAGAAGAAGAAGGAGGAGGAGGAGGAGGAGGAGAAGAAAAAGAAAAAGCAAGCTGTACACTTCAAAGAGAGGATGGAGTGGGCTTCATGTAGGAGACAAAGAGCCCAGTGTGATCTAAATTTGGGAATTTAAAGATTTTTATGAATATCTTTAAGGTAGGTGAAAAATTAAGGGAATAAGATGACCCTTTTCCCTTCCCCAAGTTTGTAAACTGCATTTCTTCATTAGGGTATTTCTTCCCAGGATTCTCTAACAAAATTCAGACACTTTTAATCACAGTTTGTTAGTGAACTTGTGTGGAAATTGGGAAAGTACCCTGGGACATTAGTTTCTGATACATCAGGAATAACCCAAGACAGGCAAAATATAATACAGGATAATTTTTTTTCAGGATTACTTAAGTACTAACTTCTATGTTCATGTTGAAATGTGTTTTTAAAATCTCTGTATTTTGGCATATCCTCCTCATGTTAGGATGATATTCTTGAGTAGTGGAAAGTCTGAGTCCTGAAAGATTGTGTACAATAGAGACAGCATTGCAGTATGGAATGACAACTTCTACTTGTGCATGGAAGTAAATAAATTCATGACTTATTGAAACTTTGTTGACAAGTTTAACAATTTTCCCCTACTGTATTCTTTAACAACAGCACATGCTGTCTTGTTACATATTCTCAAAATACTTACATATTGACATAATTCTAAAGACATATTAATAAAATTTTCACATGGTAGGTCTTACAACTCTATTACATAAGATCAACAGGTCATTTTTTAACCTCAATATCTAAAATGCTAAGTTTTATAAATAAATATATGATTCCATATGGAGTATTGTTAAGAGTACACATATTTTAATGAGGAAAATGCATGAGCACAGATACACTGAATATGACAATATAATTGCAGAGGTTAGAGCAGTGGAACAGATGGAGAATGGGCTGTCAGGTCCATTCTGGGAAGTTTAACTGATCTCTAGTCCTGGGGTTCCACCTTAAATGATCACTACCTGGTGGCTGTCACTGTAATATGCTAGTAGTCTATCCCTGTCTTGTCATAGTCACCATAGCACCTTAGTTTTCTCCTTCACCAAGCACCTAAATCTTTTTGAGCTAAAGCAGCCCCTATAATCCCTCACAATATCCTATATTCTATCACAGCCTGACAAATAATTATTTTTTAAAGAAATACTCAGTATTTTACTTCTCAAAAGCTTTGTTTCACTTATGCAGACAAAATGTCAATATTTTTACAGAGATACTTCTGGATAATAATATAATGTAAAGACCAATAATTATAGCTTATTGTTTCATAATTTTCCACTTGACTATTTACTATTTTCTTATTACAAGCAAGCAAGATTTAGAATTATTCATTTAAAATCAATTTAACTACTTCATATTATTTTAAACATCAGAAAGTTAAAAATAACAAGATGTACTAAACCACTGGTATATAAAAACCAGGGTAGAGAAAGTGTCGACAGAAAATATATATAATCTCCAGATAAAAATATTCATTTGCTTTCTTATACAAATAGATAAAAATGTATGTGATTTTGGTTTGGAATCCATTAAAATTATTTAAAAGAAACTGGCTATGGGTGATCAGCATATTATTGATTTGTTACTAAAATAGTGACTTTATTTTGGTAGGTGTTTTCTGTCTTCTCTCCTAGTAACATTTTGCCTATTTTCTACAAAAGTAATAATAATAGTAATAATTGTGGAAGGCACAGATAATCACTATGTCCTCTCTTCAGTTGCATTCCAAGCAAATGAAAACCTAGGCAGTTTAGTCACATTGGGCAAAAATCACAAGAAGGTTTACTTTGCAAATTTGTTACTATTGAAGGACTTGCAGAAATAGATTTGAAATATATGGACAAGCAACTTGATTGTCACAGCTTAATCTCCAGCTAACAGTGTTCTCTCTCCATCTACTCCTACATTCAGTGAGGAGAAAACACATAGAAATCTCCAGTTTCTCAGTCTATTCTAAGATGAGTATCTCCAGAACCAAGGCTGTTTCAATTGAACAGAAATGGCATTTAAAACCACTAAAGTCATCAGCACTAGTACAGTGGGTACTTGTCTTTTCAGAATGAATTTCTGTCACTTTTTAATTTACTCAGTATAAGAAAAGAGCATTTGAGCCCATATGTATATGTACACAATAAAAGAGCAGGGATGGATCTACTGTGAAAAGTGCATTGGAGAAAGCTTTGATGCACCTCAGGGATGAATCCCTTCATAAAACAGTTAAGGATGAAAATAAGTTTGGATACTCCCTGTAAATAGCCAATATATGTGCTTCTAAGTAATTCAGATATAAAAGTTTGTTTTAAATTTGTTTGTGGAAAAAGAATGCGAAATATAGCTAGAGAATTATAAGGATTCAGAAAAGATAAGAAAAATGTCAGTCAACCCCTTTAGGCAGCAAAGAAACATTCCTAGGTCAAAGTATGAAATTATCAGAACCAACCAAAATTAAATCAGAAAATATACACATGCATATAATATTTTTACACTATAACACAAAACATTGCAATATCACAAAAAACTATCAAAAGAATTCAGTTTGAGAGGAGAGGACTACCATAAAGCAGATAATCCTAATTATTCCCATAGGAATGTACATTTATTTAATAGATCTTGGGGAAGTTTAAACTGGAGGGTCCTTTCTAGATCAGTGAAAGGAGTATTGAAATATATGGAGATCTGTGTATGTAAAAAATAGTACAATTTCATATCAAGATCAATTAGTTTACCAGCAAAGATCTTGGGATTAAGCAGGTAAAAGTTCAAAGAGTAGGAAAAAAAAAAAAAACAAACTGGGCTGGAGAGATGGCTTAGCGGTTAAGCGCTTGCCTGTGAAGCCTAAGGACCCTGGTTCGAGGCTCGGTTCCCCAGGTCCCACGTTAGCCAGATGCACAAGGGGGCGCATGCATCTGGAGTTCGTTTGCAGAGGCTGGAAGCCCTGGCGCGCCCATTCTCTCTCTCTCCCTCTATCTGTCTTTCTCTCTGTGTCTGTCACTCTCAAATAAATAAATAAATAAAATTTAAAAAGAAAAAAAAAAAACTAATTTTATCCACATCATCTCAGGCTAATTGTGAGTATAACTAAACAGGCATCATAAGAGACTAGCACTGTTCAGAGAGGAGAAGCAGGCATCATAAATCATCTGACAAATCATTAAGCTGTAAATAAGAATACAAAAATATGCTTGGAAATATTCCAAACAACATAAAATTTGTTTCCATATGCTGGAAAGTAGGATTTATTTTAGCAGAACAAGGTTACATAGCAAACTGAATCATTATAATACACATTCATAAAATAAAAATTTAAATCTGGGTATGGTAGTGCATGACTTAATTCCAAGCACTTGTGAGGAGGATCAGTATGAGTTTGAGACTAACCTGAGACTAAGTAGAAAATTCCAGGTCAGCCTGGGCTAGAATAACACCTACTTCAAAAATCCAAATGAAGGCTGGAAGATGGCTTAGTGGTTAAGCACTTGCCTGTACAGCCTAAGGACCCCGGTTCGAGGCTTGGTTCCCCAGGTCCCACTTTCAGCAGATGCACAAGGGAGTGCACGTGTCTAGAGTTCGTTTGCAGAGGCTGGAAGCTCTGCGTGCCCATTCTCTCTCTCTCTCCCCCTCTATCTGTCTTTCTCTCTGTGTCTGTCGCTCTCAAATAAATAAATAATTTTTTAAAAAATAAAAAAATGACTTTAAAAATCCAAATGATAATAATAATGATGATGATGAAATAAAAATTAAAATTAAAATAGATAAACAAAAATTACATCAATTAATCATTGTAAGTGATAGTGAAATAGTACTTAAAATACAACACACTTTCAACATTTAAAGAATCAACAAGGACTTCCGGCCAAGATGGTGACTGCGTAACTGCACTGCAGATACCTGGGAAAAAAAGGTAAGACATGAAGGGTTCACTGGGTCTTTTAGGGGAGAGAAATCTCCAATAGATTGCATTGGGAGAGCACAGAGGGGGAAAAACAGGGAATTGCAGATTCGCTTGCTGGTGGGTAGCCCACCCCTCCCCCAAAGCAACCACCAGCCCCACAGTCCCAGCTTCAGGAAACTCCTGCACTTACTGCAGTAAAAGGGCCCCAAGCTAACATAGTTCCACTTGCCTCACTGCACAGGGGCGATCACCCTGCTACCCTGCCCAGAGTGACCTTTGCCAGGCTAGGCCTGCTGGCCAATTAGAGCTCAGGATCTTTTGATCAATTTGAGGCCAAAGGGAGCCTTCATGCCTGTCCCAACAGATCCCTGACTGTGGAAGCTTAGACTGCTCCGCCCACTTACTCACTTACTGCTCTGGATGCAGCACATTCACAGGCGCCTAGGCTCATTGCAATTGCCACTTGAATCCAGATTGTATCTGTCCGGCTTGTGCCAGCTCAGGTGCCATCCCCTCCCCATCTGCCACTCTGGCTGGCTGCCATTGTCCTGTTGCAGTGGAGTGCAGACTGCTTCTGGGTACCAGTATTATCCTGCCAGAGTTGGGGCTGCTTCAGTGCTGGGTGCCTCAATATCCCTCCCAGCGCCAGTGCAGGCAGCTTTGGTGCATTGCAGGTGAGAGCTCAGGCAACTTTGGTACCTGGGCTAGACAGAAGAGTATTTTAGGAAATACAGAGAGTATTTTAGGAAATTCTTCACAGAGAAGATACAAATAATCAAACTCAAATGCCTATAAGAATCAGATCACAATAACCAAACTCAGAGTAGGCACAATAAACTTCAAAGTTCATGAAAACACCAACCCACATATACCATCACAATATGGCAGAGATCAAATCAAATCTCACAGTCATTACCCTAAGTATTAATGGCCTTAATTCACCTATCAAGAGACATAAGATAACAGGATGGATCAAAAAGTTGACCCCTCAATCTGTTGCCTTCAAGAAACCCATCTCACCATTAAAGACAGACACATCCTCATTGTGAAAGGGTGGATATTCGAAGCAGTAGTAATAAAAACAGCATGGTACTGTTATAAAAACAGGAGTATAGACCAGTGTTCTTCACAAAGATAGAAAAAAATGATCTCAAATTTCATATGGAAAGTGAGAAGACCTCACATATCCAAACATATCCTGAGCAAAAGAAATATGTCTGGAGGCATCACCATACCTGATCATAAGCTATATTACAAAGCCATAGTAATAAAAACAGCATGGTACTGGCATAAAAACAGGAGTATAGACCAATGGAATAGACTTAAGGACCCAGATTTTGGGTCAAGGAACTATAGCTACTTGATATTTTACAAAGGCCCTAACAATATAGGCTGGAAAAAAGACAGTATCTTCAAGAAATGGTGCTGGACAAACTGGATAACCATATGCAGGAAATTAAAACTTGATCCATACATTTCTCCATGCACTATACTCAAGTCCAAATGGATCAAAGACCTCAATATACGACCAGAAACTCGAATACTACTGGAGGAAAATTTAGGAAGTACTTTCCATGATATAGGAATGTAAAAAGACTTCCTGAACAAAAGCCCAGTAGCTCACGATCTTAAACAGCTACTCAACCAATGGGATCACATGAGGCTAAGAGTTTCTTAACAGACAAGCATACAATAAACAAAGCCAATAGATTACCCACAGAATGGGAGAAAATATTTGCTGGTTATCCCACCAACAGAAGCCTAATCTCTAGCATCGACAAAGAACTCAAAAATCTAAACAGTAGAAAGTTAAAGACTCCACTCTGAAAATGGGGCAAAGAGCTGAATAGGCACTTCACAGAGGAAGAAATACAAATGGCAAACACACACTTAAGAAAATGTTCATCATCCCTAATCTTCAGAGAAATGCAAATTAAAACAACTATGAGATTTCACCTTACCCAATAAGGATAACAAACATCAAAATAATCAAATGAAAATAAATGTTGGTGAGGATGTGGAGTAGTAGGAACACTCATCCACTGTACCAAACTCACTATATTCACTGGGTACAAAACTAATTGATAAAAAATGAATCAACAAAATTCTAATACAAAATCATTAATTCAATAAAAGGCAACTATAATATTTTACAGCTAACAGTGTATTGTACTTGGGGGTGAAACACCTAGTGATTATCCCGTAAGATCAAGAACCAATATCAAAGGCACATCATACTTAAAACTCTTAACTATGAAAACAAAGGAAGAGTGCTAAAAGTAGCAAGGAAGAAACAACTCATTATATACAAAGGTAATTCCATCTGAATTACCTCAGATTTCTCAATGGAAACCCCAAAATCCAGAAAGGCATGAAGTGTAACACTTCAAATCTAAAAGAAGTATGGCTTCCAATCCAAACTACTGTACCCAGTGAAAGTATTCCTCATGATCGATGGTGAAAGGAAAACTTTCCATGAAAAAACTCAACTCTAAGATTTTTTGAACACAAACCCAAACCTACAGAGACTAGTTCTGGGAAAACTCCACAAAAAAGAGACAAACAACAAATCTCAAGGCCTACAACAAGATCACTATTACTAAAACAAGCAGGCTCAAAAAAGCACAAAGCCAAAGAAAGCACAAAATGACATAAAGTACCATGTCATTGCAGGGATTAAATTAAATCTCATAATTATACACTCACACATCAAAAGCCAAAAGTTACAGGGTGAATCAGAAAAATGGACCCCTCTATCAGTTGCTTTCAAGAAACCCACCCCAGGATTAAAGGCAGACACCTACTCAAGATGGAAAATGATATTTCAAGAAAATAGAAATAAGAAATAAGCAGGTGTTATTGTGTTAATACCTGATAAAATAAACTTCAAACCAAAATTAATCCAAAAGGACAAAGAAGGGCTGGAGGAATGGCTTAGCAGTTAAGGTGTTTGCTTGCAAAGCCATAGGACCCAGGTTTGATTCCCCAGGACCCACGTAAGCCAGATGCACAAAGGGGCACATGCATCTGGAGATGGTCTGCAGTGTCTGGAGGCCCTGGTGTGCCCATCCTCTGTCTCTGTCTCTGTCTCTGTCTCTTTCTCTCTCTCTCTCCTCTCTCTCATCTCTTTCCCTCTCTCTAAATAAATAAATATTTTTTTTAAAAAAAGGACAAAGAAGGCCACTTCTTACTCATTTTTCTTTTTTTTTTCTTTTTTTTTTTTTTTTTTTTGGTTTTTCAAGGTAGGGTCTCACTCTAGCCCAGGCTGACCTGGAATTCACTATGGAGTCTTAGGGTGGCCTCGAACTCATGACGATCCTCCTACCTCTGCCTCCCAAGTGCTGGAATTAAAGGCATGCGCCACCACGCCCAGCTGACTTCTTACTCATTAAGGCGATGATCCAACATGAAGACATCATAATCATAAATCTATATGCACAAAACACTGGTGTACCTCAGTTTATAAAACAAAACATACTTCACAACAAAATAGAAATAATCACCAT